>NC_041221.1:156059147-156123899 GCF_002837175.3 Physeter macrocephalus
GGGCTTTCTCTCCTGTTCCATTGATCTATATTTCTGTTTTTGTGCCAGTACCATACTGTCTTGATAACTGTAGCTTTGTAGTATAGTCTGAAGTCACAGAGCCTGATTCCTCCAGCTTCATTTTTCTTTCTCAATATTGCTTTGGCTATTTGGGGTCTTTTGTGTTTCCATACAAAAGGTGCAATTTCTAATTCTATTGATTTGAGTCTTCTCCCTTTTTTTCTTGATGCATCTGGCTAGTGGTTTATCAATATTATTTATCTTCTCAAAGAACCAGCTTTTAGTTTTATTGATCTTTGCTATTGTTTTCTTCATTTCTTTTTCATGTATTTCTGATCTGATATTTATGATCTCTTTCCTTTGCCAACTTTGGGGTATTTTGTTTTTCTTTCTCTAATTGCTTTAGGTGAAAGTTTAGGTTGTTTATTTGAGAAGTTTCTTATTTCTTGAGGTAGGACTGTATAGCTATAAACTTCCCTCTTAGAACTGCTTTTGCTGCATCCTGTAGGTGTTGGGTCGTGGTGTTTTCATTGTCATTTGTTTCTCGGTATTTTTAAATTTCCTCTTTGATTTCTTCAGTGATCTCTTGTTTTTTTAGTTTATTGTTTAGCCTCCATGTGTTTCTGTTTTTTACAGATTTTTCCCTGTATTTCATATCTAGTCTCGTAGCGTTGTGGTCAGAAAAGATACTTGATACGATTTCAATTTTCTTAAATTTGCCAAGGCTTGATCTGTGCCCAAGATATAATCTATCCTGGGTAATGTTCCATGAGCACTTGAGAAGAAAGTGTAATCTGCTGTTTTTGGATGGAATGTCCTATAAATATCAATTAAGTCCATCTTGTTTGATGTGTCATTTAAAGTTTGTGTTTCCTTATTTATTTTCATTTTGGATGACCTGTCCATTGGTGAAAGTGCGGTGTTAAAGTCCCCTACTGTGATTGTGTTACTGTCCATTTCCCCTTTTATGGCTGTTAGCATTTGCCTTATGTATTGAGGTGCTCCTATGTTGGGTGCATAAATACTTACAACTGTTATATCTTCTTGGATTGATCACTTGA
Organism: Physeter macrocephalus; assembly: GCF_002837175.3. Lineage (NCBI taxonomy): Eukaryota > Metazoa > Chordata > Mammalia > Artiodactyla > Physeteridae > Physeter > Physeter macrocephalus. The sequence goes on from NC_041221.1 coordinate 156,060,209, forward strand.
TCATTATGTATTGTCGTTCTTTGTGTCTTGAAATAGTCTTTATATTAAAGTCTATTTTATCTGATATGAGAATTGCTACTCCAGCTTTCTTTTGATTTCCATTTTCATGGCATATGTTTTTCCATCCCCTCACTTTCAGTCTGTGTGTGTCCCTAGGTCTGAAGTAGGTCTCTTGTAGACGGCATATGTACAGGTCTTGTTTTTTTATCCATTCAGCCGGTCTATGTCTTTTGGTTGGAGCATTTAATCCATTTACATTTAAGGTAATTATCGATATGTATGTTCCTATTACCATTTTCTTAATTGTTTTGGGTTTGTTATTGTAGGTCTTTTCCACCTCTTGTGTTTCCTGCCTAGAGAAATTCCTTTAGCACTTGCTGTAGAGCTGGTTTGGTGTTGCTGAATTCTCTTAGCTTTTGCTTATCTGTAAAGGTTTAAACTTCTCTGTTGAATATGAATGAGATCCTTGCTGGGTAGAGTAATCTTGGTTGTAGGTTTTCCCCTTTCATCACTATAAATACATCCTGCCACTCCCTTCTGGCTTGCAGAGTTTCTGCTGAAAGATCAGTTGTTAACCTTATGGGGATTCCCTAGTATGTTAATTGTTGCTTTTCCCTTGCTGTTTTAATATTTTTTCTCTGTATTTAATTTTTGATAATTTGATTAATGTGTGTCTTGGCATGCTTCTTCTTCGATTTATCCTGTATGGGACTCTCTGCACTTCCTCGACTTGATTGTCTATTTCCTTACCCATATTAGGGAAGTTTTCAACTATAATCTCTTCAAATATTTTCTCAGTCCCTTTTTTTTTCTTTCTTCTGCTGAGATCGCTATAATTCAAATGTTGGTGCATTAATGTTGTCCCAGAGGTCTCTGAGACTGTCCTCAATTCTTTTTCATTCTTTTTTCTTTATTCTGCTGTGCGGTAATTATTTCCACTATTTTATCTTCCAAGCCACTTATCTGTTCCTCTGCCTCAGTTATTCTGCCATTGAATCCTTCTAGAGAATTTTTATTTTCATTTATTGTGTTGTTCATCATTGTTTGTTTGCTCTTTAGTTCTTCTAGGTCCCTGTTAAACGTTTCTTGTATTTTCTCCATTCTATTTCCAAGATTTTGGATCATCTTTACTATCATTACTCTGAATTCTTTTTCAGGTAGACTGCCTATTTCCTCTTCATTTGTTTGGTCTGGTGGGTTTTTACCTTGCTCCTTCATCTGCTGTGTATTTCTCTGTCTTCTCATTTTGCTTAACTTACTGTGTTTGGGGTCCCGTTTTTGCAGGCTGCAGGTTCGTAGTTCCCATTGTTTTTGGTGTCTGCCCACAGTGGGTAAGTTTGGTTCAGTGGGTTTTGCAGGCTTGCTGGTGGAGGAGACTGGTGCCTGTGTTCTGGTGGATGAGGCTGGATCTTTTCCTTCTGGTGGGCAGGACCACGTCCGGTGATGTGTTTTGTGATGTCTGTGAACTTATTATGATTTTAGGCAGCCTCTCTGCTAAAGGGTGGGAATGTGTTCCTGTCTTGCTAGTTGTTTGGCACAGGGTTCCAGCACTGTGTCTTGCTGGTCGTTTTGTGGAGCTGGGTCTTAGCGTTGAGATGGAGATATCTGGGAGAGCTTTCACCGTTTGATATTACGTGGTGCTGGGCGGTCTCTGGTGGACCACTGTCCTGCACTCAGCTCTCCCACCTCAGAGGCTCAGGCCTGTCACCTGGCCAGCGCGCTAAGACCCTGTCAGCCATATGGCTCAGAAGAAAACGGAGAAGAAAAAAAAGAGAAAGAAAGAAAAAAAAATGAATAAAATAAAATTATTAAAATAGAAAAAAATTATTAAAAATAAAAAAATTTAAAAGTAATAAAAAAAAGAGAGAAAGAAAGAAGAGAGCAACCAAACCAAAAAACAAATCCACCAATGATAACAAGCACTAAAAAGTATACTAAAAAGACAAAACAAAACAAAAAACGGACAGTCAGAACCCTAAAACAAAAGGCAAAACAAAGGTATACAGACAAAATCACCTAAAGAAGCATACACATGCACACTCACAAAAAAGAAAACAAATATATATATATATAAATTGAAAAAGGAAGAGGGCAACCAAATAAATAAACAAATCTACCAATGATAATAAGCTCTAAATACTAAATGAAAATAAACATAAAACCAGAAACAAATTAGATGCAGAAAGCAAACCCCAATTCTACAGTTGCTCCCAAAGTCCACCGCCTCAATTTTGGGATGATTCATTGTCTATTCGGGTATTTCACAGATGCAGGGTACATCAAGTTGATTGTGGAGATGTAATCTGCTGCTCCTGAGGCTGCTGGGAGAGATTTCCCTTTCTCTTCTTTGTCCGCACAGCTCCTGGGGCTCAGCTTTGGATTTGGCCCCGCCTCTGCGTGTAGGTCGCCTGAGCATGTCTGTTCCCCACCCAGACAGGAGTGGGTTAAAGGAGCAGCTGATTAGGGGGCTCTGGCTCACTCAGGCTTGGGGGAGGGAGGGGTATGGAATGCGGAGTGAGCCTGCGGCAGCAGAGGCCAGTGTGATGTTGCAACAGCCTGAGGCGCACCGTGTGTCTTCCCGGGCAAGTTGTCCGTGGATCATGGGACCCTGGCAGTGGCGGGCTGCACAGGCTTCCGGGCGGGGAGGTGCGGATAGTGACCTGTGCTTGCACACAGGCTTCTTAGTGGCTGCAGCAGCAGCCTTAGTGTTTCATGCCCATCTCTGGTGTCCGCACTGATAGCCACGGCTCGTGCCCGTCTCTGGAGCTCATTTAGGCAGTGCTCTGAATCCCCTCTCCTCGAACACCCTGAAACAATGGTCTCTTGCCTCTTAGGCAGGTCCAGGGATTTTCCTGGACTCCCTCCTAGCTAGCTGTGGCGCACTAGCCCCCTTTAGGCTGTGTTCACACAGCCAACCCCAGTCCCCTCCCTGGAATCTGACCTCTGAAGCCCGAGACTCAGCTCCCAGCCCCCACCTGCCCTAGCAAGTGAGCAGACAAGCCTCTCAGGCTGGCATGTGCTAGTTGGCACCAATCCTCTCTGAGGGAATCTCTCCACTTTGCCCTCCACACCCCTGTTGCTGCGCTCTCCCCCATGGTTCCGAAACTTCCCCCCTGCCACCCCCCGTCTCCACCAGTGAAGGGGCTTCCCAGTGTGTGGAAACTTTTCCTCCTTCACAGCTCCCTCCCAGAGGTTCAGGCCCCGTCCCTGTTCTTTTGTCTATCTTTTTCTTTTTTTCCTTTGCCCTTCCTAGGTACATGGGGAGTTTCTTGCCTTTTGGGAAGTCTGAGGTCTTCTGCCAGTGTTCAGTAGGTGTTCCGTAAGAGTTGTTCCACATGTAGATGTAGTTTTGGTGTATTTGTTAGGAGGAAGGTGATCTCCACCTCTTACTCCTCCACCATCTTGATGATGCCCCCTTCTTATATTTCTTTAATGATGTTTTGTTGGTAGAAATGGCCCAGAGTTGGAAACAGTGGCATTGTCAATAGCAAAATTATTACACAACATTATTAAATGATGTTTACTTTGGTCACTTTATAGATTAGGAATGGAAACTGAAGCCAGTAATGTAGATGCAAAGCAAGAAAGCTGGGTAACCAGCAGATTATGAATGCTGTAACAATCCCATGAGATGATGCTACCAAAGCAATCACAAGGCCGTGTCTATCTTCATAGGGGATGATTCAGTGGTTTTCTACCATGGTCCAGGCAGAAAGGAAAATGGGAACACTTGTGAACTGCACAAAGAACTATACAAAAGTATAACATACATTTAATGCAATATTTTAGAAATAATTAATGGAAAGAGATTTCAAAGTTGTATGTATATTATCACTGAAGCAAATTTTAGTTCTTAATTTAGCTGTGAAGAGAGGACTTTGGAGTAAGGCAGTATACCACGGTATAAAAATATTATCATTAAAGTCAGACCAGCTGTGTTCTCATCCTGGCTCTGCCACTCACTAGCCTGGCCTTGCGCAAATCACTTTAACTCTCTGGGCCTCAGTTTCCTCTTCTTTACAGTGAGACTGATAAGACATTTCTTTTCATAGGGATACTGTGAAGACAACAGCAAGAACAAAAAATCATATATAAAACACTACCTACAATGCCAGACAAATATTAAGTATTCAATAAACTACAGCTTTTAAAGTCCATAGTATCTTATCCACAGTATTTGCTCTCTAGCTACAGTATTAATTTGAAAATTAAAGTTTTTCCATTATCATAAAAATAACGACTTGATCTCAACTCATTTGACAGAAAGAACTAACCTGAAAAGACATGAAGCTTGTCATAGACCTAATCTCATTTAAAGTATGAGCGTCCATACCTTTTCCTGCAGAAACATAAATGTGTTTGATTATGGCTACTGCCCCAGACCCTTCTGAATTGTTCCATGACTGTGTCATATGCCTTGTGTTACTTTTGTAAAATATTTTTAGAAAATTGCTTCAAAATATATCTACCCCCAAAGAGGTGTGGGATAAAGAATGAAGTCTTTACTGAAATCTCTGCAGTTGACCCAAATGATTGTGTTACCACTCATGGCAGTCATTAAAATGACTTACAGAGACAACTGACTCTTTTCCCCTTTATGGCAATGAAAGGGCTTTGAAATAAAAAGAGGATTGGAATCACGGATTGGAATCACTCAGCTGTTGCTTTATTCCAAATGTTTGTTAATTAGTCCTTTACCTCTTTGATTTGTTTAGAGTATGAATTCTCACAATACATTATGGATATTCTAGTATCACTCCAGCTACTCCATCAAGGTATAGATTTCCAGACTGCCCCCCCACCCATATCTGCAGAATTAGAATCTCCAGAGGTGTGGCCTTGGAATAAGCATTTTAAACAGGGTCCCAAGGTGATTTTTAGGTGTAATAAAGTCTGAGAAGTGCTGTCACAGATCCTAAGCATAAGCTGGCTTTCTTATTTCCTCTTGCATAAGTGATGCCATCTCACCCCAACAAATTTCTTCCCATATTACACTGTATAATGCATTCTGCATTCCTACTTCCAGGGGTACCATTTGAAGTCCCTTCTATTATATTTGATATGCCCTGGCATATTTGGTTGTACCTTTCTTATTGCCAGTGGTTGCCATCTGGGCTTTCTAAGTGGAGGTCTCGGAACATCTTCTGGAAAAGGAGAGTGCATTAACCTTCTTCAGGAAATTAATCCAGAGAGAGCAAGGAATACTGAGGAAACTCTTGTTCTCCTTTTAGAAATGGCAGGAGTGTAACCAAAGGCATGGTTTCTTTCTTACTACAACATCTGACCAAATATATTGAGTTGCTTGGTAATGTAGGCGTCTCTGTGGTCAGACAGTACTATGGAGCTTCACATATTTCAAAGGGAAACACCTAAGTAGACATTAATTTGTACCTTAGAATCATTAACTTCCAACTGGCCACAGCTCTTTAAACAAGCATGGGGAAAACATGGGCTAAGTAATTGGAAAAATTGAGCTTTAAACCACAGACTCCCAATTGACCAGTTTAGTGAGTCACTCATTATTTATTTTATTTATTTTTTATTTTTTAAATTAATTAATTTGTGGCTGTGTTGGGTCTTCATTTCTGTGCGAGGGCTTTCTCTAGTTGTGGCAAGTGGGGCCATTCTTCATTGCGGTGCGCGGGCCTCTCACTATCGCGGCCTCTCTTGTTGCGGAGCACAGGCTCCAGACGCGCAGGCTCAGTAATTGTGGCTCAGGGGCCCAGTTGCTCCGCGGCATGTGGGATCTTCCCAGACCAGGGCTCGAACCCGTGTCCCCTGCATTGGCAGGCAGATTCTCAACCACTGCGCCACCAGGGAAGCCCTCATTATTTATTTTAAATGGATGTTTCTTCATCTGTAAAATGAAGAAAATGATGTGTACCTCAGAGTTTACTTGGAATAAATGAATTATATAGAGGGCAAAATATAGCACGTGGGCACTCAGTAGTTTATGTAACAAAAGACTATCTTCAACTCATTCTAGAATTGAATTATTTTCCTAGCAAAATAGCTGCAGAGTGACAGGAAAATCAAGATACACATGTGAGCATCCTCATACACAGCACAAGTGGAAGTTACTAGCCCCAAGAAAATGAAACTGTGTTGAATAAGTTTTGAGTAACCTCTGTGGGTGTCAGTGACAACATGAATGGCAAAGCAAAGATAAATATAGGCTAAGAGGTATAAAACTGTTCACCCAGCTGGCTATTTGTAAACTCCACTGAGATCAACAACAAGTATAGCAAAATATAGAGGAGTATGAGCTAAGAAGTATAAAATAGGAATCTTTTAAAAGAAATTCCAAAGATAATTCTAAAAGTTGCTCATTTGTGTCTTTGTCTTAACATTCTTCCATAAGCATGTTGCAGTATATATTTTGAATTCTTCGACTGGAAGCCCAATCTGTTCGGTAGAGATGGGGAAGTTGAGGCTTTATGAAGCCAGGCAGCACTTCTGAAACACTGGGTTTAATAGTGGCAGAGCAAAGATTAGAAACAACAGGGCTTGATTGCTGTGATATCCAGTGTGCTACACACTATAGGGATCATATCATTGATGAAACTTTCATCATACATGTAGAGACTTTTAAAATATTTTATGAGTCTCTTCTTTGCTTCTCTATCCATAATTCATCATATACTTTGTCTCGTTTACATCAGTGGCATTACAGGCTCCACCAATAAAACTGCGGAAAAATACTGACAGTTTATTGTGGGGTCTATGAAATTCCATGAAACGAATGGAATATAAATCAGAAAAGCCAAATAACAATTAAATAGATCTAGATACCACTTACAGGCTAAAACTTTGCTTAATATGGCTTTTCTAGCTACAGCAATATTTTGCTTTGTTTAATGAACATTTTTATTGAAGGATAACAAAGTGCAAAAACAATGTTTTCAGCTCAGTGGGTTTTTTTTCAGCTTTATGAAGTCACTTAAAAATTTTTTTTCTTTTCCATTACAGTTTATTACAAGATATTGAATGTAGTTCCCTATGCTATACAGTAGGACCTTGTTGTTCATCTGTTTTACGTATATATATAGTATTATCTCTCTTCTAATCCCAAATTCCTAATTTATGCCTTCCCCACTTTTCCCTTTGGTAACCATAAGTTTGTTTTCTATGTCTGTGAATCTATTTCTGTTTTGTAAATAAGTTTATTTATATCATATTTTAGATTCCACATATAAGTGATATCATATGATATTTGTCTTTCTCTGTCTGACTTACTTCACTTAGTATGATACTCTCTAGGTCCATCCCTGTTGCCGCAAATGGCATTATCTCATTCTTTTTGTGGGTAATATTCCAATATATATATTGGATACGTGACTACATATATATATATCTCACATGTTCTTTAGCCACTCATTTGTTGATGGACATTTAGGTTACTTCCATGTCTTAGCTATTGTAAATAGTGCTGCTGTGAACATTGGTGTGCATGTATCTTTTCGAATTAGAGTTTTCTCCAGATATATACCCAGAAGTGGGACTGCTGGATCATATGGCAACTCTATTGTTAGTTTTTTAAGGAACCTCCCTACTGTTCTCTGTAGTGGCTGCACCAATTTACACTCCCACCAACAGTGTAGGAAAGTTCTCTTCTCCACACTCTCTCCAGAATTTATTTATAGACTTTTTAATGATGGCCATTCTGACTGGTGTGAGGTGATACCTCATTCTAGTTTTGATTTGAATTTCTCTAATAATTAGTGATGTTGAGCATCTTTTCATGTGCTTATTGACCACCCATATGTATTCTGTGGAGAAATGTCTGTTAGGTCTTTTGCCCATTTTTTGATTGAGTTGTTTGTTTTTTTGTTATTGAGTTGTATGAGCTGTTTGTATATTTTGGAAATTAAGCCCTTGTTGGTTGCCTTGTTTGCAAATATTTTCTTCCAGTCCATAGGTTGTCTTTCTGTTTTGTTTATGATTTTCTTTGCTGTGCCAAAGCTTATAAGTTGATTAAACCCCATTTGTTTATTTTTGCTTTTATTTCTTTTGCCTTGGGAGACTGACCTAAAACAACATTGCTATGATTTATGTCAGAGAAGGTTTTGTCTCTGTTCTTTTCTAGGAGTTTTATGGTGTCATGTCTTATATTTAAGTCTTCAAGCCATTTTGAGTTTACTTTTGTATATGGTGTGAAGGCGTGTTCTAACTTCATTGATGTACATGTGGCTGGCTGTCCAGCTTTCTCAGCACCACTTGCTGAAGAGACTGTCTTTTCTCCATTGTATATTTTTGCCTCTTTTGTCAAAGATTAATTGACTGTAGGGTGTGGGTTTATTTCTGGGCTCTCTATTCTGTTCCATTGATTCATATTTCTGTTTTGGTGCCAATACCATGCTGTTTTGATTACTGTACCAGCTCAATGAATTTTTAACAAAGGGAATACACCCATGTTGTCACTAACCAGATAAAAATATAGAATATTATTACTAACACCACAGAAGCCTCCCTAATAAATCTTTATTACCCACTTATCACTACCCCCATCACTATTCTTATTTTCTTAGCAGCGTTTTAAAGTTTACATAAATGCGATTATATAGTGTGTATACCTTTTCATCCAGTATCTTAGATTTAGTGCATCCATCTATGTTTTGAGCAGCATTAGTTCATTTATTTTCACTGATATATAATATGCAATTTCATGAATATACCACAATTTATTCTATTCATGATGAATTTGTTTTAGTTTTTACTACTATAAGTAATGTTGCTATAAACATTCATGCATAAGTCTTTTGGTGCATTTATAAATTTTTTTATTTTTATTTTTTTTATTGGAGTAAATGTTCATTGCAGCACTATTTACAATAGCCAGGACATGGAAACAACCTAAATGTCCAATGATAGATGAATAGATAAAGAAGATGTGGTACATATATACAATGGAATATTACTCAGCCATAAAAAGGAATGAAATTGGGTCATTTGTAGAGATGTGGATGGACCTAGAATTTGTCATACAAAATAAGCCAGAATGAGAAAAACAAACATTGTATATTAATGTATATATGTGGAATTTAGAAAAGTGGTACAGATGAACCTATTTGTAGGGCAGGAATAGAAACGTAGACATAGAGAATGGACATGTGGACACAGGGCAGGAAGGGGAGGGTGGGACGAATTGGGAGATTAGGTTTGACATAAATACACATTTATACATTTTTTATGGACATATACCCATGAGTGAAATTTCTGGATCATGAAGTATGCAGATATTCAGTTTTTGTAGAAACTGCTAGCTTCTCAAGGTGAGTGTATCAATTTACACCCTCACTACAAGTTTCACATACTCTACATACTAGGCAATACGGGGATTTCCAGTGTCTTTTTAACAATTTAATTAAAAAAAATTTTATCCATTCTGATGGATGAATGGTGGTATTTCATTGTAGTTTTAACTTACATTTCCTTGATGACTACTGAAGTTGAGCAGTTTTTCATATGCTTCTTGGTCACTTGCCTATTCTTCCTTGTGAAGTGCCTGCTCAAGACTGTCCATCATTTTCATCTTTTTCTTATTGGTTTGTAGGATTTCTTTACATATTCTGGATACATATCTTTTGAAAAATAGATGCATATCTTCTCCTATTCTCTAACTTCCATTCTCACTTATGATGTCCTTTAATGAACAGAATTTCTTACTTTAAAGCAATAGTTTGTTTTTTTTTTTAATTTTAGTAGTAGGTTTTTTTTTTGTACCTTGTTTAAGAAATATCTGCCTACCCCAATGTCATGAAGAAATTTTCCTAGGCTATATTCTATAATTCACATTTTACAGTTAGACTTTTAATATTTATGACCATGATCCATCTGGAATCATTTTTGTGTAAGGAGTAATGTAGCAATCAAGAAACAAGTTTTACCAAATGTATATTTAACAGATCTATCAGTAACTTTTGAAGACAGTCCTTTCCACAATGCATTTCAGTGGCAACTCTGTAATAAATTGAGTGACTGCATGTATGTTTCCGAGATGAAATCTAGTCTGATTTTCTTTGTGCCAGTGTCACATTGTTTCAATTACTCTTGTTTATAAATATATTGATATTTAGTCTTACAATTCCTTAGCTTTATTCTTTCTCTTGGCTATTACTGGTTCTTTTGATTTTTACATAAATTTCAAACGATCTTATCAATTTTAAACATACCTGAAATTATGATTGACACTGCATTGAATCTACAAATAAATTATGGATAACTGACATCTTTATAATATTGAGCCTTCCATGAACAAGGTATATACATCCCTTTATTTACATCTTCTTTAGTTTTATCTCAAACTTTCTAGTTTGTGTCTGCACCCATATGTGTGTATGCATGCATGCATTTGTGTATAGGTCCTGCACATTTTTCATTAGACATCATAATAGACAAAGGCATAATAAGGCAAGAGGAAGAAGGAGAAGGAGGAGTGGGGGGAGGAGAAGGGAATGAGAAGGAAAAAGGGGTGGAAGAGGAGGGAGGTGGAGGAGTAGGAAGCACAAGAAGAACAAAAACAAGAAAAACAAAAGCAAGAACAGCAACAAATAAAAGAAGAACAAGAGTGAGAAGAGGAACAAGAAAAAAGAAAATGTAGGCCAGTCTTGCTCATGAACTCAGAAGTAAAACTGTAATCCAAGCGTTGACAAATATACTCCAATGTTATATAAAAAGGATGGTATTTCATGGCCAAGTAGAGTTTTATTCCAGGGATGCAGGGCTGGCTTAATATATAAATTCAAACAGTATATGTCAAACTCATCACAGTCAGAGAATAAAAACGGAAAAGCATGCAGTCATCTCTGTGGATGCAGAAAATTCATTTGGAAAACCTACTTCCCATTAATGATTAAAAAAATTAGTAAAATGAGAATAGAAAGACATTTCTCTAGTATGATAAATGGTGTCCAAAATAAAAACATATAGGGACTTTCCTGGTGGTCCAGTGGTTAAGAATCTGCCTTCCAATGCAGGGTACGTGGGTTCGATCCCTGGTCAGGGAACTAAGCTCCCACATGCCAGGGGGCAAATAAGCCTGCGTACTGCAACTACTGAGCCTGTGTGCCACAACTAGAGAGCCCATGTGCTGCAAGTATTGAGCCCGCATGCTCTAGAGCCTGCATGCCACAACTAGAGAGAAGCCCACCCACCACAACTAGAGAGAAGCCTGTGTGCCGCAACGAAGAGCCCATGTGCCACAATGAAAGATCCCGCATGCTGCAACTAAGACCTGACACAGCCATAAATAAATAAATAAATAAATATTAAAAAAAAAAAAACCTATAGCAAACATTATACATTGTAAAATATTGGATGATTTTCCACTGGAATAAAAATTTAACAAGGTCACTATATCAAATGTCAATAGAAAATTATTTCTATATACTAGAAACAATAATTAGAAAATCAACTGATGGCATAGATTGTTTTCCAAAACCCCTCTTCCTGGTCTGTCCTGGAACTTCGTTTTTTACTACCATAGCATCATAAAACTGCTGAATCAAAAAATAAGAGTTACTGCAGTTTTCTTCTCATGAACATTTTGAGAGAGATTCTGGATGCCTCCTTTGTTTCCTGATGCCTTCAAACAACATGCTTTCATTTCCTTTAAAAAAAATTTTATCCAGCTTTTATAGTTTTATCTCATCAGGAGGTTTGGTTAAATATAAGCGCCTCCTTTTATAGTTTGAAGTAGGAGTCAGTATGATTATTTTTCTTACTCTGACCATTATTAGCATCCATTAAAATTTTATTTTTGAATTTTTTCTTTAATTGCAGTTAAGTCAAAATTAGCTATGAATAAAAATTTTGATAAAAATCTTTGATGCTTTTAAGCCCTAACTGTATTTTTCATACGTTGCCCACATAATTTTTCCTGGTATTCATTAGGGCAGGAAAACTGCCTTTTGGCATCTGTTTTACACCCTGACATAGAATCTGACATATATTCTCAATAAATATTACTGAGAAAAATCACCTTATTGATTTTAAGGTGCATATTTATTTTACATTTTAATCTGTCTAAAGTCAAGGCATTTTAAAACCAATGTTATCTCACAATACCTGTGAGGCAAGTAGATTCTGGCACAATCAAGAGAGTACCAATATTAAAACACCTTAGAACATACTGAACATGATAATCATTTATGTTTGAAAACAAAGTGCTTAGTCCTTTTAGTTCAAAGATGACTAATTAAATGTTTGGATATTCTTCAAAGATTTAGCAACCGTCTTTGGGAAAAGATGGGGCATAGATACAATGTCTGAAAATCATCTTTCTAATATTACTTCCTTTCTAAATTCTGCTCCCTCTTGCTTTAAACATATATTGAACGTCAAGGCTATGTTTATCTGGGATTACTGATGGATGGGATACAGTCATACTTATTGAAATCTTTCAAAATTTTCTATGTATCGATGAAACTTCTGTTTATCCTTTAACTATTTTGTATGATTATGGGATTTTATAGAATACTTTATATTTAACAGTATTTTCCTATGGAATTTGATGGGCATTAACCAATAAAATAATTATGCATTTTCAAGACAAATACAAAAAAATCTGGTTTAGTTCAATATGTCTTGGGAGTTATATCAAAAATGAAAAGGACTATATACATATATGCATGTGCGTGCTCTGCACACAGGTATATTTATAAAGACTAACTGTAGCTATCATTTATTGGGTATTGACCATGTGTTAGGAGTTAAGCTAAGTGTCTTATGGCATTGCTCTTTTTATCATTACAGTAACTATGAAGAATTAAATTATTATTCTACAGATGAGAAACTGAGACACAGAGAGGTTAAGAACCTTGGCTGGGGTCACCTAGAATGTGGCAAAGCCAAGACTTGAAAATGGGCCTCACTCCAAAGAATATAACTGTGTTAAGGCTTTTATTTGTGTGAAATATTTGAAATAATTCCCACTATACAAGCCATGTCTTCAAACTACAGTCATCATAAAATCTAGGGAAAAAGTGAATCCCTTATGTCCACATGAGCAAAATATAGCAGTAACCGGCAAATCAAGATTAGGACTAACTAGAGTTAAAGTAATTCCCAGACAGGAACAGAGGTGCTTGATAAACCAAAGAAGGCCCCCCTGGAAAATAGAGTGCTAGAAGTGAGATCATCTAGAAGTGAGATTTTGATAGGCTGAAGAGAGAGGAGAAGCATTTAGGCAAGGATAATAGCACAAATAAAGGCTCAGATATAGAAGGACCACGCTTATTCAAGCAACTGTGAATGTTGAGTGTTTAAGGAGTCCAATTAGCACCTCATTTTTGTCTCGTGTTCAAAAACAATTGGAAAATTAAACAAATGAATAAGTAGAAAGTGACCAGAGTATCCTCTTTATTACCAGCAAAGCTGATAACTGGAAAATCTCATAAACACCTGTGAGATAGTAGACTTTATAACATTAAACCCCAGAACTAGAATTATCCACCCAGAAGAATTAAGATTAGCCATGCCTGGAAAAGCAGAGTAGAACACATGTGCCCTGTAGGGCTCTCACTCCCAAAAAGGAGGAGGAACAGAAAGGAATTGGGCAATGAATGTCCAGTTTATCCTTCTAAAGCTCACTACTCATCCCAGTAATTCCATCTCCCCTGGGGTGGACTGAAAGGATGTGGAGAGGCTAATAGTTATTCTAGCAGAGCTCCTTCACAGGGAAGGGAACATCAGGAGTAGATATGCAGCATCCCTCCACCTTGACCACATTGAAAATCTATACCTAAAATCCCCCAAATTGGCTACTTTTCTTAATTTTCTACCTGACACAATGGTAGAGATCCACTCCTTCATTCCTGCTCCTCTTAAATATTCCCTGTAGCAATTAAATAGAACTGAAATTACTCCTCTGCAAAAAGGCTCAAGGGATCTCATAAGTGACCTAAAAAGAGCATCTCCTAAACATAAGAACAGTCTTGAAATAAATAAGATACACTGTCCACTGTTCCTTTTGGAATGGAGGGACATGTGTGTATAGTTTCACCCAAGCATATGAAAAAATGCATGGAAGACAAGATTTCTCACCTTGGGTCATGCTACCTTTTCAGCTGTACCTCATCTGTGTTCAGTAGTTCAAATAATTGAATATGAAAAGATTAAGACTGGGATAAATATGCTGTAACCTGAGATGACAGCGATTTTCACTTTCTAGTAAAGGGACAACTAAAGGAATCTATTGTCTATTTTTTTCCTAACTTCTAGAATTTATATTTATTTGTGTTGAATCTTTTGGCTAACTATATTTGATACTGGAGTCCTTTTTAATCCTCTGGATATTCACTGTTATCTTACTGTCTCCTCATGTATCCTTTCTGTTGTGTCTGTTTTTACAAATCATTTAAAATTTTGTTATGAAGTTATAAAATAATCAGTGGTGTCTAAATTTTAGTGACTAAGCCATTTCCCACTGACATTGTGGGTGACATGGACACTGACAGGGCCTCAGTACAAATGTATGTAGAAGCTATACTTTAAGTCCTGATGTACAAGGTTTGTTGGGGTCCTGGACACATTTCTGGAGAGTTATGATTCCCAGATTTCTAGACACTAACTGGTAATTACTGTAATGTCACCAGGGTAAAAGAATGCCTGCATTGTCTAAGGACAATGTCTAAGGACATTGTCTAAGGAACAGCAAGAAAGTCATTTTGGCTGGGCACAGGCATCAAGCACAAGGAAATTTGGGTTGAACCAAGGTGGTGGTTTTGCCAGATGAATCTGATGAATGGCAGCAGAGTTGAGAGAGTATAAAAGAGGGTCTGTAATGATCAAAGAATTGACACAGAGTAAGGAGAGAGAGAAAATATTGATGGGGCGAGGGAGAGTAAAAATGTTATAGAAATAATGGATTAAAGGTCCCTGTTAGGTCAAAAGATTTTGAAGACCAGACTACCTGAGGGAGTTAACTAGAAACAAATGAGATGTTAATCATATGGCAAGATTCATAAAACAGAGATTATGGAAAAGTTGCAGTTATTAATTTTTTAAAACGTGGTGTTGAATATGCCACACAAGTGGGTGAATGAAGTAGTATTGAGATCAACATCACTGCATCATCAGACCAGAGGAATTCAAGGAACTCATGGGACAGAGTTTTATAGACTGAAAACTGAGAATTGATATCAGAGGTGTCAGAGAGTGTGGCAGTGGACCAGGAGTTAATAATCTTCAAGTAACTAGGGGAAGAAGATCTGGGCATATTAAGATTAGACATGGTAGATTCAAGGTAGCTAGTGTTGATGTGGTTGTAGAGGATATGCCTGGGGAGGAGTTATCTGCAACTTAATCTTCCCCTATAAATGAGGAAAGACATTCTGGAGGAACAGGTTTCCCCAGTGTGTGGTCCAGCCCACCACAGTAGTTGACACCTGATGACTGGAAAGGCCTGGAGAGTCATTGTTTTAGACTAGTGCATTGATTCACTCTTGACCTATGTTGGGGAGGATGGGATTATACCAAGTGTGAGATTCCACATGACACCTTTAAATGAAGTTGACACTTTTGGGGAAGGCAGATATTATCCTAGCATGGGGTTTCCCTACTCAGCCTCATAATGGTGATAGAAGGCCTAGGACATGCTTCATCTTGCTCTAGGACTAATTCCAACTTCCTTAGTATGGCATACATGAAACTCAATATCTACTTCTCCAAGCTTTCCTTCTCTACATTCTCCTTCACCCAGTCCAAACACTGTGCATCACAGTCACAACAACTGTTTATAGCTTTTTAAACATGTCAGGCTCTTACGGGCCTTAGGGAATTTGCATTTGCTGCTTCCTCTGTAGAATGTTCTTCTTGTATTCTTCACTTGACAACTGCTATTTCTCCTTCATTACTGAGTTGACATGAAGCAACCTGAGAATGTTTGGAACTCTCTTCCTTTATTCTCCTCTTTCAGGGCACTTATAAGAGCACCACAAATTGCCAGTGTACCTGAAGTACGTGAGTGACACATTTTCAGCCGGGACATTCTTGTTTACCCTTGCATCTGCAGTTCTTACCACTGGGAGTGGCTTTTTTTTTTTAATATATTTTTTAACATCTGTATTGGAGTATAATTGCTTTAAAATGGTGTGTTAGTTTTTGCTGTATAACAAAGTGAATCAGCTATACGTATACATATATCCCCATATCCCCTCCCTCTTGAGCCTCCCTCCCACCCTCCCTGTCCTAACCCTCTAGGTGGTCACAAAGCATGGAGCTGATCTCCCTCCTCAAGTCCATTCTCTACATCTGTATCTTTATTCCTGTCCTGCCCCTAGGTTCATCAGAACCTTTTTTTTTTTTTTTTAGATTCTATATATGTGTTACCCTACGGTAATTGTTTTTCTCTTTCTGACTTACTTCACTCTGTATGACAGTCTCTAGGTCCATCCACCTCACTACAAATAACTCACTTTCGTTTCTTTTTATGGCTAATATTCCATTTTATATATGCGCCAAATCTTCTTTATCCATTCATCTGTCGATGGACACTTAGATTGCTTCCATGTCCTGGCTATTGTAAATAGAGCTGCAGTGAACATTGTGGTACGTGACTCTTTTTGAATTATGGTTTTCTCAGGGTATATGCCCAGTAGTGGGATTGCTGGGTCATATGGGAGTTCTATTTTCAGTTTTTAAGGAACCTCCATACTGTTCTCCATAGTGGCTGTGTCAATTTACATTCCCACCAACAGTGCAAGAGGGTTCCCTTTTCTCCACACCCTCTCCAGCATTTAACGTTTATTGATTTTTTGATGATGGCCATTCTGACTGGTGTGAGGTGATACCTCATTGTAGCTTTGATTTGCATTACTCGAATTATTAGTGATGTTGAGCATCCTTTCGTGTGTTTGTTGGAAATCTGTAAATCTTCTTTGGAGGAATGACTATTTAGGGCTTCTGCCCATTTTTGGATTGGGTTGTTTGCTATTTTGATATTGAGCTGCATGAGCTGCTTGTATATTTGGGGGATTAATCCTTTGTCAGTTGCTTCGTTTGCAAATATTTTCTCCCACTCTGAGGGATTTTTTGCATCTTGTTTATGGTTTCCTTTGCTGTGCAAAAGCTTTTAAGTTTCATTGGGTCCCACTTGTTTATTTTTGTTTTTACTTCCATTTCTCTAGGAGATGGGTCAGAAAGGATCTTGCAGTGATTTATGTCACAGAGTGTTCTGCCTACGTTCCCCTCTAAGAGTTTTATAGTGTCCGGTCTTACATTTAGGTCTTTAATCCATTTTGAGTTTATTTTTGTGTATGGTGTTAGGGGGTATTCTAATTTCATTCTTTTACATGTAGCTGTCCAGTTTTTCCCAGCACCACTTACTGAAGAGACTGTCTTTTCTCCATTGTACATCCTTGCCTTGTTTGTCGTAGATTAGTTGATGACAGGTGTGTGGGTTTATCTCTGGGCTTTCTATCCAGTTCCATTGATCTATATTTCTGGTTTTTTTCCAGTACCATACTGTCTTGATTACTTTGGTTTTGTAGTATAGTCTGAAGTCAGGGAGCCTGATTCCTCCAGCTCAGTTTTTCTTTCTCAAGATTGCGTTGGCTATTTGGGGTCTTTTGTGTTTCCATACAAATGGTGCAATTTTTTGTTCTAGTTCTGTGAAAAATGCCATTGGTAGTTTGATAGGGATTGTGCTGAATATGTAGATTGAGTCATTTTCACAGTGTTGATTCTTCCAATCCAAGAACATGGTATATTTCTCCACCTATTTGTATCATCTTTAATTTCTTTCATCAGTGTCTTATAATTTTCTGCATAGAGGTCTTTTGTCTCCTTAGGTAGGTTTATTCCTAGATATTTTATTCTTTTTGTTGCAATGGTAAATGGGAGTGTTTCCTTAATTTCTCTTTCAGATTTTTCATCATCAGTGTGTAGGAATGCAGGAGATTTCTGTGCATTAATTTTGTATCCTGCTACTTTACCAAATTCATTGATTAGCTCTAGTAGTTTTCTGGTAGCATCTTTAGGATTCTCTATGTATAGTATCATGTCATCTGCAAACAGTGACAGTTTTACTTCTTTTCTGATTTGGATTCCTTTTATTCCTTTTTCTTCTCTGATTGCTGTGCCTAAAACTTCCAAAACTATGTTGAATAAGAGTGGTGAGAGTGGGCAACCTTGTCTTGTCCTGATCTTAGGGGAAATGATTTCAGTTTTTCACCATGCAGAACGATGTTGGCTGTGGGTTTGTCATATTTGTCATATATGGCCTTTATTATGTTGAGGTAAGTTCCCTCTATGCCTACTTTCTGGACTGTTTTTATCATAAATGCGTGTTAAATTTTGTCAAAAGCTTTTTCTGAGTCTATTGAGATGATCATATGGTTTTTCTCCTTCAATTTGTTAATATGGCTTATCACACTGATTAATTTGTGTATATTAAAGAATCCCTGCATTCCTGGGATAAACCCCCACTTGAGCATGCTGTATGGTCCTTTTAATGTGCTCTTGGATTCTGTTTGCTAGTATTTTGTTGAGGATTTTTGCATCTATGTTCATCAGTGATATTGGCCTGTAGTTTTCTTTCTTTGTGACATCTTTGTCTGGTTTTGGTATCAGGGTGATGGTGGCCTCATAGAATGAGTTTGGGAGTGTTCCTCCCTCTGCTATCTTTTGGAAGAGTTTGAGAAGGATAGGTGTTAGCTCTTCTCTAAATGTTTGATAGAATTCGCCTGTGAAGCCATCTGGTCCTGGGCTTTTGTTTGTTGGAAGATTTTTAATCACAGTTTCAATTTCAGTGCTTGTGATTGGTCTGTTCATATTTTCTATTTCTTCCTGGTTCAGTCTCGGCAGCTTGTGCATTTCTAAGAATTTGTCCATTTCTGCCAGGATGTCCATTTTATTGGCATACAGCTGCTTGTAGTAATCTCTAATAATCTTTTGTATTTCTGCAGTGTCAGTTGTTACATCTCCTTTTTCATTTCTAATTCTATTGATTTGAGTCTTCTCCCTTTTATTCTTGATGAGTCTGGCTAATGGTTTATCAATTTTATTTATCTTCTCAAAGAACCAGCTTTTAGTTTTATTGATCTTTGCTATCGTTTCCTTCATTTCTTTTTCATTTATTTCTGATCTGATCTTTATGAGCTCTTTCCTTTTGCTAACTTTGGGGCTTTTTGTACTTCTTTGTCTAATTGCTTTAGGCGTAAGGTTAGGTTGTTTATTTGAGATGTTTCTTGTTTCTTGAGGTAGGATTGTATTGCTATAAACTTCCCTCTTAGAACTGCTTTTGCTGCATCCCATAGGTTTTGGGTTGTCTTGTTTTCATTGTCATTTGTTTCTAGGTATTTTTTGATTTCCTCTTTGATTTCTTCAGTGATCTCTTGGTTATTTAGTGGTGTGTTGTTTAGACTCCTTGTGTCTGTATTTTTCACAGATTTTTTTCCTGTAATTGATATCTAGTCTCATAGTGTTGTTGTTGGAAAAGATGCTTGATACGAATTCAGTTTTCTTAAATTTACCAAGGCTTGATTTGTGACCCAAGATTTGATCTATCCTGGAGAATGTTCCATGAGCACTTGAGAAGAAAGTGTAATCTGCTGTTTTTGGATGGAATGTCCTATAAATATCAATTAAGTCTATCGTGTTTAATGTATCATTTAAAGCTTGTGTTTCCTTATTTATTTTCATTTTGGATGATCTGTCCATTGGTGAAAGTGGGGTGTTAAAGTCCCCTACTATGATTGTGTTACTGTCGATTTCCCCTTTTATGGCTGTTAGCATTTGCCTTATGTATTGAGGTGCTCCTATTTTGGGTGCATAAATATTTACAATTATTATATCTTCTTCTTGGATTGACCCCCTTGATCATTATGTATTGTCGTTCTTTGTGTCTTGAAATAGTCTTTATTTTAAAGTCTATTTTGTCTGATATGAGAATTGCTACTCCAGCTTTCTTCTGATTTCCATTTGCATGGAATATCTTTTTCCATCCCCTCACTTTCAGTCTGTATGTGTCCTTAGGTCTGAAGTGAGTCTCTTGTAGACAGCATATATATGGGTGTTGATTTTGTATCCATTCAGCTGGCCTATGTCTTTTGGTTGGAGCATTTAATCCATTTACATTTAAGGTAGTTATCAATATGTATGTTCTTATTACTATTTTCTTAATTGATTTGGGTTTGTTATTGTAGGTCTTTTCCTTCTCTTGTGTTTCCTGCCTAGAGAAGTTTCTTTAGCATTTGTTCTTCATGGATTGATCCCTTGATCATTATGTAGTGTCCTTCTTTGTCTCTTGTAATAGTTTTTATTTTAAAGTCTATTTTGTCTGATATGAGAATTGCTACTCCAGCTTTCTTCTGATTTCCATTTGCATGGAATATCTTTTTCCATCCCCTCACTTTCAGTCTGTATGTGTCCTTAGGTCTGAAGTGAGTCTCTTGTAGACAGCATATATATGGGTGTTGATTTTGTATCCATTCAGCTGGCCTATGTCTTTTGGTTGGAGCATTTAATCCATTTACATTTAAGGTAGTTATCAATATGTATGTTCTTATTACTATTTTCTTAATTGATTTGGGTTTGTTATTGTAGGTCTTTTCCTTCTCTTGTGTTTCCTGCCTAGAGAAGTTTCTTTAGCATTTGTTGTACAGCTGGTTTGGTGGTGCTGAATTCTCGTAGCTTTTGCTTGTCTGTAAAGGTTTTAATTACTCTGTCAAATCTGAATGAGATCCTTGCTGGGTAGAGTAATGTTGGTTGTAGGTTTTTCCCTTTCATCACTTTAAATATGTCCTTCCACTGCCTTCTGGCTTGCAGAGTTTCTGCTGAAAGGTCAGCTGTTAACTTTATGGGGATTCCCTTGTATGTTATTTGTTGCTTTTCCCTTGCTGCTTTTAATATTTTTTCCTTGTATTTAATTTTTGATTGTTTGGTAATATGTGTCTTGGCGTGTTTCTCCTTGGATTTATCCTGTATAGAGCTCTCTGCCCTTCCTGGACTTGATTCACTATTTCCTTTCCTATATTAAGGAAGTGTTCAACTATAATCTCTTCAAATATTTTCTCAGTCCCTTTTTCTCTTCTTCTTCTGGGACCCCTATAATTCGAATGTTGGTGTGTTTAGTGTTGTCCCAGAGGTCTCTGAGACTGTCCTCAATTCTTTTCATTCTTTTTTCTTTATTCTGCTCTGTGGTAGTTATTTCCACTAGTTTATTTTCCAGGTCACTTATCCGTTTTTTTGCCTCAGTTATTCTGCTATTGATTCCTTCTAGAGAATTTTTAATTTCATTTATTGTGTTGTTCATTGTTTGTTTGCTCTTTAGTTCTTCTAGGTCCTTGTTAACCGTTTCTTGTATTTTCTCCATTCTATTTCCAAGAGTTTGCATCATCTTTACTATCATTACTGTGAATTCTTTTTCAGGTAGATTGTCTATTTCCTCTTCATTTGTTTGGTCTGGTGGGTTTTTACCTTGCTCCTTCATCTGCTGTGTATATCTCTGTCTTCTTATTTTGCCTAACTTACTGTGTTTGTGGTCTCCTTTTTGCAGGCTACAGGTTTGTAGTTCCTGTTGTTTTTGGTTTCTCCCCCCAGTGGCTAAGGTTGGTCCCGTGGGTTGTGTAGGCTTCCTGGTGGAGGGGACTGGTGCCTGTGTTCTGGTGGATGAGGCTGGATCTTGTCTTTCTGGTGGGCAGGACCATGTCTGGTGGTGTGTTTTGGGGTGTCTCTGAACTTATTATAATTTTAGGCAGCCTTTCTACTAATAGGTTGGGTTGTGTTCCTGTCTTGCTAGTTGTTTGGCATAGGGTGTCCAGCACTGTAGCTTGCTGGTCGTTGAGTGGAGCTGGGTCTTAGCGTTGAGATGGAGATCTCTGGGAGAGCTTTCGCTGTTTGATATTACGTGCGGTTGGGAGGTCTCTGTTAGAGCAGTGTCCTGAATTCGGCTCTCCCACCTCAGAAGCTCAGGCCTGACACCTGCCTGGAGCACTAAGACCCAAGGTCATAGCACTGTTACTTAGCTACAAAGTTGGGATTCATTCCCGCCTTGTGACCCCAAGTCCAGTGTGCTTTGATTTCCCCCTTGTATTGAAAAGAGGATCCGTATTTTTCTGACTCCCGTTCACAGGACTGTCGGGGAAGCCACCTGGTTTGACAGCAGAACTTTCCCCACACAGGAAGCATCAAGCTCTCACGAGGCTTGTCCTGGGTGGCCATGAGACGAGTAGTTCCATTTCTGCCTGCCAGAATCTTAGAAGTTTCTATAGAAACTTCTCTGTAGAGGTTTTAACTGGGTTCAGTCTAATATACTATCCAGATGGTCTCAACAACACCTACTCTCTCAAGGTTGTGTCCATGAGGCAGCTTCCTGCTCAGGGAAGCTGGGAGTTGCTTATAGCAGGTGATCAATAAACACCGGTTGCTATAAAGCTATTTAACTCCCAGTAGTAACTGATCTTCTTGAACTTTTATTTTCACTATTCCAAAATTCCAGATGTAATTCCCAGACATCATTATCCCTGCAAATCTACCTCATTAGAATTCAACAGTGGCACTCTTAAAGGATAACAGAAAAAATATCTTAAGACACATAAGTAATGGAGATTAAGAGACCAGAATTGCCTGGAGCTCCTGGATTCATGTTAAGGATTGTTTTTAGCAAAGTCATCAAATCACACACTGACAAATCTATGTGTTTTGAATATGAATGTCATTTCTTTTGGCATGAAACTCATCTCTTCACTATTGCTTATACTTTAGATATTTGGGGAAAATGGATTTTTCTCCCAAATTAAAACTATGCTAAAAAAATTGAGATTATTCTAGGTTCGTATTTGGATGTTTCAGTCTATCTTCTTTATCTAAACACTGATATGATTTGCTTTAGAGTTTATGACTAAACTTAAGCTTTTTGTAAGATTATAGAATTGGGAATATTCTTATTCATCATGTAATCCAACCCCTGGAAGCTCAAATCTCCAGACATGAGGAATATTGAGGTTTGGACTTAATGGTGGATTAGACAGTCTTCTCAGTGTGCCTTTGATGGAGCTGGATATGATTCTAGACTCATATGTGCTATGACACCAGAAATCCCAACATTAAAACTCTTGTCCGTTGAGTTAAAGCATTGGGTCTACAGGAATCCCCTGTAAAATGCAATGCTGCTAGGAAAGACAGTCATTAGACAATTAGTCTATCATGTCTTCTTTCGCCTAGATCAACCGGAAGGAAGGGAATGTGACACAGTTAAGTGTAGACATGAAGAAACATGTCCAAAGAGTTAAGTAACTTATCTAAAGTTATCTATCTAGTAAGAACTCGTGTCAGGGTACAGATCCAGATTTGATCTCAAAGCCCACACTATTTTCATTGCATAAACATGATTCAGAAACAGTGTTGTTCAGGGAAAGCAGGTCAGAAAGCCCTGTGTGAAGTTGGGCAGTGGGTGGAAAGGAGATCTTCAGTCACACAGAACAGAGAGCATCAAGAGGAAAAGGCCAGAGAAACGGAAAACGTGAGATATAATTTCAGCCTCTATCATGCTTTTGTTTAGATCCTCAGAATTAAGCAGAAAAATGGAAAACTGTTCTCTTATAACTGCTGGTCTGACTTCCAGAATGCTTTTCCTTTCCCGGGGATTAGCAAATATGGCTACATGACAAGCCAAGTATCTCTGCTGCTTAGCTATGTCGAATTTTCTTCCCTGGCTACGATACAGTGAGGAGGTATATTGATTACAGCTCAGATTTTCATCTGGGTCATTCAACCTACATTCAGCAAGTGGTGTTCTTTTACTCGTGCAGGCAGAGAGACACTGTCAGTGTCTCCCTGGAGGACAGCTGACTAAGTGTGGTGAGACTGTTTGTTAGCATCCCTTCCCTTTTCGGGGTTTGTTTTACATAACAGCACGTCACAGCTCTTCAAGGAACAATGCTAGAAACTGCCCTGGCTTCCCTTCTCATAACATACAGGAAGGAAACATCAGCACTTGCAAAATACTCTTGCTTCAAGCCCAGCTCTCAGCTGGCAGATAATCAATTTCCCCCAAAGCCAACCTCCTCCCACTCCTCTCATCTCCATCTTCTGCAGTATTACGCGTGGTAACCTATGACAGAGGATGAACTGAGAGCTTCCAGTTCTCTAGGAGGAAGGTTGGGGAGTGAGGGGCCTCTGTTACGTTCCTCATTTCTAAGATGAAAGAACTGAACAAGTTGATGTCTAAAATTGCATATTTCTATGGGTTTAGTTATTGTGTTATCATTTCAGTATCATGCACCCCAAAATTGGTGCAATGCTTTTAATGGAAAGTCACCATGAGAAAATTTCAAATTGAGAATCAAGCTACTGAAATTTTGTATTTTAGATCTGATCCTCTGTGTCCCTGGATGTATAATTTTAAGTCTCCAAGTTTCAGTTACAGCTGGACTAGATGATGTTTGAGATTCCTTCTAATTCTAAATAGTCTAAGCTATATGCTATCTCTTTTCCTTTTAATACATTTTTTTACTTAAAGTGATAGTGGTTTAAAGGAATGATTTTACAACTAGGAACAAAGGGGGTCTATTTATATTCTATTCTTTATCAGTGTCTTTTCTTTGTTTTTATAAATTTATTTACTTTATTTATTTATTTTTTGGCTGCGTTGGGTCTTCGTTGCTGGGCGCTGGCTTTCTCTAGTTGTGGCGAGTGGGGGGTACTCTTTGTTGCGGCGCGTGGGCTTCTCATTGCGGTGGCTTCTCTTTGTTTCAGAGCACAGGCTCTAGACGCATGGGCTTCAGCAGTTGTGACACACGGCCTCAGTAGTTGTGGCTCATGGGCTCTAGAGCACAGGCTCAGTAATGGGTGGCACATGGGCTTAGTTGCTCCACGGCATGTGGGATCTTCCTGGACCAGGGCTCGAACCTGTGTCCCCTGCACTGGCAGGTGGATTCATAACCAGTGCACCACCAGGGAAGCCCAGTGTCTTTTCTTAATAAGAACAATGGCTAGACAATACAAGAGAACTATGAGGAAATATGGGGAATGTTTATGTAACCACAATTTTTTTGGTATCTACAAAAGATGAACTACACATAAGCTTGGCGACTTTGACATTCGCGTAGATTATGAATTGTCCATTAAAGCTGACACATGTATAAACCTCTTAGAGGAAAACAAAGGCAGAACATTCTATGACACAAATCACAGCAAGATCCTTTTTGACCCACCTCCTAGAGAAATGGAAATAAAAACAAAAATAAACAAATGGGACCTAATGAAACTTAAATGCTTTTTGCATAGCAAAGGAAACCATAAACAAGATGCAAAGAAAACCCTCAGAATGGGAGAAAATATTTGCAAATGAAGCAACTGACAAAGGATTAATCTCCAAAATACACAAGCAGGTCATGCAGCAGCTCAATATCAAAAAAACAACCCAATCCAAAAATGGGCAGAAGACCTAAAACGGAGGTTCCTTAAAAACTAAAAATAGAACTCCCATATGACCCAGCAATCCCACTACTGGATATATACCCTGAGAAAACCATAATTCAAAAAGAGTCATGTACCATAATGTTCACTGCAGCTCTATTTACAATAGCCAGGACATGGAAGCAACTTAAGTGTCCATCGACAGATGAATGGATAAAGAAGATGTGGCGCATATATAAAATGGAATAATAGCCATAAAAAGAAACGAAAGTGAGTTATTTGTAGTGAGGTGGATGGACCTAGAGACTGTCATACAGAGTGAAGTAAGTCAGAAAGGGAAAAACAATTACCGTAGGCTAACACATATATAGAATCTAAAAAAAAAGGTTCTGATGAACCTAGGGCCAGGACAGGAATAAAGACACAGATGTAGAGAATGGACTTGAGGACACAGGGAGGGGGAAGGGTAAGCTGGGATGAAGTGAGAGGGTAGCATTGACATATATACACTGCCAAATGTAAAACAGATAGCTAGTGAGAAGCAGCTGCATAGCACAGGGAGATCAGCTCAGTGCTCTGTGACCACCTAGAGGGGCGCGATAGGGAGGGTGGGAGGGAGCCGCAAGAGGGAGGGGTTGTGGGGATATACGTATGCATATAGCTGATTCACTTTGTTATACAGCAGAAACTAACACAACATTGTAAAGCAATTATACTCCAATAAAAATCTTAAAAAAAAAAAAAAGCTGACACAGGGCAAAGAAGAAAAGAGAGAGACCTTCTCTTTTTAATGTTTGGTCTTAAAACATCACCAAAAGTATCTTCCCTACCTTTGCAAAGTTTAAAGATACTAACGTTTAACTTAAAGCAGCTATTTTCAATTCTGTAACGTCCTATACTTGCAAACCAGTTTACAAATGTTTCCCATTACTACTTCCATGCCACAAAAATCAATATGTTGTTACAGAATTTTGGGGGGGTGAAGGAGCTATACATTAATAAATTCTACAAAGTGCACATCCTATAGAAACTGCTTGAAAAGAGTCAGTGAGATTTTTCCTCCCTACAGGGAAGGCTGTAGAGGGGAAGAAAGGGACTTCCATTTTCTCACTATTTAAACACCAGACTCCAGGTGGGCTACAATTTCATTAATGCCAACACCAAATCCTCCTTGGGAAATCTCTCCTGATCAGCTGCTTGAAAAGTTGTTTCCTTAATGCTGAGAGAACAATAGTGCTTAGCAAATAACATAACTGTCTAAAATTAAGGATTATTATTTTTTATTCTGTTTCTTTGCAAATCATAAAAGCAGTTACTCCACAGTAAGCATTGGTTAACTCTGAAGTTTATTCAGAAACTCAAGCATGGGAAAGAAGAGAGAAAATCTAATTAAATCTTTAATGCATAAAACTATAGTTCAGTTTTACAACTCACAGTGTAGTTATTTAAATGACAGTATTAATGAAAACGAAAAGGTTCTCAGGGTAAATTGAGGGACGTGGCTCCCGGTGCAAGTTCCATAGTGAGAACCCTGACCTCTGGGAAGCCCCTGTACTCCCTGGAGCCCCACTTTCTCTTTTGGAAAATGAAGAAACTGGCCTGGTCTCTAAACTCTCTTTTAGCTCTGACACTGTAGGATCAAATCCAAATTCTAATTCAGCAATGAAAGCACTGAAAACTCCCTATGTAATGAGGCCAAAGACACTTTCAGTTTTGGTGAGCAGAGCATTACACCATTGTTCTTGATGCTGATTAGACACAGAATACCATCTGCGAAAATAAAGCAAGTGCCAACTCAAAAAAAAACCACAACAACACATGGATTTGGAAGGCTTTTGATCATCTCCTACATCACTCCTGCCATAGCAGAAGTCAGATAGAAAGCAAATGCCGCATACTACAACTCAGATTGTCCTCCTCTCAGAAGAGCTGCTCACAGAGGCCCATTTTGCTCAAAAACAAAATCCTCATCTTCCCTGTGGACAGAGAATGCTGGGCATCAACCCCCTGGTCTAGACTGTCCTGTACAAAATGAAAGAGACACAACACTCTATGTGCCAAACACATTGATGCTAGAATTCATTCTTGGACATATAAATTGAAAACCAAGACAGCCCTGAGGTCTGAATCCCAAATATAATCTGAAAGTGGATGTGGTTGCCTACTTTTTTCAAGTTTTCATATTATTTTCCTTTATTACACAAGCAAGTCCACTACAAGGGTGTTTTGGTGGATAGAAGGAAGTGATTGTGCTACCAGTGAAGTAGAGGCAGGACAGATGTCGTCTCACCAGCTCTGAGGTGGACTCTTGAGTCTGCAAAGACTCACACCTCAAGCACAAGGCCTGCTGCCCACAAATAGGGAGGCTTCTGGTGTCACGGCTGCACTGTGGCCTTCTCATGCTTTTGTCTGCAATGGAGTCTTCTCAGGGGAAGGAAGAGAATGGATTATTCTGCTCTCTTTTCTTTTACCCCAAGTGGCCGTTACAGTGCAAAAGGCGAGGTCCTGTCAGGTGTAGAGCTATAGAATCTTTAGGTTTAAAACCAGAGGAGGAAAGAATGAGATTAAGCTTTTGATTTTCTGACAGGCGGAGAAAAATAGAAATATTTATTGTAAATATAAATCAATATGAAAAGCTCTATATACAACTAAATTCTCAAGGTCATGAGACCCTCTGACTTATGTAAAGACATTTAAAAAAGGAAAAAAATGGTCGTAACATTCAGGAACACATATTAAGCACCTACTATGTCTCAGTGTATGTTATAAACACTGTACAGGAATCATTCTACTTAATCCTCATCACAACTCTGTGATGTAAGGGTGACTATCACCTGCATTTTTCCATGTGGGAAAACCGAGACAACAGACATTAAATAATCTGCTCAAGGTTATGGAGCAAATGAATGTCCAACTAAGAAATAGCTAGTGTTTTTTCTTTTTTCTTTTTTTGGTTAAATGTCTCATTCCTCCATTTTTTTTAAAATAAATTTTAAAACTCCCATTGGTGAAATCTGGACATATATTTCAAATATGCAGATTTAAATAACATCACTAATAATTTTTCAATCTTAAAATAATATTTAACATTTGGTATAGGATTTCCACAAGGTCTGTTATCTAATTAAAGTAATCATATTTTGTAAAGAAGACAAAAGAGGAGAAAGAGATTTAACCAAGATCACACAACAAGATCATAGCCAGACAGGAATTAGAACCCACGTGCTGACTTTGAGTAGCAGTGCTTTTCCACCCAAAAGATGAAGTTTCATGATTCAGAGATACTGAGCTTTTTTAGAACCAACTCTATGTAGTAGATATAATTTATGATGTAGTTGATATTTTTTACGGTAGTAATGACTTTTGACAGACATCTTAAAAACTACCTTGAATATCACAAAATGCAAAACTTCCTGGGTGAAAGAATTCCAGCAGGAAGGAAAACAAAATAAAGCAAGACAAACAAACAAAAAAACAAACCTTTAAAATGGAGTGCTTGGGCATAGAGCAAAGAGCAAATGAGATCAAGTTTTTAAGCCTACAATTGTGCAGAGTATCCCTAGGAGTGATTTGACATCTTTGGGAACATTTTGTGATCTGACCTTTTGCAATCATTGCCTGCAGTTGCCTGAATTCGGATGTTCTTTTTCCAGCTGCTTTCAAAGTCATTTTAGAAAGCTTGGTATTCTGGTAACATTAGGTTTCTCAACCTCTGTGGAGTCTTTTCTTTAAGCAAATGTCAGTGCCTGGGTTAGACTAAGCACATCTGCCTTCAAAGGCAAAGTTATGCCAGGCCCATTGAAAGAGTGGAAAAAAAAAATGAGAAAATAAAGTATTTTTGCTAATATGCTTATTTCTCCAGAAGAGTTTTCTGGGTTTTGAGGTACAATTACTAATAATATTTCTCTTTGTCTCCTGACTGTGAAACCATTTGTGAGATGCATTCATAAATTCAACAGAGTTCAAATATCATCTTCATTGCTGGCAGCATTGGTTTAGAGGATAAATTTGTAGTCAGTTGGGATTCTTACTGTATCTCATCCAAATCTAATCTTTGGTATTAACCAACTCAAAGGAGATTTGGGTGTGCAAGACCAACATACTTGCTTAACTGGCTGGCTCCAGCTGAGTCCCTGTAGTAGGGACTAAGTGAGATAAAGCTCTAGATTAACCTCTAAAAATTAGTCCATGGTTTGCCTCAGGAGAGCTAACCAAATGGAGAACAGACACAAGGGACTGTCAGATCCATCTAATAAGGAAACACAAGTAAGGAAATTGGCTAACTGTGCCAATTTCATCAATCAGATAACATAGAATGAATAAATTGGGAAGAAGTCAGCGGGGAATGTTTTCTTTCCAGTACTTCTGAAAGGTTGGAAATCCCTATTTAATAGGTCAGGAAAAAATGAGAGATAATGAAAACTGTGGCTGCTTATGCCTAAAGACTTCATTTTCCAGGGGCTGAACTATGAACCATGCCTTTTCCTACTGGGAAGTCTTGCTTCTTTCCAAAGATGATGTCTGGGATTTCTATTCGTTTCCTGAGGAGTACAGTCTCATCATTTCTATGCCGGAATGGCAAAATATAACATATTGGTCACTTTTCTGTAGCCCTGGGATTATAACTGTGACAGATCAATTGAAATTTCTGATTACAAGGAGCATAAAGTCCTTCCTCCGCTAGCATGTACCTCAGGTTGACTGGAAGTAAATGACTGCTGTCTTTCTCAGGATTCCTCAGATTTTCACTGATACCTCCATTAAGCCAGTCTAATTTTCTTATCAAAGTTGACAGACAGATATTACTCTAGTATGGTGTGTGTTCCTTATTGGTATCTCTTTTCTGAGCTATTAAAAATATTTCCAGTCAGCAACCTGAAGCCAGGAGAACCAAGTGGAATATGAATTCACATGTTAAAATTTTACCTGAAATGAGACTTCTCAAAGAGAAACATTGTGAGATCTGGTGGTATCACTGTAATATGCTACATAAGGAGTAACCACACATAAAAGGACATTTTGTTACCTTTCAATACCAAGCTATGTTGCTATGTACTTAGTCTGTACTTCAGAGTCCAAGCTGAACAGAAAAGAATATGTAATTTTTGTGACATAAATTTGTGAACTATATCAAAATGATATGTTCATATAAACAAGAACAAGGCTGACTTCTTAACTATTGTTCCTGACAGTTGCAGGTAGCCTTTTAACAGAGGCTAAAAAAAAAAAAAAAAAAAAAAAAAAATCACTGAACAGGAAGCTGCATGTACTACTCATCTATACACTGTCTCTGAAAGGTTACAAAACACTTTCCCTACCATTAGAAAATATGGTTTTTCACCACAGCCTTAGTGATAGGTGTGATTATCCCTATTTTACTGGGAGAATTTGAACAATTTACCCAAATCCCTGCACCTTGTTAATGACATCACTAGTACTTGAATTCTGGGACTGGATCCTGTATATTTTCCACTACAGTGAACTACTCTGCCCTTATGTAAAACATGTTTTAGTATCTAGTCAGGTGTTTGTAAGAGTTAAGTTTAAATACACTGGGACATTGCGTTTCTTTTGAATGGATCAAAGTAGCAAATGCATTCATTTGTATCTTCAGCTTTAGATTTCTGAGCCAGAGTTGTTTTATTTATATAAATCCCAAGGTGGATTCATTTGCTACAGTGTCGGAATTTGATGATGGGCTCAAAATTACAAAAGCCGCGTTGAGCTAATAATCAGTGGTGGCTCTTTCAGAGGGTAAGGAAGAGAAGCTATTACACTAATACAAAGAGTGTTCCAGAAAGGAGTGCAGAGAACTGAGATCTTAGCAAATACCTAGGTCCTGTCTGAACATAGAGAAAACCACTATCTGGAGGCTTTGCCAATATTGAATTTCCTTTCATCTAGAGCTGTTCTCCAAGAGGAAAATTCTAGAATGGTTGTTAAGTTAGGCTGGCATTCTAGACAAATGAATTTCAATCCTTCTACAAGTAACAGGTCTACTATATAAGGTTTAAGAGCAAATGAAAGGAATTTTTCTTGTTATGATTGGGACCCCCAATCATCCATACCAGCTTTCTATATTAACCCCATTCAGTAATTGCTCAACTTTCTGCTTTTTTGCTTTATCTCCATGATCCTTACCACTGGCTCAAAATGGGCAGGCTGTTTACTACGAAAAGAGTACTGGTTTGGGAGGCGGGAGTCTTGGGTCTGCCACTCTGTGTCCTTGGATAAAACACCAGTCTTTTTCAATGGGTCTCAATTGTTTAACCTTGAAGAGGATAGACTTGATTGATATAAACGCTAGGACCCTTTCTAACTTTAATTCTCTTTTGAATGTTTAGTAGCACTTCTATGCTTGTATGTGCCAGAATGGTGTTAATTATATTCCACAGATTACACTACTTTGTAATCATAACTGACATTAATAGGCCTTTTACTGTGTGCCAGGAATTTACCAGGAAGGTTATATATCTTAACTCTTTTTATGTTCATGATAACCCTATGAGGTATATTCTCATCATCCCTACTTTACAGATAAGGAAGTCAAGACTCAGAGTTAAGGCACTTGCCTAAAATCATACAACCAGTGAGTGACAGGACTAGAACTTTTGAAGCGAGCCTGACACCACAGTCCTTGCAGTGGACACTTTTGATGTCCCCTCCTTCCCATTACCTTTTCTGAGCTGGTGCACCTACTGCTCAGGTGCTGCAAGGGTTGGCTGCTAGCAGCCCATCACTGTCCGCCTCTCTGGAGGACTGCCTTTGACCAGCATAGAGCCATATGAACTAGGAGATTAAGACCACCCCACCTTAGCCTGTGGAGTACAAATGACTGCTGCTCTGGCCTCAAGGTGGGACTAACTCTGTGGCGCAGTTTGTTCCAGAACCTCCTGGAAGCTCTCCTCCTCAGGCTGAAGGAAATCCATGCTTAGCTTTTTTTCTGCTGCCCTTGCCTGCTTCCCTCACTCCCCATTTTCTAACAGCTAAACCGCAACACGTCACCCTTGCAGGAATTCTGGACTCCACCTTGGCTTCTAACTTGAAGCAGCTCCTGTTTTTCAAGACAGATCTGTGCTCCCTTTCCTCAGTGCAGACAATCAGAGCGAGTCCTGAAAAGATGGATTTAGCCTGGAAAATAATTATAAATTACACCTTTTATTTTTCATTGTATTCTCCCCAATTGCTATTTTGTTCTTTTTTCATTACCATATGAGCTTGAACAAACAACAGATGAAATAATAATGAAGTTTTGAAATGAAAACACGTATTAGACTTAACGTGGAAAACTGTGATGGCTTTTTCAGCCCTTTGTCCTCTTCCTTCCCTAATTGCATCTAGCTGAGACGCTCAGATCACCAATCGATGCTTTAATAAGCATTATGCAGCCACTCTGATGCAGCTGATTTTTCTTCTTTTTCTTCTTCTTGGCAAGCAGCTAAGACTACTAACAGCTCACTGTGACCTTATATCCACATCTTTGGGGATTAAGTTCAGCAAGGTATCCAGTAAAAAATATTTCCAGAAGCAACTTCTAAAGTAACGTGTAATATTTTAAAAGCCCATGTTGATCTCTGCCTTGGTCTTAAATGCTTTGGGTGTATAGTTCATCCGGAATTTTTTTTCATGGCCATCTGAGCTACAGCATTTATTCATTTAACAAATAACTGTTGAATTCCTTCTGTGTACCAGGCACTGTACTAGATGCTGAGAATGAAATAGTGAGCTAAATAGCTATAGCTACTTCTGTCATGGAGCTCATGGGTTAATTATAGTCCAAAATGTAATTCAATATTCACACCAATCATATACTTCCAATTAAGATCAGCTCTATGAGAGTCATGTGGTGCTATGAGATTTTACTGAGAACATCTGATCGAATAATGGCTTCTCTGATGATGGGATACATTAATTGACATCTGAAGAAAGAATGGAGTTAAGTAGAGATGGGGATATTAGACTTTGAGCTGTGAGCGAATCAGCATGTGAAAAGACCCTAACGTGAGAGGCAGCAGGGAGCATTTAAGGAACTGCAAGAACCCCAGCTGGAGCGTAAAGAAATACTATTTAAGATGAAGCTGGAGAATAGTCAGGGAAAAGACGACACGATGTCTTACAGGACAAGTTAAAGACTTGGTAGTGTATATATGTCCATGCCACTCTCTCACTTGTCACAGCTTACCCTTCCCCCTCCCCATATCCTGAAGTCCATGCTCTAGTAGGTCTGTGTTTTATTCCCGTCCTACCCCTAGGCTCTTCATGACATTTTCCTTTTTTAATGTGTCCTGATATCAATGGACAACAGTGGAAGGGTTTGGAGGTATATGTATATGACATGATTGGAGGTGTGGAAAGTATTTCAGAAATTGGAGGCAACATAGGCAAATGAGGACAAAAGAATGAACAGTACCCCTCGGGAGAGCAGAAGGTAAGTCAGGTTGGGTGGGCATAAAATGGAGAGATTATAAATGGTGTGAGACACAGCTGGGATGGTTCATTGTGGACCAGGGCAAAATGGACTAGAATCATGTGTTGAGTAGAATGGATTTTATTCTGAAAAGCTTGAAGGGAATGGCATGAGCATAAATGCATTCTAGAAGGATTAGCTTAGACCAGCATTGTCCAATTGAGCTTTCTATAATTATAATATTATAATTTTATATATAAATATATAAATAGCTGTTAAGCACTTGAAGTGTGGCTTGATCAACTGAGGAAATAGAATTAAAAATGTTTTTTAGTTTTCAATTTTACTTAAGATGGCTACCACTTAGCACAGGTCTAGCCACAGTACGGGGTATATGTGTGTAGTGTGTGCTGGTGTTGGGGGCGGCTGGAAGGTTGGAATGAGGAAGAGGATTGAAGAGGTAAGCTGGGAATCTGGGAGAGATATGATGCCAGGAAGAATAAAGACAGGAAAATCATAGAAGCATGAAATGAAAATATTTAATTTACTTTGTCTAGGGCTTAGAGAACATGAAGGGAATAATGAGAGGGAGAGAAACCTAGATTATACTCAAATTACAGATGGCCTTGCATGCCACACTAAGGAGTTTGGACTTTCTGTGAAGAGGAGCATGGATCTCTAAAGGTTTGGGAAGATTGACATTTAAGCAGAACTTTCAAAAATGTGCTTGCCAGAAACTTCATCTAATCAGGGTATGTAAGATAAATTAGCATCTGTGTGTTTTATTAGAGTCCTTGTGCCTTGGAGTAGTGACACTATATTCATATGTCTTTCTTAGCCTGAGGACTCCCTCATGGCAAGGATTACAGTTTAGCTATTTTGCCCTCTCTTGACCTCCAAGGACCTAGTTGCCGGAAAAATGTTAAATGTAATTCCAGAAGAGCTGAGAGCCTAAGCCATGACTGGGAATGGTTGGCGAGTGACAGATGCAGAAACACTTGGGAGTGACATGCATAGAAGTTAGCAGCTGATTGAATGTGAAAGCCTTTTCTCTCCCACGGTGCCCTAGGTGCATAAGGTCAGGGATTGGGATTCTGCCCAAGGACTGGGTATTCTACTCATACTTTTGGGCACGGAGCAAATCTTGAAAAAAACTTGGTGCCAATTGAAAGGCAATATTTAATAAACATTTTTTTTGCAGTGTTTATTCCAAACATCTAGAAGTAAAATATATTGTTATGTGCTTCCAGATTACCTTCCAGCTTACGTCAGTGTACACCCCTACCAAGAGTGTGTAGGTCTGTTCTCTGTCCATGTTTTGTCAGTACTAGAAATTATCAGTTTATTTCTTTCCCTGATACAATAGGCTAAAAATGAAATACTATGATTTTACTTTGCATTTCACTGATCACTACTGAAGTTGAGAATCTTTTCTTGTATTTAGTATCTATGAATTGTCCATTTTTTTCAGCCTAGTTAAAAATGTGGGTCTCTTTCTCAATAATTAAGAGCATTACTTATGTATCAGTGATATTAGCCTTTGATTTCTTATTTATTTGGGAAGTATTTTATTCAAATGTGGTATTTTGCCTTCTAAAACAATTTAAAGGAAAAATACCTATAATACAGAAGTTCTAAGTTTTACATGGTAAACCTGTAATTTTTTTCTCCTTTATGTTTGTTTTATGGTGTACTGGACAAAGCCTTTTCCACACTAAGCTTATGAAGATGTTTAATTATATTTTTTCCTTATGTAGTATTTATATTCATGCTTAAATTTGAATCTTCAGTAGATCTTAAATTTATTGTTGTGTGTTAGGTGAGGTACAGATCTAATTTCAGAAAACCCTTTTCCTAAATGAAGTTGTAGCCAACAAACTTCCCTGCCTGCCTGTGGTCAAAACCAGCCCTGTGGAATTATGCCTCAGATTCAATGAGGAGTAATAAAGGAAGATCTACTGCATTGTCTCAACACATCTCTCTCTGTCTCTCCGAGTTGTAGTAAGAGACAAAATAATCTTGTTCTCATTTAATCCATTTAATTTAGAATCAGTCTGTGAGATTCCATCAGTCTGTATCTCCACATTACCTTATATAGTGCTCTTTGCATAAAAATGATTAAAAATATTTGTTGACAAATAAAAAAGAGACTAGAGAAAGGAATGTAAGGAAGAGAATATTAACACTAATTATGCCTTCAACTTAACCTGGTAGGGAATATATACTCTATTCAACTATATTTAAGTGGAGTAAGAAGCTTGGAAGAGGAACAAAAAGTGGTTTTAGTTTTTTCAGCATCCTGACAAAACGTTTAGGTTTAAAGATAATATTTGCAAACCATACAGCCCAGTGTCTGCACATAGTAGGTCCTCATTCCTGGTAACTAGAAAATAGTTATTATTTCAGGCGTTCACTGGAGGGGAAGATGTCTCTATCATGGACTCTTTAAGTTTTTAAGAGGAGATAGCTTCATGTATGAAATAAGAGCCTAAA
The DNA here is from genome assembly GCF_002837175.3 of Physeter macrocephalus. Taxonomy (NCBI): domain Eukaryota; kingdom Metazoa; phylum Chordata; class Mammalia; order Artiodactyla; family Physeteridae; genus Physeter; species Physeter macrocephalus. The sequence goes on from NC_041221.1 coordinate 156,096,468, forward strand.
CACTCCAATAAATCTGAGTTTTAAAGCTTTCAAATGGTTAACATCACAACTAAAAAAATAATAACTGAAGTTCATTATTCACTAATGTTGCTGTTTTCCTAAAACTAGACATAAGATTCTTACAAAAAATAAAAACTGAACATTAATGGGTGTTATTCAACTTATATGTCTTCTCTACTCAGTCATAGCCTGTGTGTGTTACATTCTAAATTAGGAACCAAACTAATTTATAAAATGCTATGACTTTAAATATCATATGTTAGAATAAATCAATAGAGAGAATAAATTTGAAGTGGCTGAAATAACCACCTTTGACTTTAATCCTTTGGGGCTTGGGGAAATCACTGATGTGGCACTTTCAGGAGGTTTGATTTTATAGGGTCCTCAGACGGAGAGTTTTTAAAAATACAAAAAGTGATAGAGCCTTAGATATAAGACAGGCATCAGGCTGTCACTGTGAAGCTGCTTTGCTTTTAAATGGCCCGTTCCCAAGTTTGAATCCATAATCTAGTGACAGAAAAGCTTTGGATTTGCTGGCAAAGATGAAAGATGCTCAGAAGCTATTACCTTAAAATAGAAATTGATAGATAAATAGGCTGTAGAAGTTTAGATTCTGACCTAAAGGGAAGTGGAGAATTAAATTGAGATAATTATCTGTTCACTTGAGGCAAAATTAAAGTTCACCTTTAAAAAGAGTCAGATCATTAATGCCAAAGTATAGATTCTCATTCACTTACATGATAAGGAGTAAAAAAGGAGTTACTAAAATTGTCTAGATTTATCTAAAATATTATAATTCATAAAGTTTCATTTAAACACGTTTAAAATATGCAAAGTATTCTCAAGGACTTGGAAAATAGGGAGAAAAAGTGCCCCCTGAATATTATTATTTAAAAAGGAAACGTCTCTTTCTTTGTGTTTCCTATGTAGAATAAGAAACTTGAATTCGCCTCTAGTATTGTGATCAAAGAAACAGGAAAGAAAAAGATATTAATAGGGATCATCTCAAGTTAAATGTCTTTATTCCTCAATCATCGCCTGCGTCTGTTATATTCTAAATCAGAACAAAAGCAAAGACCAAACAAATTTATGAAATGCTATGACTTTAAATAGCTTAAGTCCAAATAAATCAACACAGAGAAGCATCATCTCAGGGAACTAACCAAAATCTAGTTATGATCAATAAGAAAATTCCTACCTTTAACTTTTCAGGGATAATTGCTAAATAATGGCTGATTACTGCTCTTGGACAGGGAACCAATGTTCCCATGGGAGTCTAATTCCCTAATTAGTGTCTGGGTCACTAATGTTGCCTTAACCAGGATACTAAATTAGACAAGTGACAGTCCATCAATCCACCGAAGGGCAGTATTAGGATGTATTCATAACCCCACTTAGGAAACACTGCCAGGTTAGAGGAGTCTTTACTCCCTTGAAGAGTACCCAGTGAAGGGTTTTCTATCTCAGCAGCTTAGAAGGGTGTGGAGTGAAGCTTGAGAGGGGGAAGGAAGAAGTGGACTAGGTAGTAAAAATTCACCCAGCTAAGTCAGTCTTCTCCCCATGAAGCTTCTAAAGTGCCTTATTTTCGAATCAGATCTAAATCATCTAAGTAAGTAGAGAAACACAGACATGAAGCCAAGTAATTCAACTAAAACACATGATTTGGATTTCACTGTCCATGCATTTTAGGGCAAATCACAATTTAGTAAAGAAAAAAGAAGCAACATTTGAGAAGTGGTCTCGTGTTTTGCCTCACATTAGGAGAGCAGATATAGTCTTTGAAACTGATGTTCTCTAACGGTACTATAAAGAAACATAAATATATAGTAACTGGGATATGTCTGTCTCTATATATTTTCTAACTACAAAAATTAAAATTTTGTAAAATTTCACGTGGAATCACACAAAATGAAAGACATGGAATTTTAAAAACAATGCATGCATCATGATTTTAACGAAACATAGACTTGGGATTATGTCACATTACATTGTTCTCATGCATAGCTATATGGTCGTTCTTGGATTCCTTGATTACTCTCTGTATTATTTACATAAACTCCTTTGTAACCCAAATGTTCCAGAATGCAACTTCTTGATTTTTATTTCTTTCTCTATATTTAAATATATAAATATATTCATTCATTTAATCATTTACTCAACAAATGTTACTGAATGCCTATTTGGAATCAAGCAGGATGCTAAGTACTACTGATAGGGCAACGATGGGCTAGAGTAGGGCACAGTCTGTGGACTCATGCAGATAAAGTCTAATAGGTGGGACAGATATTACAAAAATAACCACACGAATGAATAAGAAATTACAAACTGAAGTTAACTGCTATGAAGGAAAATCGCAGGATTCAACAGAAATATGAGAAAATGTCTCAGCATAGAAATGTGGTTATAAACTGAGTAAAACAGTCATTTATTAGTACCAAGCACCAGGATATTTCTCTCTGGTTTGTATGGAGAAAGGTCCTGAGAACAAGAGGAAATTGTTCCAAATCTTAGGATTCATTGCAGGCAAGAAAGGCACAGAGCAGAAAAACACTGTTTCTTTCCCTCTCCACCAAACAAAAAATTTCACATTGTGTGTATTAAGTAGGCAGAGAAGGCAATGTCAAAAATCACATGAAAGAAGAAAATACGAGCAATGTGCTCAAAAACGTTTCCTTCCATCAGTAATCACATTGCTTCTAAAAGGATCAGAATTCAGTACAGGTTGGGTTTTGCTTTTTGTTGTTTTTGTTCTTAACACAGGTGGGTTAAAACTTTCAAGTGCACATAAGAGTTATATACATGCTTATTTTCAACCACTTTGCAATTCTGTTAAGGGTTTTCATGGTCTGTCTTTGTTCTGTTCCAGGAGATTACGTGGTCATGACGGTCTATTTTGACCTGAGCAGAAGAATGGGATACTTCACCATCCAGACCTACATCCCCTGCACACTCATTGTTGTCCTGTCCTGGGTGTCTTTCTGGATCAATAAGGATGCTGTTCCAGCCAGAACTTCTTTAGGTGAGACACAATTCTTTGTGTTGTACTGTCCCAAGGTCAGTACCAAATACGACTAATCTTTATTCCCCTTTAAAAATTGACTTGCTTTTAATTCAGTCATCAATTACATAGAAATGCCATTTGTTTCATTTTAAAGAAAACTAGCATATTAAAAGAAAAGAAGCAGTGTATAAGGTTTCCTAGTTTTGTTTTGCTAAATTACCTCCATAGCCTTGCTTCAGTAAGTTTTAAAATAATTTAAATTAACTGCGGGGCAGGGGGTGATGCCATGTTGGTAGTGAAATCAACCAAGGTGAAAATATTAACAACAGGGAAATAGGCAAACACTAAAAATCACGGGCACCTTTTTTCTAGGGAATCAATTGTTACACATTTACTAGCACACCACTAGCTATTGATTAATTTCAACATGTATAATTATTGTGACATTTGAAGACATACATATACAGTAATTGGCTCCTTATAGAAGAACCATTGAAAAGATTATTTTGGGGAAAACATAATTACCTATGAAATTCTGGGACCCCTTCTCTCCACTTTTAAGATTATTTGCAGTTTGCTCGCTCTCTTGTATATCGTGATATGTCTTGGAGTTTCACATCTTTTTCCTCACACAAGGAAAGAGGACTCACGTAGATTACGACAAAGCCACAGACTCACAGGGACATTGGAGGCTAGGCCCATGAATAAAATTCTCATACTACATAAAATTTCCTAAAGACTTAACTAAAACTACTGAAAAATGCATTATAAAACCACTGTCCTCTTTTATCATCTGTATGAAAACTAGAACCATATTTCTTGCTCACTCTTTGACTAGAGAGGCAGTGTCATGTAATAGTTAAGAGCTTGGATTTTGAAGTCCAGAGAATCTCGATTTCAACCCACACAAATGGTATGGCCTTGGATGTGCCCTTTAGTCTCTACAAATCACATTTTACTCACATGTGAAACATATATCATTTCCTGTACCTAACTGTGGGGTTTTATTAGGTGAAATTAGGTATTCCATGCAAAGTTCACAAAGCATAGTAGGACCTCAGAAATGTTAGCATTTATAGTCATTTTCTGACAAAGTGATCTGTACCACATTATTAAAACTGAGGGCAGAAATGATTACTGGGAAAAAAAGACATCATTTGCATTTTTGTTCTCCTCCAAACCTAATTTAGTCTCCCATCTGTTTCAAAATAAAGTTATTTTGAGTTTTTCTGTTATATGAGGTACTTTATGTTACAGGCTCTATTTAACAATTATAATGTCCTGTCTAATGCTACATGCTAAGACAAACCCAAAATGTGCTGAGTCTATTACTTTAGGACTATTACCTGTGACTGTGAGTGGTGTATTGCATTACATGCTTCTATGTCTGTTACATCAGAATGTAAATGTCTTTTTCACTCCCAGTATATAGTGCCTGGCACATGGCTGGTACCTCAATGATTATTCAAGGAATGTATGCACTTATGAATGGATGGAAAGAATGCACTGATGCATTCCAATCTACCCATTCCAAAACTATTTTAAGGGAAGGATTTTAAATCAATCTCTTCTCTTGAAGTCTAGTTCCTGCTGGTCAAAATCCCTCTTAAGACCACTCTGGTAGCTCATTTCCACCACTTACTTCAATGAGTGCTCACTGGCAAAGGACATATGGTAGGAGAAGCGATCAGGTGAGTGGGCTGAGGCATGAGGGACGGGTCCCCACGCAAAGAGCAGGTAGGTGCTCCTTTTATTTGCTGATCATTTACTGTAAGTCAGGTGTCTTCAACATGGTCCCCATGCTTTTCCTACTCTTCACAACAGCTGCATGTAGAAGTTGTAATGATAATAAAGGTTATTATCACACTTTTAGAGCTAAGGAAGCAGAGGTGCTGTAATGTTAAATGACATTTACAAGGTCACACAGCCAGCAGATAGTAGATCTGTACCTTGGCTGACTGACACCTAGATTTGCTCTGGGTGAGACCTTGTTGAAGGCCAGTTGTGGGAAAAGGTAGGGTGCTGAGCTGAGCCGGTTTCTCTGTTTTCGCTTTGCTGTCTCACTTCTTTAGATTAGTGCTTCTTAGATTTAACTGCACATTTAACTCAGTAGGGGGCCTTTAAAAGTACAGCTGCCTTGCGTAGTCTGACCTCAAGAGATGCTTATTTCATTTGTTGACAGCATGGGCTGGGTGTCAGGATTAAAAAAAAAAAAAAATTCCCCAGGTGATTCTAATGTGTGATCAGGTTTAAGAACACTAACCTAGATTTCACTGAGTCCAATTACCTTTTGCAGTGTTTACGATCAAGAGTTGAACCAGATGACATTAAACATCTGTGAACTTCAAGTTTATTGCCATAGAACAGTTAGAGATCCAAGTTATTTGATGAGTGAGATAAATATACCCATGTGGCTCAGAGATTGACTGCTTTCTAAACTCACATCACCACAGAATGGGGAATATTGATTTTGGAACTTATAACACTTGAGTATAGTTTGGTACACAAGTGGTAGCTGGTGAGGTTTAATCATGATGTAAGGATGATGGATGAAACAAGGACAATACGAATTGGTATTTTTCACCCAAGTTATGAGGTAAGGTAAACATGCCTGAAGAGCTTACTTCATGCCAAGACTGGAGGAATTGAAAAAAAGATATGGATATTTTTCATGTATCTCAGGTAAGAGAACTGTAATTTCTTTGCTTAGCAAAACTAGGCTTAAAAACCATATTAAAAACAAACAAAAAAACCACCTCAGGCTATCCTGTTGTTGGTTGGTAAATCACTTAAAACTACCATTTGTCTGTTCTTCATTGTTCTCTTCTCTGTGGCTCCAGGCAGACCTGAAAATATCTTGAAGCCTTTTTTTAAGATTCTTCTTTTACATGGCTGTGATGAACTTCCATGTAGCCTAATAATATGAGACAGGCCACATTGTCTTAAGTGAACTTATCCATATGGTATCTACTCTGACTACTGACATTTTCACTTCTCATAGGTCATATGTGGTTTGAGGCCTGAATGTGAAGTCAAGACCAAAGTGCCAATTTAGTTTTGAAATTCCCCCACAAAAATATCAGCTGTGATTAGGTATAATCAAAAACTTCTACATGAATTAACGTATAGACAACCTAAGTGAAGCTTTTTTTAGTTTGAGAGGCAGATCTTCTCTAAAATAAATGATAATAACATCTTCTGTTTATTGAGACTTTACTAGGAATTGTCACTCTATGTGCATTATTTAATTTAGTCTTCCCAAGAGCCTTAGGGAGTTCCCCCAGTCACTACCATCCCCAGTTTGTAATTGAGAAACTTGCCCATTCTTATGTTTCCATCATGACAACATGGAAGACCCACATATCTACATCATATCCCCAAATAGGAATTTACAGTAGCTCCCAAGTGTGTGGTGCTTCATCCTGCATATTATGGACCTATTTATAGAGAGGAAATACAACAATGTGGTTCAGAGCATTGCGTTTAAAGTCAGAATTGCTAGGCTTGTATGTCATCTCTCTCACTTAACTAGTTTATTCCTTCTGTGCTCAGTTTTTTTCACCTGCAAAACAAAAACAAAAAACAAGGATAACAGTGCTTACCTCATTGTGAAGATTTTGTGGGATAATTAATTATACAAGTACTTAACATAGTACTTGGCCAAAGGAAGAGATTCTTAAGTGTTAGTTTTAATTGCACAGAACAGTATCTATCTCCCCCAAGTCATCAATGTGGATTCCTATTTTCAAATGTAGGTTGAGTCTCTCGTCTTTCATATATACACTATTCTTCAATTGTTTTATTTATTCATTTGATATTTATTGAGTCCTAGCACTATACTCACTATGGGATTACAATGGACATCAAGATATATTTCTTATCTGTTGTCACAAAGTATATAGACTAGACAGGGAGATGGATGACTCCACGATCACTAACAGATGCAGAAATTTAGACTGTTGAAGTGACTTAAGTTCCTGTAACTGGAGCTATAACCTATGCAGATACTGAATCTGTGTTGCCTTTATTATAATTAACATAGCTGTTACAGAAGGTAAGCCCCTGACCCTTCCCCTGTAGATACATATAGGTTGTCTTAACTTTGTTCTTTGTTGTTAAACAATTATCGGGGAGGACTAGTTTGCTTGGGCACTGTTGCACAAGGGGGAAAAGAAGTGTTTTGAAAGCAGACATTTAATTTTTGTGTTTAAATCCTTCTACTTTACCGTCTGACATGGCACTGGTCCTTTAGCCTCCTTCTCCTCAACTATAAAATCAAAATGAAAATACCTGCTGTAAAGATTCAAAGAGAGAATGCACATAAAATGCTTATCAGAGTGCCTGGCACGAGGAAGTTTTCAGTAAATATTAGTTATGATATTACTTCTGAGATACCTATTTTCATCACAAATAGCCTCTAAAGAATTTATCCATCAGAACATGTCAGTCGCACACAACGCACCTCCTCTACTTAATACTTTTAAATGACTTCTCCTTGCACTTTGAATAAAATGCAAACTCCTGTGCATGCTCTGCATGATTGAACTTCTATTTCCCCAGCAGCACCATGATTTCCCCGCCCATCCCCAGAAGCCAAGTATTTTAAAAATTCAAAAACAGATAAGGTTTCCCTTCCTCAGAACCTCCCTTTAATTTATTTAGTGCTAATAGCCAAAAGGTTGGTTTCTTCTAATTTTTTAAGCTTCGCCTTAAATACCACCTCCTCAAAAAGGCCTTCCATCTAAGTAAGTTCTCATCATCCCTGCTCTTCTGCATGGCACATGCCATAATTTGTAATTATACTTTTCTTTGCTTACTTGATCCATGGTGGTGTCTTTCGCTGAAATACAAGGGACGTGTGGGCAGGGACCACGTCTGTTTCATTTCTCAGCACATTTTCAGCACCTTTCTCAGCACATACGGTAGATGATACATAGTAGGCAGGCAATACACATCTGTGAACTGAGTGAATGAATTTGAGTTACACCTCCTTTCCCAATACTGAGGTTGCTCCTCAGAAGTCACAAGACACGTTCGGTTTTATTAGTGACAGTTATCCAACTTGCTGATGTGGTCACATGATCTGTTTTATTGTGTCTTTCTCCAGGCATTACCACTGTCCTGACAATGACTACCCTCAGCACCATTGCCCGGAAGTCCCTCCCCAAGGTCTCCTATGTCACTGCAATGGATCTCTTCGTATCTGTTTGCTTCATCTTTGTCTTCTCTGCTTTGGTGGAGTATGGCACCCTGCATTATTTTGTCAGTAACCGGAAACCAAGCAAGGACAAAGACAAAAAGAAGAAAAACCCTGTATGTATCATTTCTTATTGGGACCTTTGACATTTGTATGCAGAGAGATCACCTGGTTTTGTTTTGGTTTGGTCTTGCTTAGCCTGTCTGCAGGCTATCCACACTTTGGGCCGCAAGATGAAAAGGGACTCTGTGAGTTTGGCCAGGCCATAAGGATTCATTAAGGTCATCAGTTATTTGGGAAAGACCTGATTCACTAAGGCAGACTCTTGCTCTCTTTATTTCATTGGGAGTATAACCATGGCTGAACAATGCATTCATCTTCTAGTAGCTTGTTATTTTAGGTTTCATTGATTTTCATCTTTCTGCCTCTTAACTAATATTTTTAAATTACTGATGTTTTAACTTAAATTTTTCATCTAATGATTTCCAATAGGAAGCCACAACGTTCTTAAAGTTTCAGGGATCACCACACTGCTGCAAATAATGTGTGTGTGTGCGCATTGCCAGAGGACTTCTATTGGTTTTATAGTTAGAATGTATTTTTTTTTAGCCTCCCTTTTTTATTTTCTCATATATAAAATGAGTATTACAGAAAAGACATATCTTATGAGGCTGCTGTGAGGAATAAATGTGGTAATGGATGTAAAAAACATTACATAGTACCTTACATTTATAGTTGATGATGGTGGTTGATGTTGATGATTTACGCAGTTACCAACCTGGATTGAGTTCAGTGGCTTGGAAACAGGTAGCATGGCTTCACCTTGCCACCTAACTTTAAATAGAGTTGATGAAGCATAAATATAAATGCCTAAAGCAACTGTCTTTTATTATGGATGTTGAAAAGAGCACGTAGCTACCCGTTTGCCCACTTAAACACAGTGTTTGGTTCATAGGAGGCCCCATGAAAATTAAGGTCCATTTCCTTACAATACTGGGGCAAAGGAACTCCTGAATGTATAGCCTTTCCTGGTCTTCTGCTCTAAGGGCTATGAGGGTCATGATAGTGGCCATCTTTCTGACCCACGGCCTTTGGGGAGCTGAATTATAACCACAGAATCTAGCTGATGCTAGATTGCATCTCCAGAAACCCAGGTGAAATTCTACAAATTGCACGTTTACTTGAATGTAAGACATTATAACAGGTGAAGAAGCATCATTATTCTTGACGATTAATGCAAAAGAAACTGTTATCTTTAATTGCCCAAATATTCACTATACTTTATGCAGCCCTTTCTTTCTCTGTCTGTATTGCCTCTCTTTACCTTTGCATTTTCTCTATCCTTAGTTTATTTTCCTTGTTGTGTTGTTTTTTGTTTTCTTCCCCTCCTTCACTTGCTATTTCATTTTCCCCCAAAAGATGGTTCTACTGACACTCAGCATTATTACCTGCCAGTAGAAACAAGGATGTGAGGACTGGTTAAGGACAAAGCCCTCTGGTCCTCTCTATTGTGGAGTGGATTTTGTTGCAGAGATAGAAACACTTGGATTCCTTAAGCCAGGGTCATGAGATGGCAGAAGAAAAGAAGGCAGAGGAGAAAGGGAATTAAAGAACCTGCAAAAATGAAATTACCTGAGAACTTCATGCATTTTTCCCCTTTTAAGCCAATTAGATGATTTATCAGAACTATCAAGAGCCCAAGCTGTGAATGAGAAGCTGAAATTTCATTTTCCCATTTAATATGCCCTTGGGTTCATTGTGTCAAGGCTCTCCTAGTAAGGCCTCCTTGATGATAATTAGAAAATAAAATCAGTATTTCTGTACAGGGAAAACGGGCAATAGAAGGCTTCCTCACACGTGAACAATACTGGCTTCTGCAGTTAGATCACTGTGGATTAATTTACTGAAGATTTCACTAGCAATCAATCACCAAATTTCATTTTCCAACTTTAGGCATATGCTTTATTCCAAGCTCAGAACTGTCCTTCTGTGTTTACAATTTCAGTTCATTTCACTTGCTATGGTTTCAAAATGTATTTTTAATTTATCTTGTCTCTTTTTTTTTTTCCTTTTTTCATTAAAAAAAATGCGATTCTCTTTTCTGTCTACAAACCCAAAGCTTCTTCGGATGTTTTCCTTCAAGGTATAATGTTTTTTGGAATGGAAATTCACTGCATGCAACTGCTGAATTTAACTATTAATGCTTACATGGTGTTTTATTTATTTTTTATGAGCAGACAGACATTTAAGCATTCCACTAGAGATAACACATTTAAGATGGAGAAAGTTCTATAGATTTCTAGACTTGATTCAGCAACCCTACATTAATTCAGAGGTTTTGACCTAACGTGAGGCTAAAAATATCTCTAAGCTCTATGAGATGTCATTAGTAAAGTGGGCCTCTTTAAACATCAAAGCCAAGACTTACTCTCTCTTCTCAGATAAAAATGGAATCCAGTTTCACTGGTTGTACCTACCATGTTCCATATATACCATATATGCCCTAAAATTTGACTCTCTAAATCCTATTTAAACAAAGGATTGTTTTTCAATAAGTACATGCAATAATCTCCACTGACCTGAATTTAATGAGATTTCTATTCTCAGCTGAATTCTGATAGCTGACTCACAGACAATACGATTTGGATTTACATTATCCTAAAACGAACTCATCCAAATTAACATTAAATAAATGTTTGAGTTTTCTAGCAATTTTGTAATTGGTGCAGCAGCAAAGATTAGATTTAGTTAATTGGTACTAGTTTCTTCTCATGCCAGACAGAGTTTGATTGATAGCTAGTAACATTTAAAAAATTTTTTCACTCACATGTAGGTTAATATTGCTGACATTCTGAAGCTTCTAAATGGTGAATGTTAGACAAAGTACTTATATAGTCCATTAAAACATAAGTAAGTCATACCATTGTGGTATAAACTCAGGAAACTTCTACATTTATATATATATATCTTGACATTTTCTATTAAAAGCATTTTAATACATTTGCTCAGTGTAATGGGGTTAGTATTTGCCTATATAGATGAGCATGACACAAAATTTGATTTCAAAATTGACGCGTTTTTATTTCTCTGTTCTACTCACGTGCAACACCATTAAATGCCTTCATGTAACCAACCTCACATCTAATATTTACTAGAATAAGATTCCATGTAGTTGTTTGATTTAAATCTTTAAACTTTGAGTTCTTTTGGTGTTCAATCTTCTTGCTATAGCTATTAGCTTGGTGGTATTATTTTCAGCTGCACTGCTTAAGCTCAAAATTTGAAATCTGCAAATGTGCTATCCTTCTAAGTTCAATTTTACCATTGTAGATCATGATGTCATAGCAATTCCCTGAGTACTCATTTTCAGATTCATTCACATTGGTGACACTGTGGAGAAATGGTCTAGGATTTAGCAAGTCTAACTAACTCTGATCCCTCTCCTTCCCTACCCTTATCTCAGGCCCCTACCATTGATATCCGCCCACGATCAGCAACCATTCAAATGAATAATGCCACACACCTTCAAGAGAGAGATGAAGAATATGGGTATGAGTGTCTGGACGGCAAGGACTGTGCCAGTTTTTTCTGCTGTTTCGAAGATTGCCGAACAGGAGCTTGGAGACATGGGAGGATACATATCCGTATTGCCAAGATGGACTCCTATGCGCGGATCTTCTTCCCCACTGCCTTCTGCTTGTTCAATCTGGTTTACTGGGTTTCCTACCTTTACCTGTGAAGAGGTATGGGTGTTACTGATGTGGGTCTTACTCACTAAATCTCATGGAGAGAGAATGTGCTTTCTAAGTCCACTTATATAATCCCCTGAGTGGTTTATAATACTCTGCATTTGTTTCTATGTTCTAACCTGGTAAATTGTATTCATGTCATATTGTTTGCACCCAACTCTCCTGTGGTAAATAAGTGTAATTTGAGCTATACTGTTTGCTGTGTCTCAAACCTGCAAGGCAAAGTGAAATTAGAGCAAGAACATTGAAACCAAACAAGATTTTTTTTTTCCACTACAGGAATCACAATAGTGAAAGCCATGACTATTTACAGTGGTGGTATCTTTACTCAATTCAAAATACAATTAGACACAAAAGATCCAAAACTGTATCCTCTGTTCATCTGGGGTCAAGTTGTGGTAAATTTGATCCCAATAGGATATCTCCCTTATTTGAGAAAAATCACAACCTGCTTTAAATATAGGAGCCTACACTAGAAATCTATTTCATCTCCAGCCCAAGATATGAGGAAAATTTCCTCCACATCACATGTACAATGATGTAAATATTTCAATAACGTAGAATGCTTCAAGTTTAATGCATGCATCTCTCTAGAGCCAAAACAAATGGATTGAAGTTAACATCATAAAGTATTGTCTTTTATTCTGTGTCTTTGGGCTGTAAAAGAATCATGAATGTAATTATAAGGGTTTGGGGTTTGGAATTGGAGGGAGGGATTTTCCCTACCTTCTCCCTCATGCATGAAGATTCAAACATCTTATTTTTTCCTCGTATGACATATTAAAACACCTTAAGTAAAATACAGACTGGTAATTGACATCTGCCACCTCAAAATATGCCCAGTTTCATAGAGAATAAAGTAAATGTGTGTGCTTGCTGCTATTTTTTCTTCCTTTTAGGATGATAGGTCATAACAGAACTTACTCTCCATCTCAAGATCTGCTTCTAGTGACCGTGAGTGCCTTGTGGGCAGAATCCTTGTCATTTCCTCTTTGGGTCCTCAGCACCTTGTATAGTGCTTGGCACATAGCTGGCGCTCAGTAAATGTGGTTGGAAGTGAACTGGCTTTATATGCTTCTGGTGAATCTCTCTGAGCTGGTCTGGAACCAGTGATTCATCTTTTCACATAGGCATTGGGCAGTGCTATTTGATCTTGTAGAAGTAAACAAGGATCCAAAGAATTTTGGCTATTTTTGTTCATTATCAAACATTTACTTTAGGCAAAGTCCATACTCCTTTTGGAACAATATTGACATCCTGCATTTATGTACAGAAATGAATCTAGTGGGGCATAATTAGAACCTGTGTATTACTGTTCCAGGTTTGGAGGCGAGTCAGCTCTGACCCATCCACCCTTTCACTGAGGACACATGACAGGCATTAGCAGGAGTCATACCTGACTGGTGTTCAGAATGGAGTAATCTACACTCTGTGAAAACCAAAATGTACTGAAGTTAACGTTTACAAAATGAAAGAACAAATGAAAGACTTACATGGAGGTTGAGCCTATGACTGTGTCCTCATTCAAGGATATTGTATTCACATGAAGTGGTGGTCCCAGACTTCAAACATGATGAGTTGAGCTCCATTTTCATGTATTCATCCTGAATCCTTATTTTTCTAAAATAGCACCCTTTGCAAGTTCTTCCTTTTGGCAATCATTACTCCAAGTCAGAATTCAATCATAGCTATAGATAATCTAAAAAAGAGTAGAAAAGAAGAGAAAGTGGCATTGTTAATAGAAAACCATGTAAAGTCATGATCAAGTCGTCTGGATGAATCCTGAAATACATTTAGCTGCCAATTTTACAAACCTTTACTGTATCAGTGCTCTAGTACATAACCTCAAACACATGTAAATAGAATTAATTATTTTCTTGTTTTGAATTGTTAACATATTAAATGTTGACTCTTTGGGAGAGTTGTTGGCAAATTTTCAATGACGAGAAACATGTTATTATTGTCAACTTGAAATGTATTCCGTTAATGGGGACACTCAAAAAAGCTAGCTTTCCAATGTGTGCATAATATTGGCAACATGAATATATATTACACATAATCTAATTCTTAATTATCAGCTGCTCCTGGTCTATGTATTTGAAAACCTTTTCACAAAGGGAATTGCTTAATATGTGGACTTTTACAATAAAAATGCTGCATTCTAATCTATGGTGGCAGGTCAGTGGTCTGGTTGGACTTGTCTTAAAGAGTGTGGCCCCTCTTCCCTGTCTCATTCTCCAACACTTCCCTCCCTTTATGTGAATTTTATGTGTGAGCAGTGCAATCATGTTTTGCATGATAATGTTCCTCACTTCAAAGAAATTAAGAGATGTGTTTGGGGTGTGGAGTAGAGATACAAGTCAGAAAAGGTATGAAGTGGGTGAAGCTCAAGACTTCTGTGCCTAAAACTCTGGTGTGCTTAAGAATATAGACAATGGTGTCAGACATCATTGGGATCCCAACTCTACCACTGACCAGTTGTCTGACAACTGTCAATTCAGCCTTTATAAGCCTCCATTTTACCAGCTGTAAATTGGGTATAGTAAGGCCACCCCATGTGGTGACACCAGCTCTCTGCTGCCGTGCTCCTCCCACTCCCATCAGATCAGCTCCCTAAAAGCATCCAGAACTATTCATCTAGGTCTTAAATGTGGCTCTGTAGCATGATGTTTCATTTTTAGAGTACTTGAATTGCAAACCTTCCTTTAAACTATAGGCTGAAAATCCAAATCTCTTATTGAAAGAAATCTCACAGATTATTTTCACAGCCAAAGAACCCTTCTCTGTAGCCCCCAAAGTTAAAAATATAGGGAGCCAGTATCTTATTTGCTTGAAGTCCTTTGAAATTCTCAGAAGAACCGAGTTAGCATAATCCTTTACAAACACAGCTGCCGTAACCTTCCTCTAGCTGTCATTCTCTTGGCCCCTCGTGGCTTCCTGCGTCCAATTTAAACATCTATTTCTCACCTTCCAGACACGTGAAAAAATTAGTTTTCACTTTGGTCTTGTCTTCTGTCTAACTCCTTGACCTTATGTTTAGCTAAGTACATATTCATTGGATGGCCTTCATCCCTTTTTTAAAGTCTCAATATTACTCTGACTAGTAGCAGCAAGTTTTGTCTCTAATGAAGGTCAAAGCCAAATGATGTGGTCATTGGGGATTATGTCAAAAATTGTTATCTCTATGACTGTCACTATGGATTTTTGTTAAACATGTAGAAGAAAGGGAGAATGACCTAGACCAATAGCTCTGCTAAATATTTTTAATGCTCATTGAGTTGCCAAAGGTCACACAGCCAGTTAATGGCAAACCCAGGAGAGCACCCCAAGTATTACTCTTTCTACCGCCCCTCACAGTCTTTTAGGATTTGGAAGTCAAACTGTGGAATACATTATTATCTTCCTGTTAATGCTTTTCTCTTTTGGATCTGCCAAATTTGAAGATGCCTTCTTTCTCTGATCTTGACTTCACTTTAATTGCAGTGAGATAAATTTTAAAATATGTAGCAACAGAGATAAGTTGATAGATTTTACATTTATTTTATTCTCTAATACGATGAGCAATCACTTTTCAGTGTTACCCACTGCTTTCAGAATTCTGTTGCAAAGAAGGGATCTCCAATCATCTGAAAAATTGGAGACCCAGAGTTGGCCTTTGTCCCTCTGAGCTTGGAGCAATAGAAAACCAGTTTCCTACAGCTAGTCTCTACAGGCTCATTCTTTCGACTATATCAGAAAAGTGGTAGGAATGCTCTATTATTACTTGGTCTGAGGTTAGGAACCATAGGCCAATTACAAAATCCAGCTGTGACTTTCTTTTTCTCTATTCAGGATTTAAAGAAAAAAAAAAAAAGGTTTTTCCTTATTATTGTTTGTATAACAAAATGGAAAAGCAGAGGCTCTCACTCCGGATTACACAGGTTCAAATCCTGGCCCTTCTAAGACTTTACTATCCAACTTTTCTCTGCCTCAGTTTCTTCATCTGGAAAATGGGGATAATAATGGTTTATAACCCATAGTTTTATTATATGGAATGAATGAAGCAATACCAAGGAATTATTGGATTGTTAGTAATTTTCTTCAGCACAGATACGGAATGTCAGAAAGCAAAGGGCATAAGGGTCATAGTCTACTTTGCTTAAGAATAACGATTATCATTTATGAAGTTAATTACTATATTTTTCCACTTTGTAGGAATGCAGTACAATAAACATCTTTACTGGCATCACACCACACTTAGGAAATTCATGTACATAAAGAAAATTATAGAGCTAAGTATAAATAAATAACTATTCCCAAGTGGAACAGTGTATCATTTAAATCATTATACGTGATATGCATGAAGATAAACATGTAGATATCTTTTGAAAATTTAACATGATCATTTCCCTTAAAAATCCCCAATAAGATGATTGCTAAATAAACATGCGAAACATTATCAATAAATGTGTAGCTCTATCTTAGTACAGTATTTTTTTTTTGCAGTATAACTAATTATTTAGTTATATACATTATTTTGTAGCTAAGTATTAAAAATCCTTAATGAAATGAACATGAGGACTCAATCATTACTGAGGACTCTTCCCATATAAAAAGAAAAAAATGTCATTGGACCAGGGATAGAGACTTTAAGTCACATCTGAAGATTTTCCAAACACTCCTATCTTGGGAGACTCAGTCTCTCACATGTGAATGAAAGGGTTTAGTCCCTTCTCCTTTTGACATATCTTAATTCTATCACTCCTCTGCTGTTTATTATGGTATGATATTATTATCATCTAACATTCAGGCTCTCCTAAACTCTGCCGTATCTCCACATAGCTGTCTTGACTCATCTGTCCTATTTCCTCGAGAGTCTTCTCCAAAATAGTGCCGTATTCCTAGAATACCTTTGTCGCTCAACATACTGAAGAGTCACTAATTAAGGATTCAACCTGGTCCATGAAGTCTTTCCAGCGTGACTAAAGTACGATAAGCTATTTTCTTTCACCTCCTCCAGTACTTGATGTGATTTTTGAATAGTCTAATCCTAATGTTTACCTCAGCTAAGTACTTACATTCATCTAATCCTCTTAGTAAACCAATTTTAAATGAACCATTCTGTGACAAGAATATGATATAAATAATTCACTATCCATTTGCATCTTAAATCAGGTTTTTTATCCTCTGTATATACAAATTTGCTATACAAATTTGCCTCATAGGTTTTTTTCCTGTTACTTGTATTTTTTACGGGTCTGTAAATAAGACCCCTGTCAAAGAAGTTTTGATTAAGCATCTATAAATTCAATTCAATATAAAGCTTTCAGTAAACACATATTGCAAGTGTCACATAGGGCACTGTGAGTGTGCAGGAAGACATGCATTTTAGGATATTATCTGCTTCAAAATGCCCACAATATGATAGACGACTCAGACGAGAATACAAGTAACTATAATGAAGCTGCACAAAATAGTTGTATGTAGAAGAAATTGTTCTAACTGTGGGTGACCCAGAAAAGATTTCCTCTGTAATACAAAGCATTCTACCATATGTGAGGAGGACCCATTACTGCTTTAAAACTTTCTTTCTGACTACTAGTGAAAGCCTTGTAGAAAATTTGAAAAATGTGAAAATGCACAAAGAAGAAATATTATCCTTTATCCACTAGCAATAGTTAACCACTAAAAGCATCATTTATCTTTTTCTCCTTTTTCAGTTTTCTTTCTCTATATATTTAAACAGACAGATGATATATAGATAAATGATAAATAGATAAAGGTGTAGATACATATATAGGCATAGGTAAAATACATAGGTATGTTTTGTAGCCTGATTTTTCACACAATTATGCATGTGTGTGTACATATGTAACATAAACGTTTTCTGGCATTCTATTATATCACACAGCTATACTATAATTTATTTAGCCAGTCCCTATTCTGCTTATTTTTGTGGTTATAAATAATGCTACAATCAATATCTGTATATATCTCAGTTACTGTATATATCTCCCAGTATTTCTATAGAATAAATACCTAAAAGTGGCTTTAATGAATAAAACGGTATAAGCATTTAACAGAGTCCTGGCAGAAACCAGATGGTACACTCAGAGGGATAAGTGAAGAAAAATTAATGAAGGGGTTAGTTGCAAAGATGTGGGCAAGGTTAAGACCCACCAAGAAAAGGATGATGTAGTACCATGGGTCTAACAACAGTGGAAAGTCATTATTGTCTGAATTAGTGTCCTATTGCCACTGTATCAAATTACCACAAACTTAGTGACTTAAAACAGCACAAATTCATCATCATGTCTGAAAGTTGGAAGTCTCACTGTCTAAAATACAAGTGTCTTCTGAGCTGACTTTCTGCTGGATGATCTAAGGGAGAATCTGCTCTTTGCTTTTACAAGTTTCTAGAGGCTTTCTGCATTCCTTGGCTAGTGACCCTCCTCCATCTTCAAAGCCAGCACTCACATCAGTCCAACCTCTGTTTCCTTCATCATATCTCCAATTCTATCTCTGACCTCCCACTTACATGAACCATTGGGATTACACTGGTCCCACCCACATTATCCTGGATATTCATCACCAGATCCTTAATGTAATCATATCTGCAAAATCCCTTTTACTAAGTAAGGTATATTCACAGGTTCCGACGATTAGAACATGAGCATCTTTGGGGGACTATGCTGCCTGTTACACCCCTCTAGTCCTGAAAAGTGCAAGGAGGAGGAGCCTTAATGGAACCTAGAAAATACTGTGGAACAGAAGCCACCCAACAGGAGCTGTGGATTTAGACAGATGACATAGCCACTGCCAAACAGTGGTCAGGGAGGGAGGGAGGGTGAGGATATTACCCACCATTCTCTCTTCTCCTCATAAAGCATCCCATTGGTCAAACCAAATGGAAAGTAGTAGAAGGCAAGGAAACCCACCCAGATAGCTTGGGCCAGAGAGGTCAATGTAGTAGGCATGCCACATAGTGAGGACGGTGGAGAATGAATCTAGAGAAATGGATGGAAACTATCCGGCAAATCTCTCCCAACATTAACACATGTAGCACAGCCTCTTTGCACCCTAGTTGTCATAACTCTCTGATGATAAAGGTGAAATTTAGGTCATTTCAATGGATTCGTATTCTATGAAAAAAGTAATCTTTAAAAGGAATCACAGTGGAATTCTAGAGACCCATATATTTTATACCATGTGTTCTATTCAGCACAAATAACTTTCCAATTGGCTTTACAACAGTCAAGCAAACACCTTCAGAAAACTGCTTTCTGGGCGTTAATGTGGGTTAATAGCCATGGCCCTCTGGTGAGCCCCATGGCAAGGATGCCAAGTCAGGCAGTGATTTGCAGTCCAAAGCAGCCTGGAGATGTTTTAACAGAGGGTAGACCTTCTGATCCAGTATTTCTCATCTACTGCTCAGCTTAAAAGGCAACAAGGCTTCTGAGTCAGTGGGAACCCAAGGGTATAATTCTATACTGGGTTCAAGGCTAAAAATAGCAAAGCCAGAGTCCTATTTCTGTAAACAAAATGACTGTAGGACAATTAAAACTTAACTGGCATAACTTAACTGAAAGTGATTACAGCTGAACCATCTGGTGAATGGATAAATTCAGTAGGTGCTTTGAACCCAGTGTCCAACAGAGTACAAGACTATGATTTCCTCCCAGGGCAGTGCCCCCACTCTTTTGAAAGTCATGGGAAGAAGTAAGTCCTCACTAGGACCGGATTTGAACCCTGCTGGACAGAAGAATAGGGCAATTCTACTCGTACTTCAATTTAGTTCCTTTCCTGTTCTAAGCCTCTACTGACTCTGTCTCTCCCCTTTCACTCTTTCACTTTTTTTTTTTCCCCAAAACGACTTGATCCCTTTGTAAGGTAATGAACATGTGATTCAATTCAGTAAGTACGTTGAGCACCTACCATATACCAAACACTGCACTATGCTTTGGAGCTATCATGGCATGGGCTTTGTCCTTATAGAGTTTACAATATAATGCCAGAAAAGTATTAAATTTGAAATTCAGTAGATGCTGAGAATTATTAATGCATAACTAAAGATCTGATTACAAAATTCTTACCCCCTCCCAGATTCTATATATATATATGGGAAGTTGCCATGGGTCACAATATAAAGGACCTTGATAGAAAATCAAATCAATTTTATTCCAGCTCTATTTTTACAACTAACAAGCATTATGACCTGGGGTGGGAGGGTGGAACAGCAGGCTCAGAATTTTCTAATGAGGGATTTGGACCACATGAACTCCAGGTTTACCTTTTATATCTTATATTATTGAATATATAAGCTACGTATGAAATTTCACATAAACATCGTGAGTACTAATACTTCCTTTGAAAAAGAATTAAGCGAATGGATGTAGTTTCTTGAGTATCAGTAGATCTGTTATGTTTATTTAGATTTAGATTTATACTAGTTCACTTTACAAAATGCATTTCTTAGATTGGTCACAAGTTTTAACTATACAACTGCATGTAGAAAAAATTAAAATAATATTTTAGTAGTTGGAAAATATTCTACAAGATGTATGAAAAGAATAATTCAATTGTGAAAATATACCTATATGTATATCCATATCCATACAGTAGCCTTCATTTCTTAGTTTGAGATTATGAACCCTTACCAAATGAGGAAATCCTTAATGCTATGTACCCTGATTTGTGCTATATACATTTGCCAACCAAGAATTAGGCACATAAAAATTGTCTTTGTGACACGTGACCTGAAATAGTTTTCTCTGTTCACAGTCTCAGTACCTGTAGGCTTATCTCCCCTGACCAGAGTCACATGGCCCTCTAGCTGTGTCTAAATCTCAGTCACTTTGAGAGTCAGCTTTCAGAGAGAGCTCTCCCATGAGAATCATCAAGTCTTTTGCCACCCATCTGAGAATGAGCCATGAAAGTCATGCATGTTCAAAGCAAATCATGATTTGCAACTTCTCTGGGATCCTAACACTGGGTCCTTCAAAGTAAATTTTGAGTTGGCCACCTAGTGTATTTTTTTTTTTTTTTTTTTTTTTTGCGGTACGCGGGCCTCTCACTGTTGTGGCCTCTCCCGTTGCGGAGCACAGGCTCCGGACGCGCAGGCTCAGCGGCCATGGCTCACGGGCCCAGCCGCTCCGCGGCATGTGGGATCCTCCCGGACCGGGGCACGAACCCGTGTCCCCTGCATCGGCAGGCGGACTCCCAACCACTGCGCCACCAGGGAAGCCCCACCTAGTGTATTTTAAATGAGAAAATCATAAAGATAACTTATGAATGTGTTAGAAAGATAGATAGATGACAGAAAGTTTTAAGAAAAAATGCTAAAAATATTGATGATGTTTAGAGCATTGGAGATTTTTTTTTTAATCCCATTCTGAGTTTTCTAAAATCCTCAGTTGTTCACATGAATTAATCCTACAATCAGAAAAGGGATGTTTTTAAATTTAAAAATAGCTATGATAAAAATCTGGATTTTAAAATTACATTATATGTAGTCAGCTTAGAAAAGAACTTTCTTAGAGAACAAGGAATTCTACTTGGCAAAGCAGACTGCCATGGTATGTACACTATTCACACACACGTAAACACACATACACATACACAAGAGAAAAAGTTTTTTTTTAACTGTTATATGTTCTGAAAACCAGAAGTAGAGTGCATTTACTTTCTGCTATTGCTCAAACACATTCCCTGTCCTCTCCTTCAAGCCCTTCTTGTTTCAGATGGCATTTCAGGAAACTATATGAAGACAGCCTGTCCCACACCCGCACCTCCACTTTAATTCTTTTCTCTTTGAAAAATACAGAAAGTGCTCAAGGGAAGCACCAGGGTAATAGCTCTGGAGATTAGAGTTCTCTTTATATTTCCATCATTAGAGGGGCCCATGTGGCAATAGTTAATCTGTGTTCCATCATCCAACAGTGTGGTTTTAAATGTTTCTACAGTGATGGGGCCCCCAAACTGGGTCATGGTGGCCCTCCTCCAATTCTGACAGCCACTCTGCTGTGAGGTTGATGGAAGAATACTGCAACATTCCTCTTCCCTAATGTGGACTGGTTAGGAATGATTAAATAGTGTGCTTTGCTTTCCACAGTACCCACACAGAGATAATTAAGTGACATGTTTACAGGGCACGGTAGAATATGCATATTGATTGTTTTTTAATATTATAGAATCTCACACCTTACAAGGACCTTGAAGATCATCTCCTTCATACAGTGAGACTTTTATTCAATTATTCATTCATTCATTCAAAATATTTGTTAAGCATTTACTAAGTTCTAGAAATGATGTTCCATGCTGAGGGTAGAACAATAAAGTCACAGAAACTGGCTTCTTCCTTCTTCAGAAAAAAAATTGTTCCCTTATTTAATAAATATTTCTGAGTACCTACTGTGTATGAGACACTGTGAAGCATTAAGTCTAGAAGAGTAAACCTGCAGCAAATGGTGTAGAGACCCATATCCAATGTATACTTGCCCAACCTTCAACTGCCAGCTCCTAAATTTCTTTGCCTTGGGTTATTGGAGTTAATTTTGCTGTCTACACAGTAGGTTACAAGTGTTAATATATTCTCTTCCAGTCCCCTACCCTCCCCTTAGCTACCTTCAACCATTACCTGATGAGAGCTGGTGATAGGGTGATTAACTAGTCTGGGATGAAGGGGCTACCCAGGGCTAAAAGTGTAACTTTCAGCACAACCAGGATAGTACGTGAATATGCCAACTCTGTCCTAACTCTGTCCTAACTCTGAGGCACAGATTTCATACTGGCTCCCAGAATGCCTCAGCATATTAAACTCCACTTACCCAGAGTGGTAATGCACTTGGGCTCTTCACTGACTACTTCCCTTCCCTGTTTCACTTCCTTACTCTGCCTCCAGTTCCCTGATATCACCTCCAAAATTATCTGCCCTTTGAATAATCCTTCTCTCAGGCTCTTCTTCTGGGGAAAGCTTGGCCAAAATAAAGTCATGATGCCTACTCTTGAAGGGACATAAAGTGTAGTAACAAAGTCAGGTAAGAAAATGGGTAATGACAATGCAGTGTGATGAACTGTATGATCAGTAAAATGACCATGCACTCTGGAAGAACACAGGGAGATCTTGGTGGGAGAGAGCTGGTTTATAAGAGAAAACTCTCTCTAGACTGAAGCATGAAGGATGGGTTACAATTAACCCACTGAGTGGAGGAAGAAGGGTAACAATTTTAGGCAGGAGAAAAAAATCTTTTTAAAATCTTAGAACTGAAAGAAAGCACAGCCTGCTTAGGGATCTACAAATAGTGTCCAATGGTTGGAGCTTAGAAAGAAGTGAGTAGTTGGATACAGAAGAAGAAATAGATTTAAATAGACACTAGGTCACAAATGACCTTGCAACCCCTAGTAAGGAGAGTGAACTTTATCCTGAGGGCAGTGGAATGGCACTGACAGGCTTTAAGTATGCAAGGAAGTGACATGATTGGATGTGACTTCATAAAATCACTCAGACTGCATTGTGGAAAAAATGGACTGGAGGGGTCATGACCTGAAGCAGGGACACCAGCTAGGAAGCACTAAGCTGATTCAGGGGAAGGTTAATAGTGTTTTGAACCATGGGGATAGGTAGAATGTGCTGTATTTTTAAAGTATTAAGGAAGTAAAAGTTAGAAAATTTGTGATTTATTAGATATGGTCTATAAGACAAAAAGTCCTGTTTCGTGCTTGTGTAAATGGACGGATATTGGAAAATCATTGCGATAGTAAACCAAATGGAAGATTTCAGTTTAGGATCTGTTGGGTTTGAGTTTTTGCAGAGAAACCCTTGCATATATATCATTAGAAGCAGTATTAAAAATGGCTAACAGTATGGAATTAGGAATCAAACACATGTGGACTCTAGTTGTATGCATTGAGTAATTTATTAAATATCTCCAAGCCTCAGTTTATTCATCTTAAAATGGGAACATCTTACAATGTGATAATTTGTGAAATGGGTTTAGCAGAGAGCCTGTTCAGTAGTTATTTCTCGATTATTATGACCTTTACATTTAATAGTAGTATTACCATCTGAGTGGTGATAATGTAGTAGATACTTGGATCTGAGGTACTTAGGTTGGAGCCAAGAAGAAAGAAATGAGCCAAAAATATAGTGTAAATTATTAGAATATAAAACAGTACATGAAGATCAGGAAATGGATAAGATAACTGAGGGAAAAGGTTTAGAATGAAAAGGGGAAAAAAAAGAAGATGTAACCATGAGGAAAATGAAAGGAAATTCTTGTGAGGAGGCCCAGAAGGACACAGCAAGAAAGGTGTGGTGTCACAGCAACCTCAACCCCTCTCAAGTTCAGTGTGATGTGATCTGTTCACAAACAGATCGGATTCTACACAAAGGTTAACTAAACCTGGGATTGAGAAGTTTCCATTGAATTTAGTAGCAAAGAAGTCAACAGTGATTTTATCTACAACAATTTCAGCTGAGTGGAGGTGGCAGAAGTCAGACTGTAGTTGTCTGAGGCACAAATGGAAGCTATAAAAAATAGAGATAGCAATTGGAGACAACTTCTTTAAGACGCTGGGTTTTGGAGGGAAGAAGAGAGAGAAGAAAATAGCTCCAGGGAGTCTAAAAGAGGTGAAGGGAAAGCTTTATCTTTTAAAGATGGGAGAGAATTTTACAAGTTTAAATACTGTTGGGAAGGAGTCATAGAAAAGAAAAGGTTGAAGATTAAGAAAATAAATTGCATCACTAATGACACAGACTCTTAAAGAGACTGAATACAATGGGATCTGGTGCATAGGTGAAGGAAAACATCGTTAATTTCATGACTAAAGAAAGAACAACAACAAAAAAATTGGTGCAGATGTGATGAGGTGTGAACGTGGCTTGTCAAAAAGATACTATACAACTGATGTATCATAAGATCCAGGAAGGCGAGCTAATGCAGTAAATATTGATGGAGATGGTGAAAAGTCACAGAATAAATCTACATTACACAGATTCACAGACACCAATCCAGATCTATAGAATCATTATCTCTGAATTATTTGACCTAAGATTATACTTTTAACAACATCCTAAGTAATTTTTATGAAATAGAAGTACTTCTAATTCATGAAGAAGCATTTGGGAGCAGTGACCTACTTGGCATTAAAGAAGAGGTCAAAAAAAGAGATGAAACAATAGACCAGGGAGATTAGAGGAAAGAGATGCTGATCACAGCAAATTCCAGGTTATTGGCATTGACTGATCGTCAAAGGTCTTGAGAACTGGTATGTTCGAAGGACTCAGGTTATGTTATTGGATGAGTGATCCATACAGATGTTGAAGAAACTGAGAATTTTTTTAAGATTTAGGATGAGGAGCAAGGCTGTCAGTCAGATGCTTAATTCTCCAGTAAATGATGGGGAGAAACAGGAAGATCTGTGAACATCACCAGTGAGTAGAAGTAAACAGTGACATAACTGAAAGTCATACCTCTCAAATGATTTTATTTTTTAATTTAGTTTAATTTTTAAATAGTTTAGGAAGGTATAATTGCTTAGAATGGTTTCTCATAACTAAGGCTAATTCTGGTCTCACCAAGCAAATTTGTTGGTACAGAAGAATAAAGAGAACCAGAGGAAAAAAGTGAATTTTTCTCCATAAAAGTTCTAATTTCCTTGATTTCTGCTATAATTTTTTCTCCCTTATATTTTACAGATGAAGAAATGGAGACCCACAGATTTAAGTAACTTGACAAAAGTTACAAAGTTAGTCATTGGTTAAATTATGGTCTAAAACATAACTACCAAATGTGCTTGCCAAAATAACTCACTGATTTATATGGAAATTCTAGAATCTTCTCTAGTTGTAAATGATAACTTGCATTGTAGTCAAATTTGTCAAGGCTAGTTGACTGGATGGGGTTAGTTACTATGGCCTGAAGCATAGTTAACCAGCATCTAGGAGACAGACTTCCTGTCTAATCACTTAACCTAAGTACCTGGGAGCACCTAGCCTTGAGAAGTTGAATTGTTTTCACCTTGTATTAGTTTCCTGGCTATTTAAAATGACAGAAATTAGTTCTCTCACAGTTCATGAGGTCAGAAGTCTAAAATCAAGGTGTCGGCAAGTCCATGCTCCCTCCAAAGGCTCTAGGGTAGAATTCTTCCTTGTCTCTTCCAGCTTCTGGTGGCTCCAGGATTTTCTTGATTTTGTGGCCACATTAACTCCAATCTCTGCTTCTGTCTTCACATGGCTTTCTCTTCTCTATGTGTCTCTTATAAGAACAATTTGCACTGGATTTTGGTTCCTCCTGGATAACCCAAGATAATCTTATCTTGAGATCCCTAATTTACTTACATCTGTAGAGACCATTTTTCCAAAAATGATCATATTCACAGGTTCCAGAACATGGAAATTTATTGGAGGTTTATTGAATGGGGGTCCATTCAAACCACTACATACCTCATGTGCCAATTTTTGCAAGTTAAAAATGATTCATTGAAATGTCATTGGATAAGGATTCATGTCCATGAAAAATCACCTAAGAGCATGGCATTGTATGCTCTAAGAAAGGAAAAGGGGATTGGAGATGGGGGTTGATATCACATATGCCTGATGTTGCACATGCCTTTCCTGTGCCATTATGGTTAGCTTCACATACATCTTCATTGGAAGATATATATATATATATATACACACACACACACACACACACATAACATATATATACATATATATATACACGATGTTTAAATTGTTCTCAGTCTCCTATAAGGGCTTTGTTAGTCATTGGATAATTATTATAGGCTGTTGTTAGTTTGCAAACAAGGAAATTACATACCAGGGGTCATCGGCACAGAAGTTAAGGAACACCGTAGAATATTAATGGATAGATTTCAGGGATTCTGTAAATACTCTAAATTTATGTGCATTTTTTTTCAACTCAAACAAATCAAAGGAGAACCTTCAGTGTATATAATTTGAAAGAAATGCTGGGTAGTTGTGTCCATCCTGTTCCTAGCTGTCCTATCTACTACCATTTCTCTCCAAAGTAGCTGCATCATTAGACTTTCACCAGAAAGAACATGAGAGAATAATGGTTTTCATACTCCTGCTGATACATATTACTTTAAAATTTTTAATATTTTTTTCTAATCTATTGGGTGTGAAATTGTGCTTTGTTTTAAATTGCATTTCTCTTATATTCATGAGGTTCAAAATCTTTCCTTGTGCTTGTGATCATCCAAATCTCTTTTGTAACCTATTCACCTATTCACATCCATCATACATTTTTCTTCCTATCTCTCCTTTCATTCTTCTTTTTTCTTTGTTTGATCTTATTCATTTGTAGGCTTTTTTTTTTGTGGTCTGCATATTTAACCTTTGCTGTAGATGAGTTGATGTTCTAAGTATCTTCTTTCAGTCTGTCCACTGTTTTTTATTTATTTATTTATTTTTATTTTTTTATTTTTTGTGGTACGCGGGCCTCTCACTGTTGTGGCCTCTCCCGTTGCGGAGCACAGGC
>NC_041221.1:156123943-156145302 GCF_002837175.3 Physeter macrocephalus
AGGCTCAGCGGCCATGGCTCACGGGCCCAGCCGCTCCGCGGCATGTGGGATCTTCCCGGACCGGGGCACGAACCCGTGTCCCCTGCATCGGCAGGCGGACTGTCAACCACTGCGCCACCAGGGAAGCCCTGCCCACTGTTTTTTAAACTTTATGCTGTCTATCGCATACAGAAGTTTTTAATTCACTGCAGTTAGGTTTGTGTACTTTTTCTTCAGAAAGCCTTCCCTAAACAGTGGATAAAAACTATATTTATATATTTTATTGTAATAGTTCTGTACTTTTAATTATTTTTAAATTATTTATTCATATTAGAATTTATTTTTATATGATTTAAAGGATTTAAATTAATTCATATGCTTAACTACTTAATCCAACAAAAATTATTCACTAACCAATTACTTCCCACATTAAAATATGTGCTACCACTGCTACACAATACATATATATTTTCAGAATCTCTATCTGATCCATCTATTTATTGGTCTACCACAGCATAACTTAAATGTCCACACAAATTTATAAAGGATATATAAATATATAATGTATGCATTGCTGCATTTATGTTAATAATATAAACTTGAAAGCAGCCATTAAGAAGAGACTGATTATTATAAGCATCATACTTCCATGTAATGTGTTACTATGCAGCAGCTAAAATAAAGATGTGGATCTAAGCTCATTGATATAAAAAAATCCATAATATATTGCTAAGTGGAAAAAGCACACTGTAAAATTATATCTATCTATCTATTTATAGATAGATACATATAAAAGTCACAAAGTTGCACTTTGCACTTATATTCCATATGTAAAAAAGGTGTACACATATGTGCCCATATATACACAGATACATTGCATCATAAATACATATTTTAAAAATATGGAAGGGTTTACACTAAATTCTTGAGACTGTTGATCTCGGCACATGTCATGTTTAGGGTATGAGGAAGAAAGAGAGGAAGGGCATGTGGGAGAGAGGAAGAGAGGAAGAAGGGAGGGCAGGTGGGTAGGTGGAAGGGAGGAAGAACAGTTAGAAGGGGAATTTTCACTTTATTCTTTCTACCTGTATGTATGGTTTTAATATTAGACAACAAGCATTTGTCTTTTATTATCAGAAAAATAGGAACAATCTATATGGTTAGATGTGCATATATCAGTTTCCATAATCATACCCAGAGCCAGAACTACATAGTTAATTAGTTATTATCAAGTGAAAACAAAAAAGGTTAAGTTTTCTCCTCTCATAGATTAATAGAACACTTGCAAATGCATTGGCTGTATTAATTTGGAAAACTGTACTGAAAGGTAAGGGAGATATTACATGAGCTGGTGTGGTCAGAATGTCCTGTTTGATGAGTGGCATTTGAGTAGAAACCTGAATCGAGCAGGAGTGGGAGTCTTGCAATATATTCATAGAAAGAGTATTTTAAGCAGAGGGAACAAAGAGCACAATTCCTGACTGAGGCTAGTCTAGGAGCAGTGCGGCTGGAGGGAGTGAGCAGGGAAGGAAGACAACCACTGGTGAGATGAGGAAGGGTCTTGAGGCCATAACGACTTTGGACCTTCATCTTTCATTGACAGGTTTTAGCAGGCATGGTAGGATAGGGAAAACAAATAATGATAAATAAACGAACAAGATAATTTTAGAAACTGATAGGAAATTCAAGAGGCATAAAATAGGAGATTAAAATATCTGAGAACAAAAAACTCACAGAGGCAGGTGCTATGGCACCACCAATTTTGATTGGATGCTTATAAAATGTCAGCCACTCAAAAGAACCAGCTTTTTGTTTGCACTCTGTTTTACCTCACTCTTGTGGTTATAAGGGTTCAAATATTATTTAGCCTTCTCTTATTTTATTTGTTTCTCTTCCTAAGCTTTCTTGAGTGTACTGATTTATTATTCCATGACTACCTATCAAACCCAGTGTGTTTCAATCCTCCAATATAGTAGATTCCTCTTTTGATAAAAACTGCCCAACAACTAATAACTACAATACACATTTTGCAAATAAGAAAACTGAGACTCAGGGGGGAAAATTATCTAAGATCATTCAGATTGCACACATTTTCTGTACAGGGTCCCAAGCAGGTAGGAAGAATAATCCATCATGTGACATGGCTTTAAACAGGGGTCTTAGTTCCCATTCAGACCAAAGACTTGTCTCTTGTTCCTGGGTCATTGTTAAATCCTAAATCCCTAGATTAAAACGATGGATAACCATAGTCTTTACTCCCCTCTTGCTACTTGGGTGTTGTGTACACTTCATGTCTGACACCTATGGATTTTCCTCTCCTTGTGTAAGTCCAACCTTGCCTGCAAAATAATGTGATTTATGCTATCCAGGATTTTAAGATGTTTGTAGCTAGAATTGTGCCAGAACCAGAATTTAATGGGTTTATACAACTGAGGAATAGTTATATTCTCATATACAAGGGACATAAAAATCTAGTATTTGCAGTGTTACAACATTAAAATCAAACTGTAAATAAGCATTTACATATGACCCAGGTTTTCTTTTTTTTAACTAATGCTAGAAAGACCAATTATCTTACTGTGTTAATGTAACAGTGTAAATATGTACATATTTTGATATATTTGTTTTTTCATATATTATCCATCTATCCGCCACTTTCTTAACCCATTCTCCTTTTTAAGAGTAAAATTTCTATACAGTGAAATGCACAAATCCAAGTGTACCATTATGTGACTGTTGACAAATGACTATGCCTATGTAGTGCAAAGAGATATGACATTATCATTACCCACAGAGAGTTCCCTCATATCCCTTCCCAGGAAATTCCATCTGTCATCTCCAAAGAGGCAATCACTATTGTAACCTTTCCACCTTAGTTGACTTTCACTTGTTCTAGAATGTCATATAAATGGAAGCATACTATATGTATTCTTTTGAGTAAGACTTCTTTCTTGTGGATAATGTTTTTAAGATTCATCCATGCTATTGCATACATTAGAGTTGTTTATATTTCTGAGTACTATCCTCTTCTACAAATATAGTAAAATGTCTTTATTCATTCTTCTCTGATGGAAAATTAATATTTTTTTTCTAGTTTAAGGCTTTACAAATAAAGCTAACATGAACGTTGTTTTTCAAGTAACTTTTGGGTATATACTTTCATTTATCTTGGGTAAATATCTAATAATGAAATTGCTAGTTCATAGGGTAGATATCTGTTTAATTTTATAAGAAATCACCAGAACATTTTCCAAATATACTGCAATATTTACCAGTCCATCAACAATGGTTCAGTTGTTCCACATCACTGAAACATCCATTGGTGTCATTTTCTTTTAACTTTAGTCATTCTGGTGAGTGTATCTCCTTGTGGCTCTTTTATTTATTAATATTTCCAAAACTATTTGAGTGGAATTGACACTTCCAGAAGATACAGATTGATTACTTTGGGATTTTGCATACCACCTCCAAGAAACCACGTAATTCAGAGGCCTATCCTTCAATTTTGCAAGTATGGCACCAAGGGTTAGCTTTTCTTGAAGACAATTGCATTCATTCAGTCCAACTACTGCCACACCAAAGATTCAAGTCCTCAAATTGATTAAAGGTAATTCCATTGAGAAAAGCAATTTCAGAGAAGGAGAGTTTGGGAAAGCAAGGTACTTTTTGATGTGTGCAATCAACGTTCTTGGTTTTTAGTTAACCATATATTCAATGATTTTGTATACATCTGTCACAAATAAACCAGAGCATATTAACTGAATAAGAGAAATAAAAATAAGGTTATTACAATTCTTAAGACAGTTTACCTGCTTTCTTGGCTATCTGCTACCTTTTTAAAGCTATATAGCATAAAATATGTTACCTGGCATTATAAACTATACAACAACAGGATAATCCATTGGGTGAAATCTGTAAACATTACCAAACAACTCCTTGTAAAATCACAATTTACATTGCCTACTCTTTAAATGGATTGATGTGAATTTCCTCACTCAGCTATCATGCACCATTAATATGTCTTACACCATTAATACGTTACTTCCAAAGAGGTAACTATTAAAAGACATTGTTTAATTTAGATGCTTGTGACAATTTTCCCAAGGGTGTGAAGAAAGAGATATAAGAGAGATATAGGAATTGAGTTTTCCAGCTGTGGGAATTCTGGTTCTGTTATTTTTCCTTCAGTTCACTCTAGTGGTTTTCTTATCACGAAAGCTTCATGTAGATTCTTAATCATTGGAATCATTTCATTTCCGCTTTATGAAAGGTCTATATCAACTACTAGAGTTTGAAAATAAGTTTTATGTTAAATCTTTATCAATGATTTATATGCAGACATAATTTGGGAGCTTGACTATTATTCTTACTACTTTTCTATTCTATGGCATTAACATAGAAATAGTAATAGTCTGTAATTGTTGAGTCCTGCTATGTGCTGCTAATTTTCTCATGTTAATGTTTTTTAAGTATTCAATTTCCTTTGCCAATTTCTTTATAATTTATTTTTATGAAAGTATCAGCTGGCACCCCAGGGATCTTGCATGTGCCCATGTCACTTTGCAGTAAGAAGTAGAACTTTCAGACAATGCATTAGACTCCTATTTCCCTTCTTGATAACTTTTCAAAAGAGATGTTATTATCCCCATTTTATAATAAAAAACATACAAGATGATCTGGTTATTCCCTCAGAGACAGGATGGACCCCCACCCCAAATTTGGTTTGGATGTTGAGAGTGATAACACACATGCACCAACATGTGCAAAGTAGGGGTTGCAATACATGGGGAATCACTCATTTTAGTTTCCTTATCTTTTTTTTTTTTTTTTTTTGCCGTACGCGGGCCTTTCACTGTTGTGGCCTCTCCCGCTGCGGAGCACAGGCTCCGGACGCGCAGGCTCAGCGGCCACGGCTCACAGGCCCAGCCGCTCCGCGGCATGTGGGATCTTCCCGGACCGGGGCACGAACCCGTGTCCCCTGCATCAGCAGGCGGACTCTCAACCACTGCGCCACCAGGGAAGCCCAGTTTCCTTATCTATTGAAGTGTGTTGCTGATTGACACTTTGTGAAAGGCTGCTAGTGGAAGTGCATTTGGATTATTTTCCCCAATCACTCCTCTAGCCCATAACGAGGCACAAATTTGTGTCCCACCTCTCAAAATATACTTATGGAATTACCTAATTGTCTACATAGAAAATTCATAGATGACCATCTCCCTGAAATGACCTTTTTAAAGAATGACCTTGAATGAGACACTTGTCTGCTCTGAGGCTCATTCTCCTTTTCTGCAAGATAGAGATAATAATGCCTTATAGAGTGGATGCAAAGATTAAATGAAATAATGTACGTAAAGCAAATAGAATGCTTGAGCCATACTACACATTCAAGAAATGAGAAATACTAATACTATTACTGTGATAGTGTTTTTAATGCAGCACCAACTGAAGCAGATTATTCAGTAATGTCCACCTCTGACCTTGAGTCTTTTTAAGGCTAGATATGACTAGAAGATTCAGTTTACGTATTAATATAACATTTAAAATTGCATTTTAATGTTTTATAAACTCCAACGAAACCAACTGGTTTCGTTGGAACGTAATTTATTCCTTTGGGAAAATAGGATTCAAAGAGAAAATCAGAAAGTTCAGGATCCAATTCTTTGTGAGCACTACATCTTTTCTACTAGTTTCCATTGGCACCCCACTGCCCCCCCTGCTCCCGCACCTGCAACAAATAAATTGTGTTTGTTTCTATAATATGTTGTCTCACACTATCTACAGAGAACATGAAAACTATGATATTTTTAATATAGGCTTTTTTACTCCCCAGAAATTGGGCTAAAGGAAGGTGAGACTCTATCAGAGTTGCCAAAAGAGAAATGTTTAGTGATAAATTATCTATCTGAGCATGTACGGTGAACACACAAGATATCCTGCAACTGTCACATCGAATGTGAGCATGATTAGAATAAAGCTGCTCTATGTCAGGGCCTTCCTTAAATAAAAGTGACAAGTTCTGACAGAATTTCTGTCTGGTGTGAATGAATGAGAAAGCAGCATTGAGACGATTTCTGAAATAGCTTTATGTGAAGGAAACATTTAAAATTCAAAATTGTTCCACTCCATACTGTCTGCGGGCAGCACTTTGGAAAGGAAAAGCAGTATAGTTTTACAGAAGCCACACTTTTAGCAGGCTCTGATGGTGTGGTCTTTCTCCCAACATCTTTCACTTCTGGAAGGACCTGGTCTTTGATCAGCTGTGGGTAAAACATTGTGGTTTTCAAAACTAAAGGGAAAGCCAGGCTCAAAAGGCAACTGCACTCTGGTCTCCAAGGTCTGGTCATTCTCTCCACTAATCCATTTCCCAAGAGAGCAGCTTACCTTCCCAGAGGCAGTCATGTGCCTTCAAAGAAAAGAGGAAGCTTTACTGCAGTTACAGTAGCTCTTGCTCCAGAATCTACTGAGAGCTAACAGTATGACTTGAATATGTCCTTTGCTTTCTCCTTGAATCATTTTACTTTATATAAAATGGGAATAATACTTGCAACAATTATTAGATCCATATACACATTAGGTGCCCTGATAGACAGACATAGACATAGAAAATGTGTAAGACGCACTCTTTGCCTCCAAAGGCTTCACAGTCCAACAGCTATTTACTGAGCAATTAGAGATGATTTAAAACAATATTTAAAACATAAAGCACTATGTCAATACAAGGATTCACCAGAATATTTAATCTACACCTATGCATACACATACATGACACAGACACACACATTGAGAAGGAAAGATACACAGAGGGACAGTGGTTAGAAAAAAACTTGTAATTATTACCATCTTTGGTGTGATTATATGTAATATTTGATTTTGTACTTATTGTGTTTTTCAAGAGGAATATGTATTGCTTTTGTAATAAAATAAGCAAATAAGTGTTATTTCATCTGTATCCAGAAAAAAATAAACATTCTTACAAGAAAGCAATTTTGTAATTTCCCTCATTATCTGATGCCCATATTCCCTAACTAACACAAATATGACCTCTCTCCTCTCCTGCAGACTATTTTCCAATAATGGGAGGGTAAAGGAAATGGGAAAGGGATGTGATACAAATTTTATGCCAAAATAGTTTTGAAAATTCTAGGAATTCAGTGATCAGGTAAAGGAAAATCAGACCTGATGACCAATGCTGAATGGAGGAGGGTAGCTGTATTGTTCAGTCTAATCCTGAGCGCTTACACCATGCCCACTACATAATAAGTGCTCAGAAAAATCTTTGCTGTAGCAAGGTAGGGATGAGCTCCCAGGGCCAAGTTTTGGCTATGACACATGAGTCAAGAGATTCTTTCTTTTTTTTTTTTAAAGTCTTAGTTTTCAAGAAAATGGAAAGACAAGCCACAGACTGAGAAAAAATATTGACAAAAGACACATCATAAAGGTCTGTTAGCCAAAGTATACAAAGAGCACTTAAAACTCAACAATAAGAAGATAACAACCAATTATAAAATGGGAAAAAAACCTTAACAGACACCTCACCAGAGAAGATTCACAGATGCCAAATAAGCACATGAAAAGATACTCCACATCATATGTCATCACGGAAATGAAAATTAAAACAACAATGTGATACCACTACATACTTATTAGTGTGGCCAAAATCTAGAATCCTGACAACACCAAAAGCTGACCAGGAGGTAGAGCAACAGGAGCTCTCATTCATCACAGGTGGAAATGCAAGATGGTACAGCTACCTTGGAAGACAGTATGGTAGTTTCTTACAAAACTAAACATACTCTTACTACATGATCTAGTAATCATATTCTTTGGTATCGAAATATTACAGTAGTGAAAAGTCAAAGGCATTTAAAAGTTATATCCACATGAAAACCTGCATATGGATGTTTATAGCAGCTTTATTTGTATTGATAATTGCCAAAACTTGGAAGCAACCAAAATGTCCTTCAGTACGTGAATGGAAAAATAAAATGCGGTATATACAGATAATGGAGTATTATTCAGTGCTAAAAAGAAATGAGTTATTAAACTAAGAAAAGACATGGAGGAACCTTAAATGCATATTATTAGCAAGTAAAAGAAGCTAATTGGAAAGTGCTATACTGCATGATTCCAACTATAAGATATTCTGGAAAATACCAAACTACAGAGTTAGTGAAAATATCAGTGGAGCTAGTAAAAAAGGGTTGTGGTCTATGGGAAGGATAAAAAGGCAGAGCACAGAGGATCTTTAAGGCACTGAAACTACTTAGGATAATCCTGTAATAACAGACACATGTCTTTGTACATTTGTCCAAACTCATAGACTGTACAACACCAAGAGTGAACACTAAACTATGGACTTTGGGTGATTATGATGTGCCAATGCAGGTTCAGCAATTGTAATAAATGTACCAGTCTGGTGGGGGTACTGATAATGGGGGAGGCTATGCATGTATGGGGGGCAGGGGGGATACGGGAAATCTCTGTACCTTCCTCTCAATTTGGCTGTGAACCTAAAACTGCTCGAAAAGAATAACGTCTTAAAGTCTCAGTTAATAAAAAGCTAGTATTGCAGATTCAAATGTTTTCGTAGAAACACTTTGTAGAAAAAGCCCTTGAATTGAATATGATCAAGTGTCCAACCCTATTCCCTACATGAAATACCTCTACAGTCATCTGGGGATCAATTAAAAGCAAAAGACCTAAACAATCATTTAGTTGTATCAAGATATACTGTATCAGCTATCTATTGCTGTGTAACCAATATTCCCAAAATTAGTAGCTTAAAATAATAAATTTTTAAAATCTCGTGGCTCAACTGGT
Organism: Physeter macrocephalus; assembly: GCF_002837175.3. Lineage (NCBI taxonomy): Eukaryota > Metazoa > Chordata > Mammalia > Artiodactyla > Physeteridae > Physeter > Physeter macrocephalus. Next base: position 156,132,743 of record NC_041221.1, read on the forward strand.
TGTTGGCAAGCAACCAGTTATCACCAGCTATTTTCCAGAGGTTTTAGTTCCCTGTCATGTGGGCTTTTCTCAGGGCTGCTTAGAACATAGCTGCTTGCTTCCCCCGGAGAAAGTGATCCAAAGAGAGAGAGAAGTCCCAGTGCTTTTATGGCTTATCTCAGAGGCTTATACCATTAATTCCACTTTATTCTATATTTTTAGAAGTAAACGCTAAGTCAAGACCAATTCAAGGGAGGAGTATCAAAGAATTAGATGACATATTTTTGAAATGATCACAGATGGGCTCAATTCTGGGGGCCGAGGGGGAGTCAGAATCACAGTTTTGGCTCTGGCAGTAACTAACTGTCCCTCACCCCTCCGCTTGCCAGGGCCAGGATCAGTTATATTCTGACTCAGTTAATAGTGCTGAAATATTTGACCCAACAGCCAAGTACGCCTGTACAAAGGCCCTACCCTGGTGAGTACTAAGATGAATTTAAGAGTCCACAGAGGCCAGTTTCCATTTTATTGCATGGTTTCACTAACAATCATGCAATCCCCAAAATATGAGATTGTTTTTCAGTCCTTTATTTGTTCATCCTTGCCTTTCCCAACTGGTGTTTTTTTTTGACTATCTCAGAGGAAATTAATGTTGTACCTAGGAAGAGATGGAAACCAGAGACCCCTTTCCAGGTTAAATACTTGTGAAGGCTTTAGCTCCTATTCTCACAGCCACAGGGGAAACTAAATAGGTTATTTAAATAAGAAAATAAATGCCTTCTTTTTTTTTTTTTTTCAATATGTTATTCCCCCCTCCCTCTTCCTCTTTCCTTCCTTTCTTCCCTCTTTCTCTCTCTCTCAATATGAAAACATTCACAGTAGAAACTATTATTTTAATCAAGTCTCCTTACAAAATTTACACAATTGACCAAGCAAGAATTGTGCTTTCTGGTAGTTAAAAAAAGTCTGGCTGAGAATCATACTATTACTATTCCTATCTTATGACTGCAAAGCACTTCACAGTTTATAAATAACCTTACATATGTGATTTTATTTCAGCTTCCTGAAAAACCTGTGCGAGAGGTGAAATAAATATTAACCCTTCCATTGTATATATAAGTGGGGACACACAGATGCTTGGTACGAACTCAAGTCATATAACTGCTACCTTAAAGATATTTTAGGGCTTCCCTGGTGGCGCAGTGGTTGCGCGTCCGCCTGCCGATGCAGGGGAACCGGGTTCGCGCCCCGGTCTGGGAGGATCCCACGTGCCGCGGAGCGGCTGGGCCCGTGAGCCATGGCCGCTGGGCCTGCGCGTCCGGAGCCTGTGCTCTGCAATGGGAGAGGCCGCAGCAGAGGGAGGCCCGCATACCACGGGAAAAAAAAAAAAAAAAAAGATATTTTAGAATAGGTTAGTGTTGAAAGGGGATGTGGGAGAGAGAGAGAATGGGAGATGGAGATGAGAAGCAACTAATATCCCACGGCAGGTACCTGATGGAGTCCATGCCAGACACCAGGCTTCTGAGGCCACCCAGCTGACTCTCAAAGTGAACACAACACTCCTATTTAAAACAAGAAGAACAAACTATGAAGATTTTTTTAGGCGGGGCAAGTCACAGCACTGTGGAAAATTCTGAGCCTTAAAACCTGCATTTCTTCCTGGAATTTCTCCTCTATTTGCTGGACAAATTGTCCTTGACTACAGTCAAAAGCAACCCAAAATAAAAACAAATTATCAATAGTTAGAAACACCTTGTCCAAATCAGTCTATGAATTTACTCCAGTGATTCTCAACCTTGAAAAAGCATCAGAATCCCCTGAAGTGTTCCTTAAAACAGAGCGGCAGGGTGAGATGCCTCTGTACCAGGGTGCTCTGGCTCAGGAGCAGTGGGGTGGAGCCCAGCACCATGCATTTCCCGGGCTCTGATGGTGTTGCCTTTCTCTGCATTTTCCTCTCTATCACTACATATCCAGCTGTATCATGGCAAACATGCATGCGACAGAGAAAGATACCATCCCTCTGTGGGAGGGGAACAATTTCCCTTTACTATTTTGTCACTAGGTCTAACATTTACCACGTTAGTAACTACTTTTGTCCTAAAAGCTCTAATGAGGCACAAAGTTGAAAGATGGGGTAATACTTTAGACTTCTTAACACCCATTACCATGAAAATTGACGTGAATTAAGCAAACACACCAATTAACAAAGAATAGGACCCTGAGATAATAGGACAGAGGAGAGATTTACTTCAATGGGGGCTGTAGGCACTGGCTGCCAGGAAAGGCAGGCCAGGAAGGATACCTCCAAATTCCTAGGTAGGGAGGGATACAGGAGAGTCACAGAAGTGGAGGAGGATGCACAGAGAATAAAAGGACCAGTATATAGACGCCACATTTGAGATGGTCCCATCTGGGGGTGACTAGGCACTTTCTAATGTAGCTTCGTTTAATCCTTGGTTTACCTCTTTCCTGGATATACTATTTCCATTTAAAAAACATGCTTACTGGTCAATACCCTTTTTGTTGGTGCTTTCATGTGGACCCATCCCAGGACAGGATATCAAGGTATCAATCTGCTGTTGCTTAGTTAGTCTCCCAGTGTCCAGCAACATCCAATAACAAATCAATAATTGCCACCCAATGAGGTATACCAGGCACAGAGGAACTACTGTGTCCAAAAACCCAGGGGGCATCGTTGCCTTATAGTGGGAAAAACTTTCTGCCATAAGCTGCAATCCACATAATTATCAGTCACGGACATTTATATCTTAAAGGCTCAACAGAGTCTGTACAGCTTGGTGGATAGATCCTAGGGCCTGGTGTTGGCCACAGCCTCTCTCGGAAGCGGCTGTCATTCTGGTATTCTTATGTAACTGGCTGAGCAGTATCTTCATGTGACGTATAAAATAACTCCAATACCCGAATAGGCCTATTAGATGCTGTGCCTTCTTTTTGTCTGCGAATTTTTGAGGCCAACAGGTCTTTTTTAACTGGTTCCGGGATTGTCCTCTGACTATATTAGTCCATATGTTTCCTAGGAACTTTGTAAGGGTGACCAGCCTCTAATTTGCCAGGGTTAGTCTTCCAGCCTTAGTTACTCAGATATTGAAACATCTTATCTAAGGCAACCTGTCTTTCCAATCAGAATAATGTCATCAATATGATGGTACCAGCAGTAGTAGTAGTATCCTAGTTTTTCTAAGTCTCTGCCTAACTACTAGAGACAAATCATGGGGGAGTTTAGATAGCCTTAAAGCAGCACAGTAAAATTATGTTGTGACACAAGCCATGAAAAACCAAATTGGTTTTGATCATCTGTAAGTACTGGGGTGCTTAAGAGGGCATTAGCAATGTGTTCCACCGTATACTAACACCTTCAATCAGTGCAATGGACTCAGATGGTTATGTCTGGAATTGCAAGGACAAGAGGGACTACTGCCACATAGACTTCGCAGTAGTCCACAGAGAGGCAGCATGTACTACGGAATTTTTTCACTGGCCACACAAGGCTCTTACAAGCTGATGATATTTCTTTAAGCAACTCTGTCTCCACTACCACCTTGATCAGTGCCATGAAATCCTCCTACCCTTTGCCCCTCTAGTATCCTACTCTGCTTCACAGTAAGACATGACTAAGCAGAGGAAGACTGATGGGCTCCCAGCTAGGCAATCTTCCTACTGCCACTGTTCTAATCATGGTATTTCCCCAATGAGAACAGTTTTCATGAGAACATCTTTAACACGTCTAAATCCCACAACATATTCAGTATTAGCAGTTACTAATTGTACACTGGCCCCAAAGGATTCACCCAGATATTTAGTCAGTATATGGCTAAATCTGAGAATTTTTCCAAACCCATTTAAGGTAATTTAAAAAAAAAATCACATCCATGGGTGCTTCCCAGAACTAGAGGGTGAAAAGTTTTGGCAACCTTGGTTGCTGTAAAATTCTCAACACATCTTGACCAGTGAATCAGACCTCCAGTCCTCTTTAGGTAACCTTAGTCCCTACCCTAATCCTGTTTGTTCTTGAAGAGGGTAAAATCTAGGTAGAGAGGTAGCATCAAAGTTATTGTGTCAATACCAGTCCAAACAGCACAGACCTCAGCAAGGGGGTTGAGATCCTCCTAGCTCACCTCTTATTTATACATAGCACATGGCACAACTAAATAGGGATTCTCCTCTGCTAGTACCCAGATCTTCAAGTTGTGTGTCCCTCTCATGGCCTGAAAGTGAAGGGTAATATCATCTGGGGGCAAATCATTTATCTTCTTAGGGATTGATCTAATAGCTAGATTCACATGGCCCTACCGGTTGGACTTTTAATTAGTTTCCTTTTCTCTCCCATAGCCTGCAGGTCACTTTTCTTGTCCAAGCTTTCCCAGTAGCTTATTTCCTAGTAGCTGAACAGTTTTCTAGAGCTTATTCCCAGGACACAATAGGACAGTTCATTTTCCCCAATAGCATGGTGGTGCTGATTGCAGAAACTGATCTGTCTGGCCCAGGTGACTATTTTGCACCTGGGTGCTCATTATCTCCATTACTAATCCAGGTTGGGGTTACAGTGACTCTAAGAGAAGGTATAGCTTCCCCTAAGTCTTCCACGGGTACTTTTCCGAAGATTAAAAACTCATCCTGGCCAGGCCACTGTTTCATATGGATGTAAAGACCCATTGCAGTAAGTCCTGATCACTCTTTACATGTTCTTTCCCCTGGGCCCATGTCATCAAGCAAGGCAACTGTGGCCAGGGTGGCTTGGAGCACAGGGTTGATTGTTAACCACCTAAATGAATTCCATTCCTTCTTATCCAGCAGCCCTTGTATAGCTCCCTCACATGCTAACCAGATAAGTCACAATTTCTATTATCTCATTAGGCTTTTACCCAGATAGAGCTCTAATTCCTCTCCTTCTGTGAGTAACCAATTGCCCTTGATCACCAGCAAACATTTCATCTTTTTAAAAAAAATTTTTTTGGCCGAGCCACACGGCTTGCGGGATCTTAGTTCCCAGACCAGGGATCAAACCTGTGCCCCCTGCAATGGAAGCGCAGAGTCTTAACCACTGGACTGCCAGGGAAGTCCCAAATATTTCATCTTTTGACACAACTACGAGTTGGAGGAAAGTGACCTCCACTTGCCAGTGGTGCAGATGGTGACTGACAACCACCGTACACTCTCTTTAGCTTCACATGATCCTGCTGCTTTTTACCTGATTCTAACCATGAAGGCAATCCATCAGTCATCTCAAGGATGATGATCCAAAACTAGTTGTCTCTGTTGTTACTGAACACTTCAGCAACCATGTCCACTCCTACTACCAGGCTACCACACTTAACCAGCCAGTCCACAGGACTCCAGTTGTCATTCGTCCAAAAGAGCATCGTGCCCTTACCAGCCCAAGATTGGGAGCCTAATTTGTCAAGAAGGCTGACAGATGTGACTAGTAAAGAAAATGTAAGCCCAGATAGATTCACATAGTTTATGACTTACACAGACAGTGAAAACAAGATCAGCAATGATGTCAGCTCCCCATGTCACAGGATGACATTAAAGCAAAAGGGACAAGGTGACATGCAAACGAGTTAGGAACCAGGCTGTTTCTGAGGGACCAGTTCCACACAGGAACAAAGCCGTTTTATCAGCAGCAGCTATACCCTAAGAGGGGACAAGGCAGAAAGCCCCTTGTCCTATAAGAATTAGGGAGACAGATGAGAAACTGCCCTGGGAAAGCTTCTCTCAAGATACGGAAGTAAGTGAGAAATTGCCTTGAATTAGCTCCTCACAACACTGCTTATCTCTCCCTGTTTCGTAAGACTCACAGGGCATTCTGATAAGGCTAATGTCATTTGTGATTGAATCTTACCTAGGTGGCCTGTGCTGTACAAGGTCACCAGGGCACTGGCATAAATGTATAACAAGCACAAGGGAAACCCATAGGTTAGGAATTTTGCTCAGAAGAAAATATTTTGCTCCTTTGTTCCTTCTGTTATTCTGAATAACTTACTCCTGTTAATCTTCACTCTATTGGTATCTTGACTAGACAAGATAGGTTCTTTCCAGTACCTTAGATTTTTTTCTATAAATTCCAAGATCTTTTCTAATATCATTACTTTTTCATCACATTCTTGCCTAAACATTTCTCATAAAAGACCATATTTACTTCTTACTTGGTGAAGCTGTTATCCTCATTTGACAGCTGAAGATTGCAGGAGAGGGCTTGCCCACGGCCGGAGGGTAGGCTTACACCATAATACACTTTAGCACATTCTCCCCTCAATATCAAATTGATATTTTTCATATACGTCTGATCATATAAGTTTTCTAGTTAAAATCTTCCAATAGCTTCCCCCATAACATAAAATTCAAACATTTAACATGCATTTAAGGTTCTATTAGTATCTCACCTGCAAACTTCAACTCCATCTCCCACCATTCCTTAGTCATTCACTATACTTCACCTACTATGTCTTCTTTCAGTGCTCAAAAATGCAGTCCATTCCTGCCTCAAAGGCTTTGCCCTGGTCTTTTTCTCTGCATGGAATGATCTTTTCAGTTCTCTGTGGAACTGATACTTTTTTATCATTCAGGTCTCAGACTAAGTATCACTCCCAATCACCACATTTAGTGTTATCAGATTAACTAGAAATAAATTGATTCAGAATATGAAAGAGCCCAATTCCACACTGGCAATCAGATTATAGGTTTTCCAAGAAGGGAGTAGAATTCTAAGCTGTAGAAACAATGAAGGCTGCTGCAAAGGTTAATCAAGAAATTCATGCCAAATTGGGAAAGATTTCAGCAGGTGTTAAAGAGTGAGCATGTAACGGAATAGAGGAAGAAGAGTATATTCACAAAATACGTAGGTCGAAGTATATAAGCTCTGTGGGAATAAAGGATATCGTAAGAGGTGAGAAGAGACAGGTTGAGAAATAGAGTAAGTGAAGAAGGACCTTGAATGTTGGGCTTAATACACGAGATGATATGATTTGTTAGTTTTTTTCTGTTTTTTTTTTTTAAGACAGTGTGTCACTGAATACTTCTGAGAAGAGGAATGATTTAGTGAAAACTGTTCCAAAGAACATTTTGCCTGCTATTTGCAGAATGACGTAACAGTTATACTAATTACAGAAAATATATGACAGAAATAGTAAATATATACTTATCAAAGCAAACCTACAGCTCAGTAATGTTTAATTTGGCTCTTCTAAAATGCTGCATGCAGTGGGTTGGTCCTTTAGTGAGCATATTTTATATTAATAAGAGTTTTCAAATCAAGAATTTCTACTTCCAACAAGGACCTACTATACAGCACCGGGAACTATATTCAATATCTTGTAATAACCTATAATGGAAAATAATCTGAAAAAGAATATATGTGTGTGTGTGTGTACACATAACTGAATCACTTTGCTGTATACCTGAAACTAACACAACACTGTAAATCAACTATTCTTCAATAAAAAAAATTCACAAAAATAAAGAATTTCTATTCCCGTGTGTTTTCTTAGAATTAATGTCACTTTACGGGGTCTCTTGGGAAGTTAGTTAAAATTTCAGTGCAGACTTTTCCTTTGGGGAAAATAGGAACCATTTTAATTAATTTTCATGCATCTTTATCTATAACTCTGAAAAGAACATTCAGTATATAGTCAAAAGATCTATTTGTAATCTCATTTTTCCCATTTACTATTCCATTAACATTGAATAAAATACATTAAATAATTTTTATCCATACAGACTAATAGGGGCAAGTGTGAGGTAACTCACCATAAGTTTCTCAAAATCACACTTTCTATATCATGAGGTATTCTTCAAATGTCCAATATATAGAATAGGTGGAGCAGGACAAAGGAAAATGCAATGTCTTCAATTTATATAACAACAAATAGTTAATGTGTACCTACACTCTACCAGCATTTTACTAAATGTTGAGATAAAGTAAGGATCAAAATATGCCAGCCCTCAAGAAAATTATTGTCTAATAGACAAAATACTTTCTGCAGTCCAGCTATATACCATCTTCTCCATCGCTATGAATGCACTATTCACATAGAATGAGTTTCATACAAATCAAAGAGAAGCTGGTGTTAAAGTGATTAAAGGAGGAAGCTATTAGACTGCGGTGGCTCTAATACCTTGGTAGCCTACTAAGCAAACCAAAACCTAAGCCAGAGTCAATGCACTAGAATCCAAGAAAATAAAAGAACAACCAATCACAAAATCATGGCTACCTAGGCTTTCCTGAATAAGGTAACTGCTTAAGCTATAGCCAATCAATAATTTCCTTGCTTTGCTTCTGCATCTTCTCTTTAAAACCTCTCCCCTAGCTCCTGTCAGATGGAATGCTCCTAACCACCTTCTGTTTGCCACTGGCAGATTCTGACTGATGTGTGTTCAAATAAACTCTTGAAAATTTTTAATGTGCCTCCATTGATCTTTTAACAATGGTAACACAGATCAGAACTATATTTCTAGAGAGTCATATACTTTCTTTTATTCTAGATTAATTGCTGTATTATATATGCAACATACTTGACATTAGTAAGACATATCTAGATTAAATGATATGGCTCTATTTTGAAATAGTCCACCCTTCAAATGATGCTATAAAAAACAGAGGTCAAGTTGACATAAAGACATAGTGATTATCAAATTTAATTTTCTTTGCGTTGTACAGTTATCCTCCTATTTTTTTTTTTTTTTTTCGGTATGCGGGCCTCTCACTGTTGTGTCCTCTCCCATTGCGGAGCACAGGCTCCGGACGCGCAGGCTCAGCGGCCATGGCTCACGGGCCCAGCCGCTCCGCGGCATGTGGGATCTTCCCGGACCGGGGCACGAACCCGTGTCCCCTGCATCGGCAGGCGGATTCTCAACCACTGCGCCACCAGGGAAGCCCTATCCTCCTATTTTAATGAAAGAGAAAAAAAGAATAAGTAAATATTGTGAACTTAAAAATTGTTCACACCATGCTATATGCCCTCTTACATTTTAAAATAATTACTATGATAATAAAAAGAGCTATTGTTTTCTTACTATATGTTAGGTACTCTACTTTGCATCTTATGTACGTTTTCCTATTGAGTACACATAGCAACCTTATGAGGTCAAAATGTGCGATAAATACATTTAAGTTTTCTTGTTTAGCTCAGGATCCCTTCTTTGAAATTACCATCTACCATATGAATAGATGGGCCTCAGTATTACACTTACTTACATGAGATAATCCTATCCCTTTGGCCACAACTGAGCAGAGCACAACAGATTCTCTCTCCTGTTTCAGACTGGACACTAGAAGACCGAGGAAATTAAATGATGTGGGCTTAAACTAGAAGACAATGAACAGTATAGGCCAGAATCTGTGCCTTGTCAGAACAAACCCATGTATAAACAGCAATTTTAGAAGCTCAGATAAGCTATGAAAGCTAGAAAAAGCTGATCTACAAGTAAACTATGGAGAATTAGGAAGACTCATAGCAAGACTCAGAAGCAGAAATTCCTGTCACTGTGTGTGATGACTGAATTTTTTTGTTCTGTCAATAAAGTTGCTTAGCGTGCACATCAAATAAACCACTTGTTCACTTGAATGGTATTATCATATTACTATGCTATTATTACTGTTACTTTGTGCTAAATGATACCTGATTAAGCATGGGGATTTCATTTGTTCCACATTCTAGTCAAAATTTGGTATTTTAGTATTTATATTAGCCATTCCAGGGTTTGTGAAGTATCTTTTTGTAGTTTTAATTTTGTTTCCCTAATGATTAATGATTTTGAGCACCTTGAACAAGTTTATTGGCTATCTATTTATCTTTCTTTAGAAGTATCCAAGACTTCTGTCCATTTTTAATTGGATTGTTTGCCTTTTTATTATTTATATGCTGAAGTTTTTTAAAAAATATGACTATGAGTCCTTTGCCAGGTGTATGTATTACAAACATTTTTCCCAGGGTGTGGCTTGTTTACTCATTTTCCTACTGGTGTCTTTAGATGGGCAGACTTTTTGATTTTGATGAATACAATTTATCACTTTTACTTGTATGGTTAATACTTTTCTGCCCTGTCTGAGGAGTATATGCTTGTTCCAACATTGTGAAGATATTCTCTCAAATTTTCATTCAGAGATTTTATTCTGGTTTTATATTTATGTCTATTATCTAACTCAAATTATTTTTTGTATATATAGAGAAAAGCAGTTGAGGTTCATTTTTAAAATCAAATATCCAGTTTTTTAGCTCTGTCATTATACAAATTTATTTTTGGTACTCCTCTTGTATTTCATTTGGATTATTTCTATAGATTCGCCTCTCAGTTCATTGATTGCTTCCTCCATTGCTTCGAGGGGTGCTGTTAAATCTATCAATCGATTTCTTCATTTGGTTTATTTTTATAGTTTGCCTCTCTTTGATGATATATTCCGTTTGTTCATAAACACTGCACATAATTTCAGTTAAATCCATTAATATATTTATTATAGTTTTTAAAATTCCCTGTGTGAAAATTCAAAAATCTAGACCATCTCTGCATCTGTTTAAATTTAGTATTTCCTCTCTTCACCATGGGTTACATCTTGTTTCTTTATGTCTAGTAACTTTTATTGTGTTTCAGACATTGGATATAAAAGTACCTAGTATATTTAAAAAAGTAATATTTAGCCTAGAAAAGGGTACACCCCTGTTTCTGTAAGGTTTCTAATAATGGAGCTGAGTTCAAATTTATTTCATCTCGATCCAGACTTTGCTGCAGTTTGATTTGTTTCACCACTGACTTCAGCTATTTGAGTAAGGAATGATGTTTTCATCAAAGCTTGGGAGTTGAATGCCAGCAAACTGTGGGAAATCACTTTCTGATTTCAGTCTGGCTATCATCTCTTTGGGCCACTGGGGAATTCTCTTTGATGTCCAGGTTAATTCCTGGGAGTTTTTCTGCCTTTGGGAATCTATCGTCCTCGGCTGCCCTACAATTAACCCTTTAAAGCTCCACTGCAACGTTCTCAGTAAACAACAAAATTGCAGGGGTTTCAGTGGGGTTTCAGCAACACTCAGATAAGATTTGGAGTGCCTTGGATTTATCTCAGCTTTCCTGCCCTCTTCCCAGGCTTTGGCAGCTACTATCTGGCATTTGATGATAGCCTACTGCATCCCAGGGGGTTGTTCTCAGCTCTCCAGCCCTGCTCAGCTTCAGTAAGCCACTGCCTTACACTTTGAAAAGCACCTTTGGTTTTGGTGGGGCGGGGTGGGAGTCAGGGACCTCCCTTAACTCTCTTGTTCTGCCTCAGCCTTTGACTAAGGAGGTGGCTTGTAGAAAGAAAGTTAGTTGAAGGATGCAAGGAGCTCCGTGGCTGAAGCTCCTCAGTATTCTAATCTATCTAACCAGCCCACAAATGGCCATTAAATGTTTATTAAATGCAGGTTTCTCTACATGCCTCTCTCTGAAACATTTCTTATCCTCCTCTCTCTCTACCAGAAATCAAAGCAACTGCAGGCTCTTCCCTCTTTAGAGGGATTCATCACTTTCTGAACTTGTGTTCATACACCTTTTTGCTCCTGTTGTTTTGAATTCTCAGTTCTTTGATTTTTGTTTTCTTTTTTTAGTGATGACTTTGTAGCTTCTCTAGTTTTGTTGCTGTGGTTGTTAGCATGAGGAAGAAAGTCTCTTAAAATGTTTTAACATCCTAATGGAAAGTTAATATTTACTATTAGGCTTATATTTTAATTATTATTTTTATCAAATAATAACTAAAATTATTAGTATTTTCCTGAGCCATATTTACAAGAAAAACTAGCTGATTTTAAAGAGGACTGTGGTATTTCTTGATATAAGCTCTCATTTTAAAAGAGTTCAAATTAAAATTTTAATACATTTCTCAGCTATCCATATTTTCTTCTAATTTTCTCTTCTGTAAATTTCTACAAGTAATTCACATAGTCAAAACTGTGTCTACCTGTATTAGGGGCAGACAGTTTTATTTTATATAAGTAGTGGGGCACCATTTCCAATTGCTGTTCTCATGATTTCCAAGCTACAACATTTCCAAGAAGTTTTTGGAAAGATTTGATAAAATATACTATTAATTATACACCATACCCAATTTTTCTGAGCAAAGAGAAAAAAAAATCAGAAAAGCACTTCTCAAAAACCACAGGTATATCTTCCTCAAAGTTCTCTTTTTCAGTCAAAATAATCTCAAGGAATTCAAGAAAGAAAAAATCTAAGGTGTTATCAAATATCTTCACTGACCAAAGTAGTTTTCTATAAGTTGTTCACTTCTAACATTTATGACTTATTTTTGAAACTCCACCCAAAATGTCATTTCTTTATGCTTTATTATTCTAGGATGTTCCATTAATTATGTCAGCTAAAAAGGAGATATAAAATCATCCAACATAAAAGATGGAATAAAGCATAGAAATTTTGCAATACAAAAACATTCATCAAAAAGACTCATGTACCAAAATGTTCACTGCAGCTCTATTTACAATAGCCAGGACATGGAAGCAACCTAAGTGTCCATCAACAGATGAATGGATAAAGAAGATGTGGCACATACATACAATGGAATATTACTCAGCCATAAAAAG
>NC_041221.1:156145543-156168703 GCF_002837175.3 Physeter macrocephalus
ATAACTGATTCACTTTGTTATAAAGCAGAAACTAACACACCATTGTAAAGCAATTATACTCCAATAAAGATGTTAAAAAACAAAACAAAAAACAAAACAAAAAAAACATTCATTTCAAAAAGAATAATTAAAAATAATGAGATTAGTTCTACATCTAAACTTGTATTTTAAAAGTAATGCCCCTTACTAGTACCTGTCTTGTGTCACAATAAAACTATAGAGAAAGCAAGAAATCATCTGATTTCTTATACGTATTATACTTCAAAATGGATTTTAGAAATATATGCAGTTTTGTGCATAGGAATATAACAATACACTGTGACATGCTATGAGGGAAGAGTGCCTATTGCTTTTCAGATCAGAGAAATGTTCTGAAGACCCTGAGTTTCAAAAATCTTCTATTAAGTTTTCTTTGCAGTGCTTTTCTTATAGAATTAATCTGTTGGAGTTGTATATGCCTTTATGAGAAAAAACAATGTTGCAATGACAATGACAATTATAATGTAGTGAAGGTTTATAAGTGTCAAGTACTATGCTATAGGCATTAATAAACAACCTGATTTAGCCTTTGCAACAACACAACATTGTGAGATAAGTTTTGGTGCTCCCATTTTATGGGTGAATACAGAAATTTTCAGTGACTTGCCCAGTGTTACACAGTTACCACTTGCCAAACCTCGGATTAAAATCTAGCACCATTGATTTTTTTTTTTTTCCTGTACTATCCGAGAATATAAGCAAAGCCCTAGACTGTATCACAGGCATTAGCATAAGAAACACTGCCTGAATCTGCATCCTTACTGTAAAAGAAATATAGCAGGTACAAATGAACATAACTGATCAATAAATATGTGTGATTTGTTTTAAAATTAATTGTTATTCTGCACTAGAAAGGAAAACTGAATTCTAAAGGAAAATTGTTAATTGGACTTGCCCTGCTTCTGATGCTAGGTAAGGTTAACCAAGAGAGGCATTAAGTATATGAAAATCTGTGCATTGTAAATACAAGAGAATGTTTCACCAACAAGTATTTCATGGATAAAAACCCATGAAATTATCATTGTTCTCAGTCATCTAACAAGCAATTCTAATCAGCAGCTTATTTTAATTGTGAGACCGCAAATTACAAGTGCAAAAGGCTCTTCCCCTTCCTCTCCTACAGATATGTTGAAGAATACATTTTAATGCACAAATACTTAAATTTTAAAGATATCAGAATGTAGCCATGAAAGTGTAAATAATGATGAACCTTTTGCTTCCTGGACTTCAAACTTAAAGTATTTTCTCCTTGGCCTATGCAAATTACATTCCCAGAAATCATCAGATTCTTCTTTTCTCTTTAATATTTTCTCTAGGGACTCAAATGGCAGAATGTGGTCTTTGTTTTCCCAATATCATGATGATAAATGATAAACCACAGAGCTAGATGCACCAAATTCTGAAAACGATTTCACAGTTCACAGGAGAGTGATAAATGAAACTTTCTAAAAGGTTAGTCAATACCTCCTCAACTCTGCTATAGATAGCTCATTATGGATAAATGCCAGTTACAATCATGCTTATGACTCTGTTCTGTCTGTTTAATTTAAAGCTCCCTAAGCAGAGGAAGTGTCTTGAGCTGTGACTGACACATATCTATAGATATCAGATTGTTTTTCCCTTTAGAGGGACAGATGGTTCAGCTTAAAACCCCAGAGAATTTCTATAATATCTAAATGTGTGAGTTAGAGAGAAAATAATTTCTCTCTTCATCCCTCAACACATATACAAGAAGTTATTTTGCAAATGTTATTGCTTTCTTAGAAATCTTTTAAATGGATGGTAGTCCAGGGCTCTTTCTGGAATGCTGAGAAGGAAGCACCAGCAATTGGAAATAACCCAAGTTGGGTCATAAAATTCAAGGAGACTTAATATGCCTTAAAACCTGTTGGTTCATGTATCATTATTGGGGGATGGTGGGGGGAGGAGATTGCACCCCCTCTTACGGACATATTCTGGATCCGTGGTTCTCAAAGTGTAGTAAGGGAAAAAGGAGCATCAGCATCTGCTCATAACTTCTTAGAAATGCAAATTATCAGGCTCCACTGAAGATTTAGTGAGTCAGAATCTCTGTGGGTGGGACAATCTGGGTTTTAACAAGGACTACTGTTCAGTCTAGCTCCATGATACTCAAGTGCTGCCTGAAAACCAACAACATTGGGAGCCCATGGTAACGTGTTAAATCAACAGATTTGGGGCTCCATGCCTACTGGTTCAGAATCTGCATTTTAATAGGATCCCCAAGTAATCTGCTTCTACATATGTGTTGAAGAAGCATTGTTCTACAAGGTTGACAGATGTGTGAGGTAAATTTCACTATTTCTGCCTGTATAAAAAGGTAATATCACTCTTTAACACTGAGTTAGAGAATGGGCAAAAAAAATCTTTGCCAAGACAATTCTCTATCAAGCACTATTCATCCATTCAATAAGCATTTCCTGAGCATTTCTTGAGCACCATGTTCTGGGCACAGTTGTAAACACTGATCTTAGGAGCAATGCACAAGAGGAAATGAGCTTACCCTCTACAAAGTAATCAGCATTGAAATAAGAGTTGAAACCCATTTGCTATCCTTGCTGTAAATGAGACTAAGAAAGAAATCCTGAGGAGAAAATTGTCATCTAAATAGTCATTATTGCAGTTATATTGATTAATGTGTACTGGTATATGATATTTGTACCTTCATATCTATGGCACAAAACATTCCATAAGATTGATCTTGCTTGTTATGGATCAGAATTTTAATTCTAGCATCTAATTTGTGTCATGAGTAATATGTGAGGTAGAGAGACAATGCAAGCTAATATTGCACACATGCTGAGATGACCCAGCAGAGGTAAAACCAATAACTGTTTTGTTGACTAACACCCTACTTAGGGGTAGGTGGATGAGTTTTATGGATTCATGCTTCTATGGCTGTTTAACAAAAATCTATGTATGAAATTTCAATTTAAAGGTGATATAAATTAAATATTTGGCATTATATATGTGTTGAAGCAAGAGTCTCATGATAAAAATTACTCACAGTAAGAGACTACTACAAGTAACTTGCTAATAAATTGGACAACCTAGAAGAAACGGACAAATTCTTAGAAAGGTACAGTTTCACAAGATTAAACCAGGAAGAAATAGAAAATACAAACAGACCAATTACAAATACTGCAATTGATTCCATGATTAAAAAACTCTCAATGAACAAAAGCCCAGGACCAGACGGCTTCACAGGTGAATTCTACCAAACATTTAGACAAGAGTTAACATGTATCCTTCTGAAACTATTCCAAAAAATTGCATAGAAAGGAACACTTTCAAACTCATTCTATGAAGCCACCATCACCTGATACCAAAACCAGACAAAGCTACTAGAAGAAAAGAAAATTACAGGCCAATATCACTGATGAACATAGACACAAAAATCCTCAACAAAATACCAGCAAACTGAATCCAACATTACATTAAAATGATCATACACCATGACCTAGTGGGATTTATCCCAAGGATGCAAGGATTTTTCAGTATTTCCAAATCAATCAGGGTGATACACCATACTAACAAATTGAGGAACAAAAACCATACCATCTCAATAGATACAGAAAAAGCTTTTGATAAAATTCAACATCCATTTATGATAAAAAACTCTCCAGAAAGTAGGCATAGAGGGAACCTAACAACATAATAAAGGCCATATATGACAAACTCACAGCTAATATCATACTCAATGGTGGAAAGCTGAAAAGCATTTCCTCTAAGATCAGGAACAAGACAAGGATGTACACTCTCACCAGTTTTATTCAACACAATTTAGGAAGTCCTAGCCACAGAAACCAGAGAAGGAAAAGAAATAAAAGGGATCAAAACTGGAAAAGAAGAAGTAAAACTGTCATTGTTTGCAGATGACATGATACTATTCATAGAAAATCCTACAGATGCTACCAGAAAACTACTAGAACTCATCAATGAATTCATTAAGGTGCAGGATACAAAATTAATACACAGAAATCTGTTTCATTTTTTTCTTTGGTTTTTTTTTTTTTTTTTTTTTTTTGGCCATACTGCACAGCTTGCAGGATCTTAGTTCCCTGACCAGGGATCGAACTCATGACCTTAGCAGTGAAAGCATGGAGTCCCAACCACTGGACTGCCAGGGAATTCCCAGAAATCTGTTGCATTTCTACACACTAACAAGGAAAGACCAGAAAGAGAAATTAAGGAAACAAGTCAATTTACCATAGCATCAAAAAAGAATAAAATACCTAGGAATAAACCTACCTAAGGACGCCAAAGACCTGTACTCTAAAAACTATATAAGATGTTGATGAAATAAGTCAAAGATGACACAAACAGATGCCAATATATATAATGTTCTTGGATTAGAAGAAACAATATTGTCAAAATGACTGTATTATCCAAGGTGATCTACTGATTCAATGCAATCCCTATCAAATTATCAATGGCATTTTTTATAGAACTAGAAAATAATTTTTTAAAATCTGTATGGAAGCACAAAAGACCCTGAACAGCCAAAGCAATCTTGAGAAAGAAAAATAGAGCTTGAGGAATCAGGCTCCCTGACTTTAGACTACACTACAAAACTACAGTAATCAAAACTGTATGGGAGTGGTGCCAAAAAAAGACACATAGATCAATGTAACAGGATAGAAAGCCCAGAGATAAACCCAAGTATCTATGGTCAATTAATCCATGACAATGGAGGCAAGAATACAAAAAGGAGAAAAGACAGTTTCTTCAATAAGTGGTGCTAGGAAAACGAGACAGCTACATGTAAAACAATGAAATCAGAACATTCTCTAACACCATATACAAAAATAAACTCAAAATGGATTAAAGACCTAAATGTAAGACGAGATACTATAAAACTCCTAGAGGAAAACATAGGCAGGACACTCTTTGATAAATTGCAGCAATATCTTTCTGGATCCATCTCCTAGAATAATGGAAATAAAAACAAAAATAAACAAATGGGACCTAATTAAACTTATAAGCTTTTGCACAGCAAAGGAAAACATAAAACGAAAAGACAACCTACAAAATGAGAGAAAATATTTGCAAACGATGCGACTGACAAGGATGTAATTCCCAAAATATACAAACAGCTCGTACAGCTCAATATCAAAAAGACAACCCAATCAAAATATGGGCAGAAGACCTAAATAGATATTTCTCCAAAGAAGATATACAGCATGGCCAGGAGGCACATGAAAAGATGTTCAACATCACTAATGATTAGAGAAACACAAATCAAAACTACAATGAGGTATCACCTCACACAGGTTGGAATGGTCATCATCAAAAAGCCTACAAATAATAAATGCTGGAGAGGATGTGGAGAAAAAGGAACCCTCCTACACTGTTGGTGGGAATTTAAATTGGTATAGCCACTATGGAGAACAGTATGGAGGTTCCTTTAAGAACTAAAAAGAGAGCTACCATATGATCCTGAAATCCCACTCCTGGGCATATATCCAGAGAAAAGTATAATTTGAAAAGGTACATGCACCCCAGTGTTCACTGCAGCACTATTTACAATAGCCAAGACATGGAAGCAACCTAAATGTCCATCAACAGATGAGTGGAAAAGAAGATGTGGTAATATACATACAATGGAATATTACTTATCCATAAAAAAAATGAAATAATGCCATTTGCAGCAACATGGATGGACCTGGAGATGATCATACTAATTGAAGTAAGCCAGTCAGAGGAAGATAAATATCATACGATATCACTTATATGTGGAACGAAAAATAAAAGATTCAAATGAACTTATTTCTAAAACAGAAAGAGACTAACAGACAAAGAAAACAAATTTATGGTTACCGAAGGAGAAAGGGGAGTGTGAGGGAGGGATAAATTAGGAGTTTGGGATTAACACATACACACTACTATATATAAAACAGATAACCAGCAAGGACCTACTGTATAGCACAGGGAACTCTACTCAATATTTTGCAAGAACCTGTAAGGGAAGAGAATCTGAAGAATAATAAATAAATAAATAAATAAATAAATAAATCTATATATATCTGAATTGCTGTACTGAATACCTGAAACTAGCATGATATTGTAAATCAACTGTATTTCTATTTAGAAAAAAAAAAAGTATTAGGAAAACATCTAACTACTATTTATAGTGACAATGAATAAAGATTTTTTAAAATAAATATATGCACAGTGAATCTATTTAAGCAAACTATTTAGTAATTTGATAATATTGAGAAGTAATATTGTATAACATTTAAGAACTTAAACTCAGGTCAGACTACAATATAAATTCTGTCACTTAACTTCTTTAGAAATGAACTTGTTTAAGTATAAAACAGAGATGATAATATTTACCTATAGGATTATTGGAGGATTAAAATTGTTAATACAAATAAATATGCAGAACAGTGACCAGAATATTGTAGGCACTATGTAAGTGTTAGTGTTGACTAGTTGCAGTATTGATGATACATACAAAAATTATGAAAGTTGTACACAAACAAATGACATTTGAAAGAAACCGAAGTCAAGCCTATCATGGTGTGAAGGAGAGAGTTGTCCAGAGAAACCTAGAGAGTAAACATTATAGCATAAAAATATGATGATAGACTTTTTTTTTTGGCTTTTTATTTATTTTATTTTTTATTATTTTTTAAGAGATCTTTATCGGAGTACAATTGCTTCACAATAACTGTGTTAGTTTCTGTTGTACAACAAAGTGAATCAGCCATATGCATATATATATCCCCATATCCCCTCCCTCTTGCGTCTCCCTCCCACTCTCCCTATCCCACCCCTCTAGGTCTTCGCAAAGCACAGAGCTGATCTCCCTGTGCTATGCTGCTGCTTCCCACTAGCTAACTATTTTACATCTGTTAGTGTATGTATGTCGGTGGACTTTGATGGACCTGGTTTTCAGTCTAATCTGCCATTTATGAGTGCTATTACCATGTACTAGTACTTAATTTTCCTAAATATGGATTGTCTTATCACATGTTTAGATACAGTAGAAGCTAACTTATGTGGCTGTCTAAAAATAAAATGAGGTAATGCAAATAAAGAGATAAACAGAATATGCAATATGGCTAACAGTAGGGGTTAAATAATCATTATTTCTATTTGTAATACCTGTGATCAAGCTGAATTCTCATCAGAAAGCCTAACATCCAGGAGATAGTAAGATAGTGAGAGGCAATTTGCTGTTTTTCATTATTCTTGTTTTTAAACCTCAGAGTCCTGAGCTCTTAGTCCATCAAACTGTTGAATAGCACAAAACATGTCCTTTGGACAACAATTACTTGCATCTATTATTTGGTAGATATTAGGACCTCTCTCATTGTATATGGTTTCTTTCTAGCACTCGACAGGTGGTTTATTTCATGGAAAAAGCACAGACTTTGAGCTCAGATTAACATGAGCTCAGATCACAGT
Organism: Physeter macrocephalus; assembly: GCF_002837175.3. Classification (NCBI taxonomy): domain Eukaryota; kingdom Metazoa; phylum Chordata; class Mammalia; order Artiodactyla; family Physeteridae; genus Physeter; species Physeter macrocephalus. The sequence continues at coordinate 156,153,017 of NC_041221.1, forward strand.
ACTACGGCTTCCAATTTTTATGCCTTGAATAGAATTATTAGCCTCTTCAATTTTAGGTTCCTAATTGGTGAAACTGAAATAATAATATCTACTTTAGAAATTTCTAAGAAGAAAATTAAAACAAATATATTTATAATGCTAGGCTCATAGATGTGACATATATTTTAGTTATTAATATTCCTTTGCATTTTTATTCATTTATTCAAAAAAGTATTTATTAAAACACTGTTATTTGTTAGGTATGATTATTCTACTTTAACAGTAGGACTGTGTCACTTTATCTTTGTACCACACAGTATCTGCTACAGTATTTTTTCTTTACTAAATGTTTGTAAATGTGAATATACCATTACTATAGTATCTATTGTCTTGGAGAACACTATAAAAATTCTAAGCTTTTTCTAGTGTATTTTTTTAGCTGGAAATATTTACACGGTATGGAATTATCACAGTTTATACTGTAGCAGACTCAAGAGGTGTCTAAACATTCATGGAAGAATATTTCAATGTCTCACTCTGTTCCTGTATAACCTGGCAAATTATATGATGCAAACTTGCTATGATTCGGCTGTTTCAAATTTTCATCCATAAATCTCATTCATTCATTCGTTTATTTATTCCACTTACGTTTTATTCATTGCACTCATATATTTAGGTATTTTTTAACCATTCCTTGGGTACATAAGGACTTATGTCATGAAAAATTTGAAGGTCCAAATTACTATAATCTATTTCTTAAAATAAATTATATAAATTCAAAATATTATCATTTTTTAGAACACATGCTCTTTAGCTTTCTCATAAAATGAATTGAATAATAGAGAGGGATTTTACAAGTGCATGCCAGAATGAACTGTTGAGCTATTGAAGGAAGAAATCCCATTAAGGATTAAGTGCATCTAATATATTGTGTGAAGATTTGAAAATAAAATATGTCCCTAATGAAATATTGGTGTAGAAAAGATCGCGGTGTATTGATATACTTTCTGGAACAGTAACAATAAAATTATCATTGTATTAAAAAAAAACATTTAATCTTTGTATTTTCCTTGTTGCTTCAACAACACCTTAATGAACTGTATTCATAATGTTAACGCTGAGCCCTCAACACATAAGCATCACACTGTCTAATATGTGATCATTATATAAGTCATGGGGAGTCAAAGATTACAGAGAATTGGGCTGTTCTATAATCCCCATTGTGTCTTCTCAAATCTAGGGGAGTTGTTTGGGTTGTAGGCATAATGCTAGGTGAGCCGAATCCAACGTTACTATGGTCATAGCTTTATCCCACAGTACTGTAGTTCCCACTTACCTGTGGTTTCAATTTCTGTGGTTTCAGTTACCTGCAGTCAACCATGGTCCAAAAATATTAATGGAAAATTCCAGAAATAAACGATTTATAAGCTTTAAATTGCACACCATTTTGAGTAACATGATGATATCTCAAGCCCTCCCACTCCATCCTGCCTGGGATGAGAATCATCCTTTTCTTTCTCTAGAGTATTCTACTTATTAGTCACTTAGTAGCCTTCTTGGTTATCAGATCTACTATCGCAGTACCATAATGCCTGTGTTCAAGTAACACTTATTTTACTTAATAATGGCCACAAAGCACAAGAGTACTGATGCTGGCAATTTGGATGTTCTCTTACTGTGCCTAATTTATAAATCAAACTTTATAATATGTATAGCAAAAAAAATAGTGTATATATATATATATATATATATATATATATAGGGTTTGATACTATCCCTGGTATCAGGAGTCCACAGGGAGTCTTGGAACATATCCCCCATAGACAAGAAAGGACTGCTGTATTGAGTGCCTACTATGTGCAAGTACTGGGGTAGATGTAATGGATGCATAAATGAACAAGACAGGGTTCTTGTCTTCAAGGATCTCATATTATATATATGGATATAGATACCAATTATATAAGTAATTTCAACATTTTTAATACATGTTATATTCCTAGTAACTATAAAGTATTAAAGGAACACAGAAAAGTGGCACAGATCTCAACACTGTACAATCTGGCATGGCTTTTCAAAGGTGAAGACATTGAAACCAATTCTAAAGAAGGAATGGAAAGAAATTCAATTGTGAAGGTTGGTATTTGAGGCCTGTGGATGGTATAAAAAGGCTTGAAGTGGGCTATTCAATTCTTTTTTTATTTTAAAGGGAGATACTTTTGGAAAATCCTGTAAAAACAAAATAAGAGGAACATGATGATAGTATCTAATGGGAAGAGCAATCCATGAAGTTTAGCAGATCTAGCTCTACTAGCTGTGACTTGTGAAATAGAAAGAACCTCTTGGAATTAGTTTCTGAATTATTAAAATAAAGCTATTCAATCATCAGAAGCTACCTAGTGTTACTAAGTTTTGAGATCTGGTCATGTGTATATTAGTCAGGGTGCCAGCAGGAAACAGATGGCATATTCAAATTGGATTACTCAAGGGAGTTTAATAAAGGGCTATTTCCAAAGATGCGGCCGTGTCAATACCAGGGCTGTTTGCACCCCTGAAGAGGTGAGTGGACAGAGTAATTATAGAAATTCTTAAAGAGTGTCATGTGGAGATGGCCACCTGGAGAGGAGATTTGACCTTTAGTTAAAGGATGCAGCCAGGCCAAGGAGAAACCACAGAGTTGGGTGAATAAATACCCTGAATGCCCTCTATCTATATTTCCATTTGCAACCCAATGGAAGAGAACAAGGAATAAATAAAGGTTAGCCTTTGGGAGGCACAGAGCAGGCTATATAATAGAAAAGATGATCTGGAGGACATAGAAGGCTATCCAGCACCATGTAATTCATGAATCAAAAAGGGAAAAAATTAACATGCATCCACTTAATTATTTTCCAACCTTTCAAACTGCATTGCTTATAAAATTCTTTACCAAAAGTTTTATGAAGGAATTTCAATAATTAAAGAATTCTGTGTGTGTGTGTGTGGGGGGGGGTGGGTGTGTGTGTGTTGAAACGGGTTCTATTATGCCTTTATAATTCTCCTGAGTCTATACTGCAGGAATCTTAGCTGACCTATTCATCACCACCAGAGGTATCATTGGATGAGCTGAGTCTACTTTAATCCCTCTTCTGTAGAATTATGTTAGAGCAACAATACCATAGACCTCACCAAACAATAAAATTAACCATCAGGAAATGTTTTATAGCCCTATAAACCTGATCTAGCACAGCTAGTATTATTGCTAGATATTATATATTCACAACCTATGTTTGAAGACTAAAGCCAGGTAGTTTTAAATGGAGATATTCAATGGTTGAAGAATAATAGATGCCAAGGAAAATACTAGGAGAAGAGCCAGGAGTAATTTTCTGTTGGATAACTCTGAGATCCTAAGTTTGATTTTCATCCATTGGTTCCCAGTCCAGTTTCAAGGTACATATTGCCAGTCCCACATTAAACAGTCAATGACAAATTTCAACAAACAGGTCAGGTGCTCGGCTCCCCCTTTGGTTCTAGGAAATATTAACCAGATGAATTGACTTTGAAGGGATATTCTAGCTACTGTAAGAGAAGGTGGCCAATATTTTCCATTTTCCACACTGAGGATTTAGTTCCTGTCGAGACCATAAGCTGATTTCAATGTATTGTCCCTAGTGTATTAACATTTATTTTTTATTTGTTCTATGTCATCTACTGTTATTATATAACAGGTTCATATCCTTTTCATCTTGTAGTCTTACATCTTTACCATGTCTTGTCTTCTTTCTATCATGATAAAGTAAGTAAAGCTTATCCTAGGGCAGAGATGTTCTCTTTATTGAAAAGCCACTATATCATTCAGGAGATTTAAATAAGATCAGGCCTCATTTAACTATGAACTTCCATTAGAAGACATTCAATTATTTTGTTTTATTTTATTTATTTGTGTTTATTGCAAAGATTTAGAAAATATTCAATGAATGAATAACTGAAAGCACTCAAGGAAGGAAAATGATGGACAAAATTTTGAAACAGGGAGATGTTCTCTATCACTTTTTAATCACTTTACATTTTAGCTCTTCACAGGAATATAGTTATATTGCAGCTGTTAAGATATAAAACAAAGATTCGTTTTTATAGCTTATTTCCTCTTGTGTAATATTTCTATCTGCAATATTAACTTCCAGGTTGTGAATTTCCTGGGTAGTACTAATGAAAGTCTGCTGCCTGTCTCAATAGCTACATCTGTCTGCAGAACCTAAGGTGCCAAAGTTCACTTAAACATCTATGTGAATCCTTCCATGGTATTATTTTGGAATGAATAACCTATGTCTTTGGGAAATGTATTTCTGGATGGTGGTTGTTGCTGCTGATGTGTATGTGTGTGTTCCATAGATTTTTCTGGTGGACAGGGGAGGGGTGAGGAATAGGTCCTGCTGTAAGACCAAACCCCATGGTGGATACTCAAGATGATATAAATAATGGTAGGGATCTATTTGAATACATGGAAAATGTTTAGAAAACTACCCAGTACATAGTAATAGTACCATAATAATAATTATAATAATCATCAACAGCATACCACGTTGTGGTATAATAATATAAAGAAAATATCTATCTTCCACAAGGGAAACGAAGGCAGGAGAGTAGGTAAAAGTCCTGGGGTGGGCGGTACTCATGAGAAGATACCCTATAAAAATTTTCATCTGTGTTGTAGTTTTTGCCTTGAACCTTGACAAACTATTGTTAGCATTGGGTGTCCTCGCACTGGCAGCTTCTGCTTTTGCCTGCACTGACCTTGAAGTGGTAGCATTTTGTTACATCCTTGAAAAACAGACATAAAGAAGACTGCAGGAGTCATGGTTTTCCTGTATCAGAGACTTCTTTGGATGTAAGTTTCAAATCCCTCCAAGACTGATTGTAGGCAGAGGCGGGAAAAGGTTTGTTAAGGAGGTTACCTAAAAGATGCATACGTTATATTTTTGACCACTTACTAAAAATACAGATTAGATATGTTTGTTCACTTTGTAATTTTGCCTTTTGCTTTCAGCCACAACAGTCTCCCTTCCTCCTTGCCAGCTCTTTTCTCTGCAACCAATAACCCCCTCTTCAAGCAACTCTGCTCCAGCCCCTGATGACTTACCTGCTAAGTCAAAGCCCTGTAACCATTTACCCTTTAAAAAAGGCACTTTTGTGACCACCATCATTATTACTTGAACAAACTCAGGGCCTTTGTTATCACTACAAGCAGCTTAACAAATTATTTGTCCCATAAAAGCAGCTTGCTCAATGGGGAGACAAGAGAAGGGAATCCTGTTACTAAGGAGTCTCTATTCCAGATTTTATCTAAACATAACAATTTATTATAGGGAAAAGTAATACTAAAAACCTCCAGAAGTATTTTAATTCTTTAACATTCCAAAGTGTATTCTTAGCTATATTGTTTTCCCTTGACCACAGATGTAAATTAGCCTACAGAAATGCATTTATTACATTGTTTAGCTTGACAGAGTGAGAAAGAAAGCCATAGCCTTCTAGACTCTACCTTCTTGACACAAGCTATAATACTAATTCGGGCTGACCATTTGTTCTTCTGTCTGTTTTTCTCTTTAAATAAAGTCTATTATGAAAATAGGACAATTATTCTTTCCCAGGGACTTTTTTTAAAAAAAGATCCACTGTTCTAGAGAGAATACCATTACTCTTTTTCATTCAGCTTTTAATCTGTAAATATACTTTTAGTGCCTGTCAAGAACCCAATTTACCCAGAACTGAAATATATGAATTAGCATCTTTGTTCATTAAGGGTGAAAGGAAGGAAAAGGAGAATGGAAAATGGAGATGGGAACTATAAAATTCTGTGCCAGTACTGGGCTAAATTCAATATATAAATATATATATATTTTTTAAATTTATATTATATATATATATTTCAAAGAAGAACACAGGTAAGAAAGAATACAAAAGGAAATAATGGATCACTAAGATAAAGTAGTTCTCGAGGAGCATTGGTTAAGTTCAAGGTCAGGATACAAGGATAACCCTCCTGTGTTAATAGGAGTCAGTTAATGGCTAAATCACGTCAATTTAATTATATCTACAACTAAGAAATAAGAGAATGTGAAAGTCCATGTGGGATGGAGATGTATGAGACAGTTTCATGGAGGAAATGTACTTGATATGAACCTCAAACAATGGCTATAGATTGATCTCATTAAGGGAAGAATGGGGTTACTCCAAAGAGCGTGATAATGACAAGGTGCTGGATGAACAATGAGAACACGCATCTGATTAAAGGAGTTGAGCAATTCTGCCAGGGATTTCAGCGTTTGAAAGGTGTTATCATCATTTGCCAGTGAGTTCAGCACTGTTCAACCGTAATTAAATCTAGCAGATGCTAAATTAAATTACTGGAAGCTGTAATCTTCAAGTTTATGAGAAAACTTACGTAGAAGATTCTCAGGATCCCCTTTAAAACTAACAGGATAAATTACATAAAATGAAGTATAATTATTCTCCATTCACATTTTCTTTTTCCAGTGTATTCTGTTTGGTAAATTTTGGTTGTCATAGTGTTAAATAAAACCCTGCTTTAAAACATTTATTTTGGATTTTGGCCAAGGATAGACTGGTAGTAAATTAAAGATATGTCATATAGCTCTACTAACAGGACTTGCAATTATTTTCCCACCACCTTTCTCTTCCCTCTCCCCCTCCATCTCTTCTCCCCTTTTCTCTCTTCCTCACCGAAAAGCAATCCTCTTCAAAGCCCAGAAGGCTTGAAGTAACTGCTTTCTCAGGAGTCCGAAATTTGTATATATCTCCCTATTTATTTAGCTCTGTGAATATAACTAGAAATTTCTTTACACAACCAAGGAAGATTGAAACCTCACACTCTGTAGCCATTCATAGTATTGAATGCAAAACATGTGGAAAAGTTGCCTGGCTGTTTTGTAACCTTTTAAAAATATCCCAGTTAAAGAGTATATACAGTAGTGGAAAAACTCTTTCTCATAGTAATCTTTTCCTTTTTTTTTTTTTTTTTTTTAAGGCCGCACCACTCGGTTTGTGGGATCTTAGTTCCCTGACCAGGGATGGAACTCAGGCTCCCGGCAGTGGAAGCACAGAGTCCTAACCACTGGACCTTCAGGGAATTCCCAGCCATCTTTTACTTTAAATAAATGCTTAAAGCCCTTTTACTCTTGTCACTCTTGTCACTAATGATCTTTCCATAAAGCTCCCAGAGCTGGGTCAATATAGAATTTTCAACGTCTCTTACCTTTCAAAGGAGCCTCTCCTGTGGAAAGACCCCTAGAGTCTCAGTAAGGCTGAGAAGGCTGTCTTTTCAAAATGCATAATTAAATACTCTTTTATAAAAAAATGGTGGTGATTTATTCTTAACACTGGAAGTGAAATGAAGAGGGGTTTAACTCAGTAATGACACTGTACTGAACGACTCCAAGAGAACAGTCCCATATCAATTGCATATTAGCGGTTAAAGGAGCCACAACTCAATCTTTCTGCTCTCTGAGGTTGTAAAATTAGGGGAGCATATAATCAAGGATGAATATCCAAATCGGAAACAGAATTTTACTTTATTAATCTGGAGCAATATTCTCTAACTCACTAAACGAAGGGTTTCTGAATATTGGAGAAGGTGGCTTAAGCTTGAAGTCAAAATGAGGCTTACCTCCTCCATTCCCCTCTTGAATTGAAAACAGCTGTATCCAGAGAAGATTCAGTTTTATAACATTACACTTTGAATAACCTGCTTTATTGAACATTATTAGTTATTTCATACCGTCGCTTACCTAATCTTAAATTTTTAAATGTATTTTTCAGGCTGTGTATGCATGTGTGTGTATTTCCATCATAAAGGATTTATGACAGACATAGATTTTTAATTTATCCCCAAGATTTCTGAAAATACATACACACATATGTGCTCTCTATCATCTATCTATCATCTATCTCTCTGTTTGCATATAGATGACAACTTAAATCAATATAGACTTTTTGAGCCAAAATTCTTTTTCGTCAAAACCCTCAACATCATTGCATTGCCTTTGAGTCTTTCATGCTATAGAGGAAAATTCTAAGACAGGCGTTTTCTTTCCCATGTAGGCAACATTTTTCCCCTTGATATCTAAAGGTTACATTTTCTTTATTCTTAAATTTTAAATAAAATTAAAATAACATATCTAGGTACGAATTTTTTACACTTTGTGAATTTTATTGATCTGTATGTTCAAATCTTCCTCTCAAGAAAATTTTGAGTATGCTGTATCATTTCATTGAATATTTCTTCTCTGTGCATTCTTTCCAACACCACCCACTCTACCCCCCAAATTGAGTCATCCTCATACATAGAAACTGCAACTGCTATATATATTAATGTCTTTCAACTATTATATCACTTTATTTTTATACTGTGGATCTCAGTGAATATCTCATTTTTGTCCCCTATACTTGTTTGATTTTTCTCTATCTTTATTTTTAATTAGTAATTGTGTTGTTCATCAAATGTATTTTTCTAATTTTAGATTTTCCCCACATCACATCTGCTTGCTTTAATTTCATAGATTAGATAGCTTTTATAATCCCCTCTTGTTTTTACACAAAAGCTGTCTCAGATACAAAATTTTTTCTCTGATTCTTCAGGGTATTTCTTTGTGTGGGCTGTAATATATACTTTGCATAGGTTCCATATTTTTCTTTTGTAGTAGAATCTGACAGGAAGTTCCACTCAGTAACATTGAACTTATCGTGAACAGTAGCTATTGGAGCCCATCTGGAACAAGTTTTCTGCTTCTTGCAGCATGTGTTTTGAGATAAATCACTTCCATTTAATTAATTAATTCATTCCATAAAAAGTGCATTTTTACTAGGGCCAGGACATGGGCAATGAACATATAATGGAGAACCAAGTAGGCTGCTTTATTTGGCTACCTGCCCCATGAAAGAAAGAGAAGAATTCCAAAGGACCAAAACATCTCAAGGAAACAATAATGCCATTACTGTTAGTAGTGAAAGTTCTCTCCCTGCCAGACGGTAATATTCTTTAAAAAGGCAAAGTGGAGGGAACAAGAGGTCAGCCATCCTTTCTACCAACAGAATGGAGTACAGTTTTACTTCCTGCCATTATTTTCATTGATATGGTCACCTTTTATCATTGCTTTCTAAAGCCTGATGCTTGCCAGGGTCTTCCCTGAAAACAATGCATATTAAGAGACACAAGTGGGAAAGGGACAGAGGAAACCTATTTACTTTACTAATTATGGCACTGTGTCTACAAGGGGCCAGGTGGAAGAGACAGCTTCTCTGTCTTCTGAAAACTGCTAACACAACAAGCTACCTCGTGCATTAACTGTGCTTCTAGGAAGTCTTCTTACCATTTACCTGCTAAACAAAAGCCAGCAGCTGAAAACTTAGGACCTTAGTGATCACTAGGAAGAATAAAGTAATATTGCTTTATCTCGCCTCTAAGGACGTGAAAAAACTGCCTTTTTAAAAGGACTTAAGCCAAGTACTGCTACAAATGACATGTATTGCTGCTAAAACCTCAGATTCAAGTTTAACAATTATTGTCTGAATGCTTATAATATGCCAGGCACTGTGCTAACTGCTTTCACATTACTGACTTTCTTAACTGTTAAGAATGTGTTATAAAGCAACAGCAAATCTCTCCTTATTACAGGTAAGAAGACTATGATTCAGGGATTTACCTGGTGGTGCAGTGGTTAAGAATCCACCTGCCAGTGCAGGGGTCACGGGTTTGATCCCTGGTCCAGGAAGATCCCACATGTCGCGGAGCAGCTAAGCCTGTGCACCACAACTACTGAGTCCATGTGCTGCAACTACTGAAGCCCACGCGCCTAGAGCCCGTGCTCCACAGCAAAAGAAGCCACCCTAAGGAGAAGCCACTGCAATGAGAAACCTGCGCCCTGCAATGAAGAGTAGCCCTGGCTCTCCGCAACTAGAGAAAGCCTGTGCGCAGCAACAATTAAACATAGCCAAAAATAAATAAATAAATAAACAAATAAATAAATAAATTTATTAAAAAAAGACTATGGCTCAGAAAGTTTAAGGGATTTTCCTAACAGCATAGAAAAGCAGGCCTAGATTTGAATGAAGTTCTGATGCAAACCTCTTAACAAGCCCAACTCAAAAAAAATGACAAGGATATTAAACATATACGACTGTAAGGTACAGTATATGTGTGCTCAACAGAATGCATTCATTCATTGATTTGATTTTCCAGACATCATTATATTTGAAATCTTTCATATTTTAGGAATAATTTATAGGAAGTTTTCAAATAGACTGGCTTGTTTAAGCATCCAAACTATTCATTAAGAAAAGCAAGGTAGTTAGGGCTTCCCTGGTGGCACAGTGGTTGCGCGTCCGCCTGCCGATGCAGGGGACACGGGTTCGTGCCCTGGTCCGGGAAGATCCCACATGCCGCGGAGCGGCTGGGCCCGTGAGCCATGGCCGCTGAGCCTGTGCGTCCGGAGCCTGTGCTCCGCAACGGGAGAGGCCACAACAGTGATATACCAAAAATCATTGAATTGTATGAGTAAAGCAAGTGAATTGTATGGTATGTAAATTACAACTCAATAAAAATTTAAAACAGAAAGAAAGAAAAGCAAGGCAAAGGCAATTAATCCCATGGTACAGAAAAAGAAGCTAAAGTTTAGAAAATTGAAGTGTCTGATGCTGTTTGCTTCAATATCTAGAGTCAGGGCTCTCTCTCGCATCTATCACTCTGCATTTTATCATGTGACCCCAATTTGTGTCATTACTCACCAGTAGTTAATGCCTTGTAACCTCCTATTGTTACCGGAACTCAGAAACTCCTATCATGTAGCTTGGAACGTGTCTAAATGTAAAAATTGACTGATGTCATACATGGGGAAAAGAGAAAGCCAGCATGGGAACATGCTGAGTGAATCTCTCTAGGTGATTCTGAGAAAGGAAAAGTCAATGTTTCCTATTCAGAAAGTATCCCAGTGCGATCAGAATTTCTCAGTGAGGAATCCAGACAGTGTAATAGACAAATACTCTCTCCCCATTTCATTTAAGTCATGAAGAATGAAGTAAGTGAGAGGAATGTAAGTTTGGACCACATATTCTGTTGTTTCATGGAAACAGAAGAAATTCTGGGCTCTAAATATGTCTCAGAGTTTTCTGATGCACGCACAACCAGCCTGGAGTCTGAAAATTTGACAACATCGGCTGGAACTAAGAAATCACAGAACAGAAAATCTTGGAGTTGGAAGGGCCTTCAAAGTTTATCCACTCCAACCCTGTAATATCCCTAAGATTTGATGGTCCAGCTTCTGCTTGAATCTCTGATGAGAACAAATCTACTAAGCCCCGAGTAGGTTTAATACAATACTAGGTAGCATTCATTCTTTGAAATTCATCTGTTCATAAATTGCATCCATGGTTCTCAATTACCTCCCAGGAGTCTCACTGAATAAGTACAATCAAGTTTTACTCCTTAAGAACCTCAAGTATTTAGAGAAAGTTATATCATCCTGGGTTTTTTCTTCTTCAAGCTAAATAAATATCTGTTACTTTGTCAACTTTTACTCATGACACAAGGTTCTGATTCCTGTACATTTAAGTCGTTTGCTCTTTTTGCCTTTTAATTTGATAACACTCTTTTTAAAGTCCTACCTGTATTCTGATTAGGATTGGAACATGAGACCATCACTGAACAAACCCAATAGACAGAAGAAGGATTTTCAGGTAGTTAACTCTGTCAGCTCTAATGTGTAGAACTCTTTTACCCAATGAACTTGTTAAGTCACAAAGGTTGCTCCAGTTACAGCCTGTAATAATTTAGTCATTTTGTTTGTTTTAGTATTTCACCCAGAAAATAAAACTTCTTTGTATTTCACTCCTTCCTTTCTCTTTCACCCACTTCTTACTTCCATTTATATCTTCTCTCTAAAAGGACTCCTTCTGACACATGCAATTACCCTGAGAGGATAACTGGGGAAAATCAGCCCCCAGCCCCAATAGGAACCTATTGGTTTGTTTTTCACACTTGTGCTTTGTCTCATTTCCCTCCTTTCTTCTTTCAATGTCATTCACCATCATTGCTTAATCCTTTAATACCCAGGAATGGAATAAATCATTCATTCCGCAAAGTACTACTGATATTAAGTGTCTATTACATACAAGGCATCAATGGGCATTGGAAATCAATGGAGACACCTAATCAGAGACTTCAATTCAAGCTCTAAATTTTTAATTAATAAAATAGCTAGTGTTTATTGTACATTTAGTATATGTCAACAGTATGTTAAGCAAGCATTTTCATGCCTTATATAAATTCACCCTCATATAACTTCAGGAATATTGTTATTTTAATTTTACAGATGAATAATCTGATGCTTAAAGTAGTTAGAAACATGTCTATCTATCACAGATAGTCAGTGGGGTGCTTATAAACTAAATCTAAGATTATCCATTGCCAAATAAAGTCCACTATCTCCGCTCCAGAATATAATAAATACGTTGCATTATTTGGGACATAATTTCAGCAGTCATTGTTACAACTCCCTCTTAACCTATTCAGTTTTAAATTTCCTTCAATTATTTAAATCTATTTAAGGTAAAAGTACATCTTCTTTTACAGAAATGTAGTTTATTCTGCCCAGGGATAGCTGTCTAGTTCATTGCCCATTTAACCAGCCAAAGACAGATATTTGTCAGGGATCCAGGCAGTCAGTCACCTCTCATTTGAAATTGTTCAGAACACATTTTGAATTTCATTGAACAAATAGTGCACCACTTCATAAGGCATTAATGATCGTCATAGGCATTCACAGCACAACTGTGTGGAATACAACAGCAGTTTAAAAGATTACATAAAAAACAAAAACAAAAGCCACGATGTTCCATCTCTAAAGCTAATATGCTGGAGGAACTGATTTCATAATTTTTGCTTTACATGCTGAAGTATCAGGGTGTTGTGCACAAGACAATGCAAGGCAGGGTATCCTTTTTTTAGACTGGATCCTCTAATGCAAGGTAATTTTGGAAATTGTTCAGAGGGTTGGGAGGAAGTAACTCAAGGGGCATCAAAGAAACTGCTGCCACCTTGGAAGGAAGCTGTAGGGGCTCAGCTCCAGAAAGTCATTTAGAAAAAGAAACTATTGAGGGAACAGACTTCCCTTGGAAGAATGAAAAAGCTTCATTATCTAGTACTAGAAAATACTCCTGAGTTGAGCCTAAGGAGAGGTCATGCCTCTATCAATTAGCCATTACCTAGGCATGAGTACTATGGGATATGCCTTTGTATTTATCTAAACTCCTCCCCAGGAATTTTTAGTTCATTTTTGTTTTTTTATAGTACTAGTGCTCAAAGATCTGTTTTCAAAAGAAGGTCTAGACACATAGATATAAAATGAACACGTCAAAGCTTACACTTAACTCGTTAATTAAGGAGAGAATGAGTAGGATGTTACTTTAGATTTTCAAAAGAAAATCTGAGAGGAAGGTGACTGTATTGGCCTATCACGAATGCTGAAATGAATGTGCTTAATAGATGCAGAACAGGCACAACTGGTCAATCTGCACGTGGCAATAATCAATAATCAACTGAATCTCCACTGGACGCAATTTACATTGATATAGATAAGAATCTATGCATAATTATCAATTTTCTACAACTTATAGACCTGTAAAATAGCTCAAAAAAAAATGAAAAGCAGAGATAACCTGGAGAGGAACGATACACATGACACTCAATAATCTTTTGGCCCATTTCCAGTCTTTCGTAATTTTTCCTTGTAATAGGACCTTATTTTAAATGAAGTTTAGAGTTTTATGGAAATGTCCTGATGTATATGTGAAATTTTACAAACAATTTATTTAATATAAGTGTGAATGTGTAAATGAGGATATGTAAGCTATATTAAAGATGTTATCTGTAAAAGGCATTGACCATTGCAGAAAATAATTTAAAATAAAATATCTCTTCATATATACATATATGTGTGTATGTATATGTATGTGTATATATATAAATATATATGTCTTCTCTAGAAACATTTCAATTTCTCAGCAAGAAAAGGTTAATGAATCAGGCATCTCCTACGTGAATTTACTAGAAAAGATGCAGCTAAACTTAGATTCATCTGTTAGACATGTATTTATTGAGTACAGGTTGTAAATAAAGCACTTCAAAGCAGAAACAGAATTAGCTTGGGCAAAATAAGTTCTTTTGACATTATTTTCAGCCTGTCAGAGCAGATGCTAAATAAAGCAGAAAGATGTTTTAGATTTAGTCTTTAATATTTCAAAGGATCCCCTGTTGCAGTAATGCCCAAAAAGTTCTATAGAGGCTATTTCCAGACTGTTTGCTACTCCAAAAAGGCAAATTCCACTGCCTTCCTAAATCCCTGGTATTCCTTGAGCCACAGATTAATCTGAAAGCCTCTTGTCAGAGGCTTCCTAATCACATGCAAATTATTGGAGCAAAAAAAAAAAAAAAAAAAAATCACACCGCCTTAGTAGAAAGAAGCCTCCGGAAGGGAAGCTTGCCAACAGCATTGTGTCTGATAGAATATGATGCATCTTCTGTCCTCCGTTAAAAAGTTAAGGACACCTAACCTTGAACCCTTTCTTCAATATATTAAGGCAGTGTTCCAAAGTCCCAGGACTGTCCATTAAATCTGGGTCATGTTTTCCCCATTGGTATATCTAATGAACATGTTTATATGCATTTAAATGCAAACAAACTGCTGTTAGGAACAAGCTAGGGGACATACAATGAGTATATATTAATTCAGGTTTCAAAAATGCAGACATTTTCTCCAAATAAAGATATATATCAGTGAATTTTAGATATGATTAGATATATGTAACAAATATGTCCTGAGCATCAATTGGTTGGTGTAGACATGGTCTCTATTCTCAAGGCCCCTATAGTCAAATGAAAGAGATAGCCTTATTTGTTACTAAATCTGGAATTACTCATTGTCTTAAAATACAGGGTTTAGGACTGCAGGCAAGATGGCGGAAGAGTAAGACGCGGAGATCACCTTCCTCCTCACAGATACATCAGAAATACAGCTACACGTGGAACTTCTCCTATAGAACACCCACCGAACGCTGGCAGAAGACCTCAGACCTCACAAAAGGCAAGAAACCCCCCACGTACCTGGGTAGGCAAAAGAAAAAAAAATAAACAGAAACAAAGAATGGGGACGGGACCTGCACCAGTGGGAGAGAGCAGTGAAGGAGGAAACGTTCCCACACACTACAAGCCCCTACGAGGGCGGAGACTGTGGGTGGCGGAGGGGGAAGCTCCGGAGCCTCGGAGGAGAGCGCAGCAGCGGGGTGCGGAGGGCAAAGCGGAGAGATTCCCGCACAGAGGATCGGTCCCGACCGGCACCCACCAGCCCGAGAGGCTTGTCTGCTCACCCGCCGGGGCGGGAGGGGGCTGGGAGCTGAGCCTCGGGCTTCAGTCGGATCCCAGGGAAAGGTCTGGAGTTGGCAGAGTGAAAACAGCCGGAAAGGGCTAGTGCGCCACGGCTAGCCGGGAGGGAGTCCGGGAGAAGTCTGGAGCTGCCGAAGAGGCAAGAGACCTTTTCTTCCCTCTTTGCTTCCTGGTGCGCGAGGAAGGGGTTTAAGCGCGCCGCTTAAAGGAGCTCCAGAAACTGGCGCGGAGCTGCCGAAGAGACAAGCGACTTTTTTTTTTTTTTTTTTTTTTTT
>NC_041221.1:156170415-156184663 GCF_002837175.3 Physeter macrocephalus
GCATTGGCAGGCGGATTCTTAACCACTGCGCCACCAGGGAAGCCCCGATAACATTTTATTAAATACAAATACATTTATATAAATTTCTTGAAAATTCAGCTATTCAGAAGTTCTCCCTCTTTTCCTATCATGTTAAATAAAAAGTGCCTCTCAGGATCTTAGTCTGGTCTTCCCAAATATACTTTTCTTTGTCATTGAATCTATTTTTATGTTTCACAGGAAAGTTTGTTTTTATTTATTATTGTGTACAGTATGGGAATACTGAAAATCTTATGGATGAAAAGAGACAAAGTTATTTTTAAGTATATTTTTAAACGTTAAGATTATTTACTTTATAAAGTTGTATAAATCATCTTTCTGTGATCACATGACTATGATTAGCAAAGAGAAGTTACATAGTATTTCATATTTGGTGGGACTTGTTTAATAGAAAATCCTTTTCTACCTGACACAGGATTTTTATTAGACCTTTAGGTTTTAGTTCAGATGTGACAATTTTCACTTGCCTTAAAACGCATACGGTTTTGCCAGTAAGTCAAATGTGAATGTAATTCTAATTCAGAACTAAAAGCCATCAGTAACTGGTCACATTCATACCAAGATTTAATTAGTACTTTCCAATGTGAAGTTGGTTTTGGTTTTTTGGCTTTTTTTCTTTTAGAACTAATGGGCATTGCTTTGCCATCATAGAAGAAGATGACCAAGGAGAAACCACATTGGCTTCAGGGTGTATGAAATATGAAGGATCTGATTTTCAGTGCAAGGTAAGACCTAATTTGAGGCCTATGAAATAAAGGGAGGGGCCACAGGAAAAGCGTTGATTCCCCAAGGAGAAGTGTGCCTGGTCTGCACATGGCTGTGTGCAGTAGTTAACCTACATAAGAAAGATGTGAGTTTCATGTTGCTTGTTCTCAGTGAAGCCACATTGAGTCAGTCTTCCAGGAGATTACAAGCATTTGTGACTTATTCTAGAATGTCAACTGGGATCTGTGTCACATTCACTAGAGGAAGAAGAATTAATTTATTTAACATTTACTATTTGCATTTAATATGCTAAGTGCTTGGTATATTTTACCTCATTTTCTCCCAGTTACCCTATGAGGCAGATATTTTTTATCCTCCGTCTTATAGCAGAGGAAACTAAAGCCCAGAGAGAAGTAAGTTCATTGCTTAGGGTCACAAAGTTAATAAATGGCAAAGCTGTGATTTAAGCTATTTGATTCCCAAATCCTTGTTTCCATAATACTGTGCTGCCCCCAATCTGTTGTTGGCAAAGTCTTTCTTTCCCTTTTAAAAGTAATGTAACATTTAGCTATCTGGTTTACAGCACTCCTCGTTTCTAAAATCTTTAAATCATACCGCTTTCAGCCTTCTCCGAAGTGCTCTCAACTTCCTGTGATGTAATTCACCTAGCTGAGAAGATGGGAATTCAGACAGAACACAGAAACATTGTAGGGTCTCTGCATACTTCTGGGATACCAATCCCACTTACTAGCGTTTGGTCTGCCTTCTTCATTCCTGTAATCATCCTTGATAGAGAAGACTGAAACAAAACGAGAGTTAAGGAAGTGTTCGTTTTCTTTGTCCTCCATTACCTGGTATTTTGTCGGCAATACTACATCCATTGCTTGGTGGTCTTTCTTCTAGCACTGCCAAAAACCCCTTCCTGATTTTTCTTTACATTTTCTGTCCTGCAAGGCTGAGCTCATTTTGAACTTTAGCCATACTGGGACTATTCTTGGATGCTTCACGCTTCTTTTATTCATCTTTAGTTGTATACTCTTCATTCCATCCTTCATGTAAGTTTTCTCTAGATCTGGGATATTTTTTTCAGAGTCACCTGTGTAACTTCTGACATGTCTCTCTTTTCTCTTTCTTTTTATGATCATTTAAAGGTAAAAAAAATTGTTAGAAAGTTAAAAATTCAGTTAAAATGTAAAACTTGTGCTTTTGGAGGTTTCCAAGTACTCTTGACCCATCTTACCTTCTCTTATATAATCTCAAGTCCCTTATAGAATCCCATATAGATTCCCCTATGGAATCTCATTTTCACATTTTTAAAGGAATACCTGATTATACCGGGGTTTCTCCTTTCTACCCATCTGATATTTAAGAATAAGAAGGTTGATTTCTGCTTATATTCTTGCTACTTCTATGACGACAGACAATTCCTTTCTGTTACTGTTTTGGTCTGGAATGGCACTTCTTCCAGGTAGTGCTGAAATGTCAGCATTCAAGTTAAGAACTTCTCAAATACTGTACTTTTAATCAAATAAAACTTCACATATAATTTTTGGTATCTGTTCCCATGACTACAGTCTTTCCCTGTGCTCATTTTCTGATCTATTAGGGACACATATCTGGTTGGTGGTCTCCCAAAAACTCTCAGAAATATTGTTTCTATATTTTGCCCTTATCCTCACCACATACACTTCAACTTGCTTCCATACCAGGTTCATTAGTTTCAACATAGTTGTTATAGGCAGAATCAACTGTATCTTCTGCCTACTTGACTACCTTTTCTAACCTGTCATTTCTTTGGCCTAGGACACGCTCCACTTTTTAGTCAGATCTTAAGTCTCATCCAACTAAGTCTCAATACTACTATGAGATCATATTTACCCTGCTAGTCTATCACTGTAATAAAATGTATTACCCATGTTTTTTAGGAAAAGATCTCATGATTTTAAATACTTTTTTACTAAAAACAAATGAATAGTCATATCTTAAGATATGCCAAATTTTGGGTGAAAAATATATATAAACTTTTGTTTATCTGTAATTAAGTTATAGTCTAGTGTTCTAACACACCATGCACATACATACATTCTTCTTAAGAAAAAACATTTTAGAGTCTTTACAACACTATTTCACGATAGATTTAAATTTTTCAATAATCACTTTCACACAAACTTAGCAGGTCCTTTTCACTCACTGAATTAGAAACTGTATTTTATGAATATTTTAAAAATTAATTATCAGTTTCGTGTATCAGATTATTTCTAATTTTCTTCCTTTAGGATTCACCAAAAGCCCAGCTACGCCGGACAATAGAATGTTGTCGGACCAACTTATGTAACCAGTATTTACAACCTACACTGCCCCCTGTTGTTATAGGTAGGTTAGCAGAGAAAAGTGCAATCATGATTCTCAGTGAAATATTTTCTCTGGTTTTAACAATAAGCAAGCTTTCTAGAGTTCAACACTACAAGTTATTTTTTCCTTTTAAGATGTGATCGAAAGGTAATATGTCTTTTTCATTGTTTACTTCCATTATCAGGTCCATTTTTCGATGGCAGCATTCGATGGCTGGCTTTGCTCATTTCTATGGCTGTCTGCATAATTGCTATGATCATCTTCTCCAGCTGCTTTTGTTACAAGTAAGATAATTATTTTGATGCAAAATATTTTGTTGAATATTAGATATAAACAGTTGTTCTTAAAGCCAGTAGGCAGAAACCATTGACAATGTATTTCAGGAACCATTAACTTGTATTTTCTGGTTATCTCCTTTAATTAACTATATTATAGTTTCTTAAGGGAACAGAGGACCTTACTACTAATCAATTAATTGGACACTACATTATACTTCTTGTTATGTTCATGAGTACTTAAGATATTCTTATTTATAGAATATTGAACTTTCTTATATCTAAATTTAAAAACCTGACCCCATATATGCACTACCAAATGTAAATTAGATAGCTAGTGGGAAGCTGCCGCATAGCACAGGGAGATCACCTCTGTGCTTTGTGACCATGAGAGGGGTGGGATAGGGAGGGTGGGAGGGAGGGAGACGCAAGAGGGAAGAGATATGGGAACATATGTATATGTATAACTGATTCACTTTGTTGTAAAGGAGAAACTAACACACTATTGTAAAACAGTTATACTCCAATAAAGATGTTAAAAAAAAAAAATACAGGGTTTAGCGTTTTTTAGGTAAGGTGATGCCAAGAGATCAAGAGATGCCTGCCATTGAAAAGAGAGTTTGAGGGAGAGGACTCAAATCAATAAAATTAGAAATGAAAAAGGAGAAATTACAAATGACATAGCAGAAATACAAAGGATCATATGAGACTACTACAAGCAAGTATATCCCAATAAAATGGATAATCTGGAAGAAATGGACAAATTCTTAGAAAGGTACAACCATCCAAGACTGAACCAAGAAGAAATAGAAAATATGAAGAGATCAATCACAAGTAATGAAACTGTGATTAAAAATCTTCCAACAAACAAACGCCCAGGACCAGATGGCTTCACAGGTGAATTCTATCAAACGTTTAGAGAAGAGCTAACACCCATCCTTCCCAAACTGTTCCAAAAAATTGCAGAGTAAGGAATACTCCCAAGCTCATTCTACGAGGCCACCATCACCCTGATACCACACAAAGATATCACAAAAAAAGAAAATTACAGACCAATATGACTGATGAACATAGATGCAAAAGTTCTCAACAAACTACTAGCAAACAGAATCCAACAACACATTAAAAGGATCATACACCATGATCAAGTGGGGTTTATCCCAGGGATGCAAGGATTCTTCAATATACACAAAACAATCATTGTGATATACCATATTAACAAATTAAAGAATAAAAACTATATGATCATCTCAACAGATGCAGTAAAAGCTTTTGACAAAGTTCAACACCAATTTATGATACAAACTCTCCAGAAAGTGGGCACAGAGGGAACCTACCTCAACATAATAAGGGCCATATATGACAAACTCCCAGCAAACATCATTTTCAACGGTGAAAACCGGAAAGCATTTCCTCTAAGATCAGGAACAAGAGAAGGATGTCCACTCTCACCACTATTATTCAACATAGTTTTGGAAGTCTTAGCCACAGCAATCAGAAAAGAAAAAGAAACAAAAGGAATACAAATTGGAAAAGAAGAAATAAAACTGTCACTGCAGATGACATGATACTATAAATAGATAATCCTAAAGATGCCACCAGAAGACTGCTAGAGCTAATCAATGCATTTGGTAAAGTTGCAGGATACAAAATTAATGCACAGAAATCTCTTGCATTCCTATACAGTAACAATGAAAGAACAGAAAGAGAATTTAAGGAAACAATCCCAGTTATCAATACAACAAAAAAGAATAAAATACCTAGGAATAAACCTACCAAAGGAGGCAAAAGACCTGTAGCCAGAAAACTATAAGACACTGAAGAAAGAAATCAAAGAAGACACAAACAGATGGAGAGATATTACATGTTCCTGGAATGGAAGACTCAATATTGTGAAAATGACTATACTACCCAAAGCAATCTACAGATTCAATGCAATCTCTACCAAATTACCAATAGTATTTTCACAGAATTAGAATAAAAAATTTCACAACTTGTGTGGAAACATAAAAGACCCCGAATAGCCAAAGCAATCTTGAGAAAGAAAAACGGAGCTGGAGGAATCAGGCTCCCTGACTTCAGACTATACTACAAAGCTACAGTAATCAAGACAGTATGGTACTGGCACAAAAACAGAAATATAGATCAATGGAACAGGATAGAAAGCCCAGAGATAAACCCACACACCTACGGTCACTTAATCTATGACAAAGGAGGCAAGAATATACAATGGAGAACAGACAGTCTTTTCAATAAGTGGTGCTGGGAAAACTGGTCAGCTACATGTAAAAGAATGAAATTAGAACACTTCCTAACACCATACACAAAAGTAAACTCAAAATGGATTAAAGACTTAAATGTAAGGCCAAACACTATAAAATTCTTAGAGGAAAACTTAGGAAGAACACTTTGACATAAACTACAGCAAGATATTTTTGACCCACCTCCTAGAGTAATGAATATAAAAACAAAAATAAACAAATGGGACCTACTGAAACTTAAAAGCTTTTGCACAGCAAAGGAAATGATAAACAAGATGAAAGGACAACCATCAGAATGGGAGAATATATTTGCAAATGAAGCAACTGACAGGGATTAATTTCCAAAATATACAAACAGCTCATGCAGCTTAACATCAAAGAAACAAACAACCGAATCAAAAAATGGGTGGAAGACCTAAATAGACTTTTCTCCAAAGAAGACATACAGATGGCCAAGAGGCACATGAAAAGATGCTCAACACCACTGGTTATTAGAGAAATGCAAATCAAAACTACAATGAGGTACTACCTCACACAGGTCAGAATGGTCATCATTAAAATAAACCTACAAACAATAAATGCTGGAGACGGTGTGGAGAAAAGGGGACGCTCTTACACTGTTGGTGGGAATGTAAATTGGTACAGCCACTATGGAAAACAGTATGGAGGTTCCTTAAAAAACTAAAAAGAGAATTACCATATGACCCAGCAATCCCACTACTGGGTATATACCCTGAGAATACCGTAATTCAAAAAGAGTCATGTACCACAATGTTCACTGCAACTCTATTTACAATAGCCAGGACATGGAAGCAACCTAAATATCCACTGACAGATGAATGGATAAAGAAGATGTTGTACATATATACAATAGAATATTATTCAGCCATAAAAAGGAATGAAATTGTACCATTTACAGAGACATGGATGGACCTAGAGACTGTCATACAGAGTGAAGTAAGTCAGAAAGTGAAAAACAAACATCATATATTAACACACATATGTGGAATTTAGAAAAATGGTACTGATGAACCTATTTGCAAAACAGAAACAGACACAGAGAAGAAATGTATGGACCAAGGGGCTAAGTGGGCGGTGGGATGGATTGGTAGATTGAGATTTATGTATGTACACTACTATGTATGAAATGGATCACTGGTGAGGACCTACTGTATAGCACAGGGGAAAAAAAAAAGAAGGTACAATCCGTTTACAGGACACATATTAAGTTAACCTTAAAAATGCAGTCCAATATACATTACGTGCAGACAAATACTGTTTGATTCCACTTATATGAAGTGCCTAGAATAGTCAAATTCATAGAGTCAGAAAGTACACTGGTAAATGCCAGGGTCCGGGGTTTGGGGTGGCAGGGAGGGGGAATGGGGAGCTAGTGTTTAATGGAGACAGAGTTTCAGTTTAAGGAGGTGAAAACTTTGTGAGATGGATGATGGTGAGAGTTGCACCACGATGTGAATGTAGTTAGTGCCCCTGAACTGTACAGTTAAATATGGTTAACATAGTATGTTTTATGTGATGTGACTTTTACCACAATGAAAAATCATTAAAAAAAAAAAAAAAAGAAAAGAGAGTTTGTTACACTCACAGATCCCATGAAAATGTCACCCCGTGTGGGTGCCACTAGGGAAGCAGTGGGGTTGGTCAGGAGGAAATGGAGAGGGGGAAATGTGAGCACAAGCCTTCACAGTGGTTTCTATGGGAAAGAATGGGCGAGGCAGAGTAAGCATGCTTAGGATTGGCTAGCTTGAATAATTTCAGCGGGATCTTGGGCATAGGGGCTGTTCCTAGTTTTGTGGTACCTGGCCCTGGGGTGACAGGGGCAAGTGGATAGGGTCGCAGAATGCGAGAGCCCCGTGAGAGAGGTGGTTGAGGACGTCGGCTCTGGACTAGCTGGTGTGCGTCTGAAGTGTGCTCTTGGGGGAGTGGTTTACTATGTCTAGGGATTGGCTGACCCTGGACGGACAGTCCCTCCAGGGTCACCAGGCCCCTGATGTCAAAGCGTCAGAACATAGAATATGAAAGACATAGTTAATACACTCATACCTAATTTTTTTTCTTTATACTCAATACGAAAAGTTGTTGGCACTACAAGCAGAGAGCTGTGAAGAAAGGAAGAAATGAGAAGGAAGAAAATGAGAAATGATACCAACACCAATGAAATTTTTTTAAACAGGTCAGAAACCTTTGTAATCCTTTCCAGCTTCTTGTAACAAGAATAAGATAGACAAGTGGAACAAGCTGTGATTCCAGAAGAAAATTATAAATAATAACAGCAACTACTCAGGGTTTGCTTATCGTGAGTCATGTGCTAGGCTTAGTGCTTTGCATACAGTTATTTTATTTGATGCTTCTAGCAACTCTAACAGCTTTTGGAAAGTGAGGCTTAGAGAGTTTCAGTAATTTTCTCAAGTTTACATAGCAAGTAAGTATTAGAGCTGAGATTTATGCTGAGATCTGATGCTCTCTAGAGTTAGAGCTGTTCATTATTACACACACTTATTTATATATGCATGTATGTGTGTATTCACACATGTTTTATTGAAGGGAAGAGGAAGAACTTTTAAATACATCATTCAAATTATATACAGTAAGACTTTAAGATCCTAGAATGATTTATAAATGGAGTATGGTAATTAGATTATAAGAGTATTGACGAGATAACTATAAATGTCTTTCTTTCAATAATAATTGAAAATCTTTATAAACCATAGTCTTATCATAATGAATTTCTTCTAGGCAATCTAATATTATCTTTGATGATTAAATACCTGGGAAGGCCTTAGTGTCAACATTAAGAACATGAGTTGGAACTGTATTATCCTAAAGAAATAGGTGAGAACTTAAATGAGCTGACTTTCCCTATTTTGAAAATTGTATTTGTTGTTGTGGCTGTGATTTTCTCATCTCTTACTCCTAAAAAATGTAGGGACAGGAAAAAATTTACATATATATAATATATATAGTTTATACATACATATATATAAACTGTATATGTGTGTGTGTGTGTGTGTGTGTGTGTATAACTATATACAGAGGGATAGTTGAGGCTCATGGTGGGCAGCCCCAAAATATGCCACAATGGCATATTGATTATTTTGGGTTATTTTTAGTGCATATGATTATTTTGACTTAAAGTTGCTTGAGAAGCAGTGATGCAAGAAGGAAGCTCTGAGCCTCCTCTGTTTCCCTTAAAAACAGGCAATAGGGCTTCCCTAGTGGCGCAGTGGTTGAGAGTCCGCCTGCCGATTCAGGGGACACGGGTTCGTGCCCTGGTCCGGGAAGATCCCACATGCCGCAGAGCGGCTGGGTCTGTGAGCCATGGCCGCTAAGCCTGTGCGTCCGGAGCCTGTGCTCCACAACGGGAGAGGCCACAACAGTGAGAGGCCCGCGTAACGCAAAAAAACAAAACAAAACAAAACAAAAAAACAGGCGATAAACCTCTCACATGAAAAGTGCACTCCCTGCATCTGGAGGAAAAAGGACACCCTTATCATCAGAGATAGGAGTCAAACAGGCTTGTATAAAGAAGTCTCGTCACTTCTTTAATTTACTACCTCAAGCCCAAACTCTATTTATATTCTTCATTAATTAAGCAGACAAAGCCTAAGTTTCTTTGTCCTGTCAATTCCTCACAAATTTACTGTTTCTTGGTCTAAAAAGTATGAAAGCTGCCTGCTTTGGCCACTTCTTATGTCCCATTTCTAAGAGACCTCCATGCACATGAATAAAATTTGTTTCTTTTTCTCGTTAATCTCTCTCGTGTCAATTTTATTATTAGTCCAGCCATAACAACTAAAGAAGGGTAGAGAGGGAAATTTCCCCCTCCCCAACAAGATATATCAAATACATAATATAAAATATAATATGTAATAATAACCTGACCTATATCAAATATATTATATATAATTTGATGTATATATAAAAGGGCTTGATAGAGTGGATTTACTAGTTCCTAAATTTCATCTATTTATCATTAGCTGGAAACTGACTAGGAAAAAAAGAGCCAATGTCTCTGAGATTAAAGAGAATCGAGAGAAAGGACTTTTACTATATAACTGTTCCAATATCCTATACTGTAATGGATGGAGTATTGGCTCTGGGCTCACGTGATTTGGGTTTGAATTCAGGCTACAACTTTCTAGCTCTGTGAACACATTCTGATTTGTGAAACGGTGGAAATTCCTAGGTCATGAGGTAGATGGTTATGAAGGTTAAATAAAGTAATGAATGTAAAATGCTAGCGCAGTGTTTAGTTCATATTAATTAAGCATTCAATAAGCCTTAGTTATTATTGCCTTCAGAGGATGATGTGGTCTCCTGAAATTAAACATCAAATTTGCCTTTAGTATCCTTTCTTGTTCCATTCTCAGTTGAACTTCTGCACCTCTGATGGAAAGGATTCTCTCACCCACAAGTTCCTAGCACTACTGAACCTGTCTCACTCCATTAATTTCAAGGGGGAAAGCGACTCCAGCTGAAGAGAAGCAGAGGGTAAAGCACAATCTTCAAGCCTCAGGCTCAAGAGGCACCGTGGTCCTGAGACAGAGGGTGGTGAGGCAGAGTGCAGCAGGCAATGGTTTAATTAGCCCTGGTAGAAAATGAGATGCTAATTGGTCTGCTCCTGCCTACCCTAGGGACTTACATTCTACACTTCTTATCAGATGGCCCCTTGAGTCTAATTTCTTTGGAGGAAGACTCTTGCTGCTTATAACTTTCTCATACCAACAGGAAGGTTACTGCTTATAATCCCCGAGTTTGGTGCAGAGTTGGCTCAGTTCCCAATTGTGAAGTGAGCAGAGTCCTTTAATGTCTGAATGTCAGCTATTCAGCTTCTACCCCTCCAATGGATTCTTTTCCCTCCAAACTGATCCTGTCCTGGAAACGTCTTGATTAATTACCAACTCCCAGTTAGATATCACTTTATGTTAATAAACATAGGGACGAGCCCAGGTTTCTCACAGTCAACAAAATTTTCTTGGGAGAATTCAAATTGTAATAGCAAAATCTAGCACAAGATGTGATGATTTCTAGGATTATGAATTTTCTAATCACTCAGCTATATTAGGCCATATAAAAAAATACATCGAAAGCTTTATATGCCCATGCTCTCCCCACAAGTATCCCTGTTTCAAAGCTCTGCCTTTATACTGCCTGGAAAGAGTAATCTAAAATAGTAAGTTCCCCCACTCAGGCCATTCCTGATAGAAACAGGAAGAGTTTACTATATAAAGAGGGTGATATTTTAAAATATATTATTGTGAGTTTCTCTTTCACATTTCCATGTGCTTGACACTCTTCCTGGTGAGTCCAAAGCATCCAAGTTGATGGTAGGAAAGTAAATTGTTATAGCAATATTCACAATAATGAAAGAAGAAATAGTTAATACTTTGCTCTGACATTTAGAAGAAAAGATGGAATTCTGAGCCTTTTGTTTCTTAGAGACAGTGATTCTGATCACATACCATAGTTATCTTAAAAAACATGATCTCCACAAGCAACTGAAGATACAAAAGGCATCACTGGTGGTGATCACCACAGAGGGATGGATTTTGAGTAACACATATAAGACCTCTTGGAACTGGGGGTCAAACAAAACAACTAAGAATTCATAACCTGAGGACATTTCAACATTCTCAAGAGCTGAAAAGTATCACCCTAGAATTCATGTCATTTGCTCATATTTGTATTATTTGTTATATTATTTGTTCAAGAAGTTGAGGTAGGGAAATATTACAAATTGTTGATGATTGTACTGCACAATTTTTCTGGTCAGTGTTTGATCTGAATTCAGGCCTAGTTCCAAAACTAATCCTTGTCTTGTTTAAAATACCGTATATAAATCATTGTACCAAAGAGAATATACTGGCTGTACAAACGCGGTTGTCTTTCAGTCTGGCCTCTGCCCCTCACTAACTAGGATGTGGATGCTTGAGATAAAGTACAGATGTGTTACAGATAAACGGTAAGAAGCCACATGTTCTTCACATGTTTATTTGGAAATGCAAAGACCCAGCTATACTGTAGCCAATCTGGCATAATCAGATCTTCTTTTAATTTTTTTTTTTTTTTTTTTAGTTTGGAAGTGAGATACAGATAAGCTAATCAGGTGGCCTAGTATACTGGGACAGAAACTAAGAGCCCCTGTAGGGGTTGTTGCTTTGTGGAAATGAGAAACTATTATCATCGCAGGGATTCCATTCCCAGGTGATTTCTATTTCTCTCTCATCTTCAACATCTTCCTATCTAATATTTAGCTCTTACCTTAAATACTAAATGCACAAAGAGGCTGTCCCTGACCCTTGAATATAAGAAGTAATCTAATAACTCATTATAACACAATCCTTCTTTAATTCTCTACTTGACACTCCCTTTTATCTGATATTTTCTTGTGTGTTTAATTGCTTACCATTTGTCTCTCCCCATTTCCTAGAATAGCAGCTCCACAAAAAGGGGAAACTTAACTGCTCATTGTTTTGTGCCCCTCTCAGCCTATCTGTAACCAATGTTGTGGCTGGACTGGCTCTTGTGATTCTTATTATGATTTCAAGACACCCTTCAGCAATCCATCAGAAAACTTTGGAAAAAAGGGTTATTACTTACAAGTCCTGGAAATTATCAATACATGGCACACCTGGGGCCACATAGAGAGGTCATGTGTACAGAGAGAGAGAGAGAGAGAGAGAGAGAGCGCCTGGGGTTCTACTTTTATTGGCGTTGAGGGTGGGGTCCTAGGGTTTCATGGGCTCACTCTTTATTGATGAATTTAAAACATGAGAGTGGAATTTAAAGAGCAGGAAGAGAAAAAAAAAAAGATGGCCCAAATGGTTAGTTACCAAAACCTACCAAGATCTCTAAAACGAAAGAGCCAGAGGTGGAGTGGGAGGGGATAAGGAGGGAGTGTGTGGCCTGGCTCTTTATCTAGTCCTGTGGCTGGCAATGAGTTTGAGACAGCCATCTTTGAAGTGGATGTCTCAGTAATCAAAGCTTAAGTCAGGCACTTACAAAGAACAGAAAACCCAACTATACTTATGCATACCATAGGATCCTAAGTACATATAACTGTGCCTGGCAAATAGTAGGCACTCTAATAAATATTTGCTGAATATATATGTTTATATATTAAATTATACGTATGAGTCAAAAGATGAACCTTACAACCTAAGGGAGGAAGACACAGGAAGAATAGTCTGCTCACTTTCCCTTTTCCCTGAGGTTTTTTGTAATTCCATTACTTACAATTCCCTATGTCCATAGTTTTGTTTGGCCTCTGCTTTTTCTAACCAAAAATGATGGCCAAGCAAGAACTTGCTTTTCCTCAGTTTCCTCAGAAACTGCTTAGCTTCAGTTTCTTCCATTTTAGAAGTTTCCATTTTAGAAACTTGTATGTTAGTCTGTATTTGGTTCACCTTCCCAAGACTTCCTAAGAAGCATTTCAACCTTAGGGTTGGTAAGGTGATGGGCCCAAACCCATACCCCCAGCCTGCTGCAAAGCCCCTTGACTCCTAGTTTAGCACATTTTTATATTGCATCTTGCCACCTCCCATTCTTACTGAATTACAGTAAGTGCTATTCTATTTTAATGAGTACGCTAACGTGTTGGTGTTTGTCTCAGCCTGACCTTGTATATGTTTGTCTTTGCTGCTCTGTTTCTATTTAAATTGCAAGCTCTTGGGAGGAGGAGAAGCTGCCAATTTAACCACCCCACTGCCTCCTGCTTCTGGAAGCTTAGCAAACACTATTTGGGTGATGATAATGATGATAGACTAGGCATAATAATATTCTTCTTTTTCTCTAGGGAACAGTGTGGTTGCTTTATTTTGCATTTTTTGTTCCTCAAGAGATAGGTACTTCGGGAGTCTTCTAAAGGTCAGAAAATGGAAGCAGCATTTTCCGTCAACAACTTTTCTTACCGGAATTCTGAACTGTCCCCAGATTTGCAAAAGGAAACAGAAGTGTGAAACTCAAGAGATAGTGTGGAGTGGAGCTGTCATTTTATATTTGTTTTCCAGGACACTGCTGAGCATAGCAAATATAAGTGGTCAATGCCACATTTCATTTTCAGGAGAGCAGGTGGCACTTGAGGCAGGGGAATTGAAAGGATTCAGGATATGAAGGACAGAAAAGACGATAACAAAGGAATGCAACCTGAGGCGGTAGCTGACACCGTTCCTAACACAAGGTATTGTTGGGGAGGAAGACATTTTCCTCTACCCTTCTAGGTTCCTCTGCTGGTCTAAGAATTAAATTGACGTGAGGCAGATTAACAGGAGAAAATCAAACAAAAACCTTAATAACATGTACACATGTAAGAGACCCAGGAAAATTGAATAACTCACCAAAATGGCCAAAGCCCTCATCCTAAACACCATCTACAGCTAAAGACAAAAGAGGGGTAGTGGTTTGGGACCTCAAAGAGGAAGAAGGCAATTCACATGGAGACAGAAAAGCAAATGTTTGGTAAATAAAGATTTGCTGGGGGGCTTCCCTGGTGGCGCAGTGGTTGCGCGTCCGCCTGCCGATGCAGGGGAACCGGGTTCGCGACCCGGTCTGGGAGGATCCCACATGCCGCGGAGCGGCGGGGCCCGTGAGCCATGG
>NC_041221.1:156184692-156194634 GCF_002837175.3 Physeter macrocephalus
CTCCGCAACGGGAGAGGCCACAACAGAGGGAGGCCCGCATACCACAAACAAAAAAAAAAAAAAAAAAAAAAAAAAAAAAAGATTTGCTGGGCTGTGCAGAGACAAAAGGACACAGAGTGGAATCTGATCTCTAGGCCCTGCTGAGTTTCCTGCACCATACCTAGCCAATATTCTTTGCAGATATCTCTGATGATAGCTCTATTCCTGGAATAGAACCTTTATCTAAGTTCTTTAGGCAGCTAAGGGGAGGTTTAAAAAAAAAAAACGACTTCCTGATTCGTGTCTTAAAAATAATCAACCTAAATTAATTCTCACGGCAAAGAGACATATTTTGGGGTGGCAAAATTTGCTCCTCTATGGTATGCATTCACAACAAAAATACAGAATTTCTCTAACCTGCAGAAAAGTTGGAGTAGCTGAGTTCCCACAGGCCACTTAATGACAATGAAATGATAAGTTGCATAGTTATAGTGGCTAGGTTTTTGGGTCAAACTACATTGACAGGTGTTCCAGCTCTAACAATTCCCAGATAATACCTATTATTTAGGGTTGTGAAGATGAAATGAAATAATGCATGCACAGCTCTTCAAACAATGCCTTTCCCATTGTGGGCACTCAATAAAAGTGAGTTATTACCATACTGTTAACACAAAAGCAAATAAAACAGGAGGCTCACTCATCAACCAGTTATACAACAGTTAAGTGGCAATCCACTGCAAAAGCCTACTGACAATGTGTCCTGAAAGGACTTTAGGATGAAAAAACACAGGATGAGGCACTCTGTGCTTTGGATAAATGGGCCCCTAAGGAATTAGATGCATATCTCAGGAAGAATTTCAATGACCCCTGATTCTTGCATCTAGCCATACACAGAAAAGCACTAAAGTCATTAACTTGAGATATCTGTTCTTTGTGATTAACAGTAATTTTTTTACCAAGATGTATGCTTGACTGCATGTATCTCCCAGCCAAAAAGAAGTCCATATAGATACTGGTTCCTCCCCTATCTCTTCAGAGCAGTTTATTCAGAGCTGCTGACTCCCAGACTATAGTCCTCAGTAAGACCCTGAAAAAATCTTAAACTCACAACTCCCATGTTGTACATTTTTCAGCATGTTGACGATACTCTTTATATTTAAAGCTTCATTCTTATGAGCAGAATGACAGGATTGTCCTCAGCTTGGAGACAGAGTGATCACAAAATTTGGATGGCCCAAATTTCTAAAAATGTTCACTTCTATGGGTTGAGACATTATAGTGTTACCAATGTAATATAGGATTAAGACATAATCACCAATTAACACATTATCATTAATCCATTTATCCTATTAACGACTGATAGCCTGAGGGACCTGAGGGGATTGGAGAAGAGAAAATATGAATGTGTGAGGCAGATAGTTGCTAGCTGTTCACCCATCCACTTCCTCTTTTTCCTGGGCACACAGATGCTCTTCATGCCCCAGACTACATTCCAGTTAGGTGTGAGCACGGGCTTAAGTTCTGCTCAGTGTTACGTGATCAGAAGTGACAAGTGCTCCTTCCAGGCCTGGACCACAAAAAATGTCCCACATAATATCCCCGCTACTCTTCCTCTTACTTGATAAATGAGCATAGAGATACTACAGGAAGCTGCATGCTGAAGAAGGACAAAATTCAGGTCACTGATAACATTTTGAAATTTTTTAAAAATGGGAAGTAAACTCCTCATGTATTAAAACCATTACATATTTGGGGGTTTACTTATTACAAAAGTAACATTAAGCTAATTCATAGTAAATATATATGTATGTTTCTATGTGTGTAAAGTTTAGAGAATGGGGCATCATAGGAGATAGAGAAGGACTGAAGCAAATAAGCCATAAAAATGCCTGTGGTGCCATTTTCTAAGTAAAATGCTGTTAAGTTAGAGAGACCGCAGTTCACAGGACTCAATATTTTCGACACCATTTGCAAGTTTGGGAGCCGCAGAGATGACCCTTTGAGGTTCAAAGTTGTTATGCTCATAGTTACAATTTATCACAGCTAAAAGATACAGATTAAAATTAGCAAGAGAAGAGAACCACAGTACACACTCCAAGAAAGTTCCAAATGTAGAGCTTCTAGTTGTTCTTTCCCCCATGGATCATGGATAGTATTACATTCCAAGTACGGACATGTGACAATATGCACATTATGTTCCCAACCAGGGATGCTCACCAGAGCCCGGAGTCTAGAATTTTTACTGGGGCTCCATCATGCAAGTATGATTGACCTCTGACATGGTTGATCTCATTCTCCAGGCCCTCCAGAGGTTGAGCTGATATCATGTGACCCAAAGCCCCTCACCCTAAATCACACCGTTAAACTACCTGGAATGACACTGGCCTCCAGGCAAACAAAAGTCTCCAAGGGTTTAATTAAGAGATTACCTCCCAGAAATTTAGGGCAAAATTCAGATATCTCTTAAATTCTTTAAAGAATTAAGATTAAATTCTTTACTACACAAAACTGTTTTGTTATTCTTATGACATCAAAGAGGGCAAACAGGCATAGATCCTTCACACAAACACAGTAGTGTGTTACTGAAACCAACCAGGACCCTGTGGGGCTCCTGGGGACAGAAGACTTTCCTTGTTCCCTGTTTCTTGTTTGTAGGAAATAGGCTTCAGCCTCCATGACCTTCCCTGAGTTCCAAAGGGCAGGTTCAAACAGTTGTTAATCAGGGAAGGGAAGGGATGCAGAGACAAGGGAGGAGCAGTCAAGAAACAATAGTGTAGCCTTGGGGCAGGGTCCTGGTTCCAAATCAAGGGATATACATAACAATATTTTTGAGTTCTTCTACAAAACTAAAACCCCAAACAAATGGAAGACATTAACTACTGGATGAAGCATTCTTCATTCCAGAGAAGGTCACAGTTTGATAGCCTCGAGAACCTGAGAGGCTTATCAGGAGACCACCTGAGGCCAGATTAGTGGCCTCACACACCCTGATCCTTATCAGCAACCCCCCATCATTGAACTGTTGCTATAAAACTCCTCACCAAATGCTCCCTGGGTTGGGACACACAATTGTTTTATTTTTTTTAAATTTATGTTTTTAATTAATTTATTTTTGGCTGTGTTGGGTCTTTGTTGCTGCACATGGGCTTCCTCTCATTGCAGTGAGCAGGGGCTACTCTTTTTTGTGGTGTATGGGCTTTGCATTGTGGTGGCTTCTCTTGTTGCAGAGCGTGGGCTCTAGGCACCCAGGCTTCAGTAGTTGTGGCAGCTGGCTCAGTAGTTGTGGCTCCTGGGCTCTAGAGTAGAGGCTCAGTAGTCAGGGCACACGGGCTTAGTTGCTCCGTGGTATGTGGGATCCTCCCAAACCAGGGATTGAACCCGTGTCCCCTGCATTGGCAGGCAGATTCCCAACCACTGTGCCACCAGGGAAGTATCAAGGGACACACAGTGTTTGATGGTAGGAGCTCGCTGTGTCCCTCTTTGCCTGGCAAAGCAATAAAGCTATTCTTTTCTACTTCATCCAAAACTCTGTCTCTGAGATTTGATTCAGCACTGGTACAAAGAGGCCGAGTTTTTGGTATCATTATTATTAGCCAATCAGACTCACTCACACAAACTTTTGTAGATTCTGTGATTGTATGGAAAAGGAATTGAACGAGGGATGAAATTCAGTCCTCTAACTCCTGGCCAACCTATTTTTCATGGGCCTGTATAAACCAAGAGGAAGTGCCTTTCTCTAATTCATATGGACTAAGGAGGCAGATAAATGTTTTTTTTTTTTTCTAATCTGACAAAGACATGGTATGTGTGAGAGGCAGCCTTGCATATGTAGTTGAGACAGTGTAAAAACAGTGTTTACAACATTTCAGTCCACACAGAGCTTCAAGATGGTGGAGAAGTAAAATGTGGAGATCACCTTCCTCCCCACAAATACATCAGAAATACATCTACATGTGGAACAACTCCTACAGAATGCCTACTGAATGCTGGCAGAAGACCTCAGGCTTACCCAAAGGCAAGAAACTTCCCACGTACCTGGGTAGGGCAAAAGAAAAAACAGAGACCAAAGAATAGGGATGGGACCTGCACCTCTGGGAGGGAGCTGTGAAGGAGGAAAAGCTTCCACACACTAGGAAGGCCCTTCATTAGCAAAGATGGGAGGTGGGTGGCTGGGGAAGCTTCGGAGCCACGGAAGAGAGCACAGCAACAGGGGTGCAGAGGGCAAAGCGGAGAGATTCCCGCACAGAGGATCGGTGCTGACCAGCACTCACCACCCTGAGAGGCTTGTCTGCTCACCCCTCGGGGCGGGTGGGGGCTGGGAGTTGAGGCTCGGGCTTCGAGGTCAGATCCCAGGGAGAGGACTGGGGGTGGCTGTGTGAACACAGCCTGAAGGGGGCGACTGTGCCACAGCTAGCCGGGAGGAAGCCCGGGAAAATGTCTGGACCTTCCTAAGAGGCAAGAGACCATTGTTTCAGGGTGCACGAGGAGAGGGGATTCAGAGCACCACCTAAAAGAGCTCCAGAGATGGGCGCAAGCCGCAGCTATCAGTGCGGACCCCAGAGACGGGCAAGAAACGCTAACGCTGCTGCTGCAGCCACCAAGAAGCTTGTGTGCAAGCACAGGTCACTATCCACACCTTCCCTCCTAGGAGCCTGTGCAGCCCACCACTGCCAGGATCCCATCATCCAGGACAACTTCCCTGGAGAACATATGACATGCCCCAGGCTGTTGCAACGTCACATCGGCTTCTGCCCCTGCAGGCTAGCCCCCCATCCCGTACCCCTCCCTTTCCCCAGCCTGAGTGAGCCAGAGCTCCTGAATCAGCCATTCCTTTGACCCCCTCCGGTCTGGGTGAAGAACAGACGCCAGAGGGCGACCTACATGCAAAGGCAGGGCCAAAGGCAAAGGTGAACACCAGGAGCTGTGCGAACAAAGAAAAGAAAGGGAAATTTCTCCGTGCAGCCTCAGGAGCAGTGGATTAAATCTCCGCAATCAACTTGATGTACCCCTGCATCGGAGGAATACCTGAACAGACAATGAATTATCCCAAAATTGAGGCGGTGGACTTTGGGAGCAACTCTAGACTTGGAGTTTGTTGTAGGCAACTGACCAGTTTCTGAGTTTTATATTTATCTTAGTTTAGTTTTTAGCACTTGTTATCATTGGTGGATTTCTTTATTGGTTTGGTTGCTCTATTCTTTTATATTTTAATTAGATTTGTATTTTTCTCATTTTACTAATATTTCTTAATTTTTTTATTTTAATGACTTTATTTTATTGTATTTTATTTATTTATTTTTCTTTTTTTTTTCCTCCCTTTTCTTCTGAGCCGCGTAGCTCCAGTGTCTTCTGAGCCGTGTGGCTGTATCTTGGTACTCTGGCCAGATGTTAAGCCTGACACTCTGAGGTGGGACAGCCAAGTTCAGGACAATGGACCACCAGAGACCTCCCAGCCCCATGTAATATCAATCGGCGAGAGCTCTCCCAGAGATCTCCGTGTCAATGCTAAGACCCAGATCCACTCAACGACCAGCAAGTTCCAGTGCTGGACACCCCATGCCAAACAACTAGCAAGACAGAAACACAAACCCACCCATTAGCAGAGAGGCTGACTAAAATCATAATAAACTCACAGACACCCCAAAACACTCCACTGGAAGTGGTCCTGCCCACCAGAAAGACAAGATCCAGCGTCATCCACCAGAACACAGGCACCAGTCCCGTCTACCAGGAAGCCTACACAACCCACTGAGACAACATTACCCACTGGGGGCAGACAGCAAAAACAACAGGAACTACGAACCTGCAGCCTGTGAAAAAGGAGACCCCAAACACAGTAAGTTAAGCAAAATGAGAAGACAGAGAAATAGCACACGAAGGAGCAAGGTAAAAACCCACCAGACCAACAAACGAAGAGGAAATAGGCAGTCTACCTGAAAAAGAATTCAGATTAATGATAGTAAAGATGATCCAAAATCTTGGAAATAGAATAGAGAAAATGCAAGAAACATTTAACAAGGACCTAGAAGAAATAAAGAGGAAGCAAACAATGATGAACAACACAACAAATGAAATTAAAAATTCTCTAGAAGGAATCAATAGCAGAATAACTGAGGCAGAAGAAAGGATAAGTGACCTGGAAGATCACTTATCACTACCACAGAGCAGAATAAAGAAAAAAGAATGAAAAGAGTTGAGGACAGGCCCAGAGACCTCCAGGACAACACTAAGTGCATCCACATTCGAATTATACGGGTCCCAGAAGAACGAGAGAAAAAGAAAGGGACTGAAAAATATTTGAAGAGACTATAGTTGAAAACTTCCCTAATATGGGAAAGGAAATAGTCAATAAACTCCAGGAAGCACATAGAGTCCCATACAGGATAAATCCAAGGAGGAACATGCCAAGCCACATATTAATCAAACTATCAAAAAAAAAAAAGTCAAACTATAAAAAATTAAATACAAAGAAATAATATTAAAACAAGCAAGGGAAATGCAACAAATAACATACAAGGAACTCCCATAAGATGAACAGCTGATTTCTCAGCAGAAACTCTACAAGCCAGAAGGGAATGGCATGATATACTTAAAGTGATGAAAGGGAAGAACCTACAACCAAGATTACTCTACCCTGCAAGGATCTCATTCAGATTCGATGGAGAAATCAAAAGCTTTACAGACAAGCAAAAGCTAAGAGAATTCAGCACCACCAAAACCAGCTCTACAACAAATGCTAAAGGAACTTCTCTAACTGGGAAACACAAGAGAAGAAAAGGACCTACAAAAACAAACCCAAAACAACTAAGAAAATGGTCACAGGAACATACATATTGATAATTACCTTAAACGTGAATGGATTAAATGCTTCAACCCAAAGGCAAAGGCTTGCTGAATGGATACAAAAACAAGAGACTCACTTCAGACCCAAGGACACATATAGCCTGAAAGTGAGGGGATGGAAAAAGATACTCCATGCAAATGGAAATCAAAAGAAAGCTGGAGGAGCAATACTCATACCAAATAAAATAGACTTTCAAATAAAGAATGTTACAAGAGACAAGGAAGGACACTACATAATGATCAACGGATCAATCCAGGAAGAAGATATAACAATTATAAATATATATGTACCCAAGGTAGGAGCACCTCAATAAATAAGGCAACTGCTAACAGCTATAAAAGAGGAAATCGACAGTAACACAATAATAGTGGGGGACTTTAACCCCTCACTTACACCAATGCTCAGATCATCCAAATTGAAAATAAATAAGGAAACAGAAGCTTTAAATGACACAAGATCAGACAGATTTAATTGATATTTATAGGACATTCCATCCAAAAACAGCAGATTACACTTTCTTCTCAAGTGTGCATGGAACATTCTCCAGGATACATCACATCTTGGGTCACAACACAAGCCTCAGTTAATTTCAGAAAATTAAAATCATATCAAGCATCTTTTCTGACCACAGTGCTATGAGATTAGAAATCAATTACAGGGAAAAAAACGTAAAAAGCACAAACACATGGAGGCTAAACAATACATTACTAAATAACCAAGAGATCACTGAAGAAATCAAAGAGGAAATCAAAAAATACCTAGAGACAAATGACAATGAAAACACGACAATCCAAAACCTATAGGATGCAGCAAAAGCAGTTCGGAGAGGGAAGTTTATAGCTATGCAAGCCTACCTCAAAAAAAAAAAATATCTCAAATAAACAAGCTAAATTTACACCTAAAGGAACAAGAGAAAGAAGAACAAACAAACCCAAAGTTAGCAGAAGGAAAGAAATCATAAAGATCAGAGCAGAAATAAATGAAATAGAAACAAAGAAAACAATAGCAAAGATCAATTAAACTAAAAGCTGATTCTTTGAGAAGATAAACAAAATTGATAAACCATTAGCCAGATTCATCAAGAAAAAGAGGGAGAGGACTCAAATCAATAAAATTAGAAATGAAAGAGGAGAAGTTACAACAGACACCGCAGAAATACAAAGCATCCTAAGAGACTACTACAAGCAACTCTAGGCCAATAAAATGGACAACCTGGAAGAAATGGACAAATTCTTAGAAAAGTATAACCTTCCAAGACTGAACCAAGAAGAAATAGAAAATATGAACAGACCAATCACAAGTAATGAAATTGAAATTTTGATTAAAAATCTTCCAACAGGGCTTCGCTCAACAGAGGGAGGCCCGCATACCACAAAAAAAAAAAAAGAAAAAAAAAAATCTTCCAACAAACAAACGTCAAAGACCAGACGGCTTCATAGGTGAATTCTATCAAACATTTAGAGAAGAGCTAACACCCATCCTTCTCAAACTCTTCCAAAACGTTGTGGAGGAAGGAAAACTCCCAAACTCATTCTATGAGGCCACCAACACCCTGATACCAAAACCAGACAAAGATACTACAAAAAAAGAAAATTACAGACCAATATCACTGATGACCATACATGCAAAAATCCTCAACAAAATACTACCAAGCAGAATCCAACAACACATTAAAAGGATCATAAACCTGATCAAGTGTGATTTATCCCATGGCTGCAAGGATTCTTGAATATACACAAATCAATCAATGTGATACACCATATTACAAATTGAAGAATAAAAACCATATGATCATCTCAACAGATGCAGAAAAAGCTTTTGACAAAATTCAACACCCATTTATGATAAAAACTCTCCAGAAAGTGGGCACAGAGGGAACCTACCTCAACATAATAAAGGCAATATAGCAGAAACCCACAGCAAACATCATTCGCGATGGTGAAAAACTGAAAGCATTTCCTTTAAGATCAGGAACAAGACAAGGATGTCCACTCTCACCGCTATTATTCAACATAGGTTTGGAAGTCCTAGCCATGGCAATCAGAAAAGAAAAAGAAATAAAAGGAATACAAATTGGAAAAGAAGAAGTAAAACTGTCAGTGTTTGCAGATGAAATGATACTATACATAGAGAATCCTAAAGATGCCACCCTGTATGCAGAAAACGATGAGACACTGATAAAAGAAATTAAAGATGATACCAACAGATGGAGAGATATACCATGTTCTTGAATTGGAAGAATCAAAATTGTGAAAATGACCATACTACCCACAGGAATCTACAGATTCAATGCAATCCCTATCAAATTACCAATGGCATTTTTTATGGAACTAGAAAAAAAAATCTTAAAATTTGTATGGAGACACAGAAGACCCCGAACAGCCAAAACAGACTTGAGGGAAAAAAACAGAGCTGGAGGAATAAGACTCCCTGACTTCAGACTATATTCTAAAGCTACAATATTCAAGACAATATGGTACTGGCACAAAAAAAGAAATATAGATCAATGGAACAAGATAGAAAGCCCAGCGATAAACCCACGCACCTATGGTCAACTGATCTATGACAAAGGAGGCAAGGATATATAATAGAGAAAAGACAGCCTCTTCAGTAAGTGGTGCTGGGAAAACTGGACAGCTACATGTAAAAGAATGAAATGAGAACACTCCCTAACACCATATACAAAAATAAATGCAAAATGGATTAGTGACCTAAATCTAAGACCGGACACTATAAAACTCTTAGAGGAAAACAAAGGAAGAACACCCTTTGACATAAATCCCAGCAAGTTCTTTTTTGATCCACCTCCTAGAATAATGGAAATAAAAAGTAATATAAACAAATGGGACCTAATGAAACTTCAAAGCTTTTGCACAGCAAAGGAAACCATAAACAAGACGAAAAGACAGCCCTCAGAATGGGAGAAAATATTTGCAAATGAAGCAACTGATGAAGGATTAATCTCCAAAATATATAAACAGCTCATGCAGCTCAATATTAAAAAAACAAACAACCCAATCCAAAAATGGGCAGAAAACCTAAATAGACATTTCTCCAAAGAAGACATACAGATGGCCAAGAAGCACATGAAAAGCTGCTCACCATCACTAATTATTAGA
>NC_041221.1:156194725-156230328 GCF_002837175.3 Physeter macrocephalus
GAATGGATAAAGAAGATGTGGTACATATATACAATGGAATATTACTCAGCCATAAAAAGGAACGAAATTGGGTCATTTGTTGAGACGTGGATGGATCTAGAGACTGTCATACAGAGTGAAGTAAGTCAGAAAGAAGAAAACCAATATTGTATATTAACGCATATATGTGGAATCTACAAAAATGGTACAGATGAACCGGTTTGCA
Source organism: Physeter macrocephalus (assembly GCF_002837175.3). NCBI lineage: Eukaryota > Metazoa > Chordata > Mammalia > Artiodactyla > Physeteridae > Physeter > Physeter macrocephalus. The sequence goes on from NC_041221.1 coordinate 156,194,931, forward strand.
GGGCAGAAATAGAGACACAAATGTAGAGAACAAATGTATGGACACCAAGAGGGTAAAGCGGCGGGGGGTGGGTGTGGTGGTGTGCTGAATTGGGTGATTGGGATTGACATGTATACACTGATGTGTATAAAATTGATGAGTAATAAAAACCTGCTGTATAAAAAAATAAAATAAAAATCAAAAATTCAAAAAAAAAAAAAGTCATGTGCCACTATGTTCATTGCAGCACTATTTACAATACCCAGGCTATGGAAGCAACCCAAGTGTCCCTTGACAGATGAATGGATAAAGAAGATGTGGCATATATATACGATGGAATATTACTCAGCCATAAAAAGAAACGAAATTGAGTTATTTGTAGTGAGCTAGATGGACCTAGAACCTGTCAGACCTAGATCTGTGAAGTAAGTCAGAAAAAGAAAAACAAATACCGTATGGTAACACATATATATGGAATCTAAAAAAAACAGGTTCTGAAAAACGTAGGGGCAGGACAGGAATAAAGACCCAGATGTAGAGAATGGACTTAAGGACACGGGGAGGGGGAAGGGTAAGCTGGGATGAAGTCAAAGAGTGGCATTGACAAATATACACTACCAAATGTAAAACAGATAGCTGGTGGAAAGCAGCTGCATAGCACAGGGAAGATCAGTTTGGTGCTCTGTGACCACCTAGAGGGGTGGGAGCAAGACGCAAGAGGGAGGAGAAATGAGGATATAAGTATACAGTTGATTCACTTTGTTATACAGCAGAAACTAACAGAACAATGTAAAGCAATTATACTGCAATAAACATGTTAAAAAAAATGCTATTGAAATCTTTTTAGTGTTATCTATCATAGTCTGCACAGACTGTTTTCTAGAATTTTATTCTCCACAAGTATGATTTGGGTAAAGTATATAGTCCTGGCTTATCAGAGAGCCTCAGTCCTCTGGCCACATTTATAGCTTCTAGGTTGGCTGCATTTCTCACACTGGACCAGTCAGAGTTATTCCTGAAACCTTCTCCCCAGCTACCAGTAAAGATGGTATATTTTTCAGATCAAGAGCTGTAGGATAATGGAAGTTTCTGGCTACCTGTAGGCACATTAGTGACATATGAAAAGAATGTATCTGTGAAGAAAATCAAGCAGAAAAAGCAGAGCTAAGAGATGAAGAAAGAGAGAACTTTGTTGACACTGCACTCATGAACCCCAGTGTGTCAGATGAGTTTGTCTTTGGACTGTTCAATGAGCCCAACAATCTTTTTTTTTTTGCTTTAAACTGCTGTGGGGTAGATATATAACTTAAAATTGAATGACTCCTGAGTAATGAAGTAAAGAAAACATTAGAAATGAACAAAAGAAAGAAATAGAAGTAAAACTTGCCACTCTTCTAATAACCATGGAACTCGCTGGAAGTAAGTAGGAATATTTGTCTCTCAACTGCCCACTTGACATAATTTTTCTGTCCTTGACGATGCTACCATGGCTTGCTTGTGTTTCTTTAGTTGGTTCCCCTGCCTCAGGATACAGTAGCTATAATCAGGGACCCTATGTTTATGACAATGATTGAGTTAGCTGAGCCAAGAATGTGCCTGTCAACAGATCCTCTCCACAGGAAGTGTTGGGAGAGGTTGGGATTAACATATACACATTACCATATATAAAATAGATAACCAACAAGGACCTACTGTACAGCACAGGGAACTATACTCAATATTCTGTAATAACCTACAAGGGAAAATAATCGGAAAAAGAATGTATATATGTATATGCATAACTGAATCACTTTGCTGTATACCTGAAACTAAACAACATTGTAAATCAACTATACTCCAATATAAAATAAAAATTAAATTTAAAAAGTCTAATGATGATTAATGAGCTCAATTGTCTCATAATTCACAAGTGACTTAACAGGTTGGCCTATATGGTTATAGGGAGACAAATAAAGAGGTGATTTGTATGTGCCCAACACCTTCGATTCAGCCAGTCCCACAGGACTGGGACTTATATGCCCTTCCAATTAGGGAGTCAGCAAGTCATTTGTTTCTGACCTGTTACATGGAAGATTTTAACAGGGGAAGAAAGTGTTCTTTCTCTCAACTAAAATTAAGGTTCTTCTGAGAGATCATAGAAGAAGAACGCTATAGCTACTTTTACCACTATTTCATAATTTTAAAAAAACTAATATTTATAAAATATTTACAATGCACAGGTGCCAGGTAGTGATAGGTGTGCATATGAATATGTAATCATACGGCTATCTGGACCTAAGTGATCTAGAAGCCAGAGAATTTTTATCTAAATTACCTAAATATGACCAAAGATCTGAATAAACAGATCCATCAATATATTAAATTCATACTCAACAATACTTTTTAAAAATCATGCTTAACCCCTCTATCATAGCTTCTCCAAATGAATGTGAGATTATAAATATGGAGACTTTGTCTTTTATGTGTACTGGTTAGTATCTTTGAAAAACTTTGTGTACTCAACCAGAATGTCTCAAGATATTAGAGAGGAAAGGACAATTTTCAAATTGTTAAACACATAATTTTCAGACAAATAGCGAGTGAGCATATGCCAAAATTTAATTTGTGTCATTATTGAGAGAACCAGCAGAATGTTAAGAGATCATGAAGAAAGGATTTGAGAAACTGGCATACATGTTTAGTAGGGAAAGGACTGCTCAAATAAGATTGCTGTATTGGAAAATATCCTACAAAAGAATAAACCATGATCTTTGGGATTATCATCTCTATTAGATAGGAGAAAAAATCATCATTTGATACCAGTTTCTACAAGTTAATGGCTAACTTAAGAGGGCTGTAAAACATCCAAGCTCTGATCATTAGCCAAAGTTACATTTTCTGACATCATCAAATATCATTCATATGAGCTTACTAGAAAATAATCTAGCATCATATTGGAGTCACATAATCAACATGTTGATTTTTTTCAAATTTTGGATAATTTTCCTACAAGGAGGTAACTCAGCTCAAGAGTAAGCCAAATTAATTGATCTTACCTAACCGAAAATGGAGTTTCTGAGATAACTGAGGGGCCTCATTAATTTTTTTATTAGTCCATGAAAATAAATAATAAAAATATAAATTTTAATTATTCTTAGCAAAAATATACTTCAAATATTTGTAGATCTGCCATGGGATACCAAACAAACATGGTAGAAGCTCAGTAACATATATCTAGGAAAAGATACAAATTAAGTTGCTTACAATGTATAAGTAGAAGCAGGGAAAAGTTTAGTTCAGAAAATTAAATAAGTGATAATGTGGTCAGTGTTTATAAAGGGACACATGACCAGCAGATACATCAGCAATAATAAGAGGCAGTAATTTTACCATGAAGAACTTTTAGGATATTCAGGGTTGTCTCCCCACTGAGTGGAGAATTTTTTTTTTTTTTTAAGATTACATCTTTCTCTACCTTTCCACACAGTGTGTGAAATATGATATATCTCCAAAGTTTAAAAAAGAAGGAAGGAAGGAAGGAGGGGAGAGAAGGGAGGGAGGAAAAAAAAAAACCACCTTGAATCAAACCATAAGTCTTAGTACATAATCTGGATCATCATTATCATTTCCATCATCATCTTGCTGTACTCTCATTTACCTCTTGAAAGTACTTTTTTCCCTTCAAATGTTAATTAACATTTTATTAAAAATACAAATTACAGATGAAATTTCTTATTTCATTAAATGAGATGGTTTTCCCTTCATTGGATATTCAGCTGCCTCTAAACCCTCTCCCACCCCTTGTCTTGGGAACAGTCATTGGCACTGTTCTTCTACCACAATCAACAAATCCCTGCAAATTAACTCACTTGATATGCCACCATCAACCAATAGTGTCAGGATTTCAGAGACAGGCAGGATATTAAGCTATTCCTAGACAGGTAAAGATTAAGCAGGGCCCAGTTGACCTTTCCTGGTTGGAATCAGTAACAGGAGCCTTCTGGATCCATGAGGAATTTCCAACTAAATACAGAGACTAGAAAAGCCAAGCATAGAAAGACATTAAAAGAAACACAAAATCAGTCCAGCTCCGGGAAACTGTGAATGATGAGGTGCATAAATTTGCAAAGTATGGCATTGGGTGAGTTTGAGTCTGGCTTGGTAGTTGTTTGGGGGTTCAGTATAATATCTTCAGGACATGGATTCTCATCCTCGTGACTCTGCTCTAGCAAGTTCATCCTACTATCCTCAACAGAGAAAATAAATCCATGAACACCCGGTATTACACAACCTGATTGTGTATAATGCTAAGAGGGCAGATTGTTAGTGGTTTGAGGTATTCCTGTTGAAAGTCTTTAGGTGAGAAACTTTGTAATCATACCTAATGAAGGTATATTTTGTACTCAAGTTTTCTTTTGTAATCATCGTACATGTTTATCAGTAAGAATATGAGGGAATTAAAATTTGATTATGATCAACAATTATGACATTGATTATGACACTCAGATAAAGTAAATCAGGGACAAATGAATGATGTATTAAGTATCTAAACCAGGAGATGTTCCTTGAGAAAGGAGCAGCCTTCAAAGTCATCTACTTGAAGAAAAGGATGGGGTTTGGAAAAAGGAGCATCCCTAAGCACAAATCTTCCTAACCATAAAGCCTCAGCTGGATGACAAGTTATCGAGCACAGCTCTGTGGAGGTTGAATAACTGATTCCACTGCCTATTGTTAAATATATCCTGGAGCCTAAAGGAGTTGATTCCTAATAAACCCTGAGATTAAACTCCGATTCCTGGTGGCAAAATGACAATTTACAATTTCAATTATAGTTAACCAGGGAGAAAAACTGTAGCAGCAGAACACAAACCAACAAGCTGTGCTACACCAAGACAATCAATAAACTGATCTTCCATCTTAGCAGGAAAGAAGGTGATTATTTTACAAGTCTTAACTGCTTAAAGTTTAAAGGAGAATGAAACCTATCTTAAGTAAGATATTTAGGGGCAGGAATCATGCCTTCTTCTTAGTGGCCTATCTTATTCAATCCACCACTTAGAGAGAAGGTGAAAGATAGCACACAGCACTACTCAATATTCTGACCCATCAGGGTATGCAGTGAGTCACTGCTGATCACCAAGCCCAGGTGAAATATTACCTCCTTTGTGAATTCTTTCCTAATCCTAGCAGGCAGGGTTAGGCATTTCTCACTGTTTTTTAGTTACTTAGTTTGGTTAGTTTTTTTTTTAAAAAATCTTAATTTATGTATTCATGCATCAAAAATCATTACACATCTACAATGTACTAGACATTGTAATAAATGTGAGAGATAAATAGCAATGGATATGTATAATATGACACTGATCCACTGTATTTCAAATTTTTTTTTTACATCTGTCTCTAGGCACCTTAAGGGCAGAAACTGCTGTCTAACTTAATTTCTTATCCCCCAAAGTTAGCAGGGTTTTGGAGGCATTGCAGGATCACAGTAATCTCTTCTTATATTTTTCATACTACTTCACAGCCAGTTCAAATCACATATCTTGAATGGCTCATTCTTATTACTTCCTAACTCAGTTCAACTCTATATACTCTGTTATTTTTATCCCTATGTTGCTTATCTATGCCTTTTTGGCTATTGGTTGTGTGTCTGTGTATGTATTAGTCAGGCATTCTTCATTATATGTCGATAAATGTTTACTGAACATTGACTATGTTACAGGTGTGGCATTGAATTGCCCACAATGAGAGGAGAGGTTATCCCATTCATACTTAATATTGTCCCTTCTCCAACTAGAATCTGGGACCCTCCAAAGTTCATAGAGAATAGGAACTTTATTTTGGTTAGTTTTGTATATTTAAAGGCTAGAATACGGTAAAAACTTGCCCCAAAATTAAATTAATTGGGTCATAAATAAATGTATTTTGTTTTTCCTCCCCTCCCCCACTCATGGCAGTTATACTTGGAACATAGCTAAGCATATGGTAGGACTGCAAAAGAGCTAAAGTTTATCAAGTGCTTCTTATACATCAGATGAAAGGCTAAAGTCTATGGAAACATACTATCATTTAATTTTCCTAAAACTTCATAAGGTTAGTCTACCATTTGGATTCTATTCGTAGATGAGTAAACTGGGGGTTAAAGAGATTTAAGTTAGAGGCAAATGGTAGACCTATGACTCACATGTGTCTTGTATTATTCTATCCTAACAGAGAATGGCAGATTCCTAGATTGATTAATTGTGAAATTTAGAAGTGATGCCTTACTTCTAGGGTTATTGTCTGAACTGGCTTTGTATCTCATATGAAAAGTGCCCTCAGATAGGGAGGAATCTAAAATACAGATATGTGTATTTCTTGGTGTTCTGCCTGCACTACTTGCTCATTCTCTCAAACCCACACTTGCTTTGACTCTCCTGGGTTCCAGATTCCTGACATAAAAATCTTTTTCACTTCTACTGGCTGTTGTCTTTGATTTGGCATCTTTCGATTTTTTTGACACTTGCTTTATCCTTGAACATTTTTCTACCCACTGTTTGCAGCTACAGCCTGCTTGGGGAGTTGAGTTTTGAGCCTGACACCAGGACTCCTTCCTTTGCCCTAGAGAGTTATAAAAAAAAATCCCCTCTAAAAGCAAAAAATAGGAAACACCACAGTTTCTCTAAACACAATGATTACATAGATTTATTTCATAAATGATTTGCATGATTCTTAAAAGAAACTCTTTTCAAGACAAAAGCAATGTTCCCTAAACAATAACTAGGTTATACTATGCCTGTTTCTTTTTATCCTATTTTCTCACTTGCTTCTGGTGAATTTCAGGTAATATTCTATTTGTCAATTCTCACATAAAATCACCTGTCTCTTTCAGTTATCAATGTTTCCTATTAGAAATGAAGACTTCATGTTTGCTAAAATCTTAATAATTCTCAAGGTTATATTAAGTAGAGCTTTATTTTATTACAGTGAATACTATCTTATGAATATTTCAGTAACATTAGCAGAAAAACAGAATAAAGTAAACAGCTTCTGCAAGCAAACATCTTCATTTTAATTATTATTTAGGATATATCTTATGCCACTCTCTTTTCCACTTAATGTCAAAGCCTCCTTCTCCCCTGAAAACTGCACAGTCCAAGTCATGTTTAATAGTCAATATTTTAATTGCATATGACAGTAAAATAATTAAAGTTGCAATTTTCACCTTAATAAAAAATCACACTTCTAAAAAATCACATCATATCAATTGTGAAAAAGGAGAACAAAGTTGGAGAACTCACAAAGCCTAATTTCAAATTTATCACAAAGCTACAGTATCAAAACTGTGTGGTATCAAGAAAAGGAAAAGAAAGCCACAGACTGGCAGAATGTATTTGCAAAAGACACATCTGATAAAGGACTGTTACCCAAAATATACAATGAACTTTTAAAACTCAAAAATAAGAAAACAAACAAACCAATTAAAAAGTGGTCAAATATCAAAGAAGTTATCATATGGCAAATAAACATATGAAAACATGCTGCACATCATGTCCACATAAAAACTTGCACACAGATAATTACAGTAGCTTTTTCATAACTGCCAAAACCTGGAAGCAACCAAGATGCCCTTCAGTAGGTGAATGGATAAATTGTGATACATCCAGACAATGGAATATTATTCATTACTATAAAGAAATGAGCTACCAAGCCATGAAAAGGCATGCTGGGAACTTACATTCATATTGCTAAATGAAGGAAGCCAGTGTGAAAAGGCTACATACTGTATGATTCCAACTATATGACATACTGGAAAAGACAAACCATAGAGACATTAAAAAAAAAAATCAGTAGTTGCTAAGGGTTTTGGGGAGTGAGGGATGAGTAGGCTTAGCACTGAGGAATCCAGCTATAATGATGGATGCATGTCATTATACACCTGTCCAAATTCATAGACTGCACAACACCAAGAGTGAACTGTAATGTAAACCGTGGACTTTGGATAACGATGTTTCAGTGTAGGTTCACCAATTGTAACAAATGTGGGGGATGTTTGTAATGGGGGGAGGTTATGCTTGAGTGGGGGCAGAGGGTGTGTGGGAGATCTCTGCATCTTCCACTTAATTTTTTTTTTTTTTTTTGGCTGCACCCCAAGGCATGCGGAACTTCCCCGACCAGGGATTGAACCCACACCCCCTGCAGTGGAAGTCTGGAATCTTAACCACTGGACCACCAGGGAAGTCTATCTTCCACTCAATTTTGCTTTGAACCTAAAACTTCTCCAAAAAATAAAGTCTTTTAAAGAAAAGAAAAGCACACTCTCCTAAAGAAATTATATTATATTCCTTGTGGTTTTAACATAATCTCTATTTTCAGAATCATCAAGGTGCCAGTTCACAACATTAATTTTAGAATTCATACATCTTAATTTTTCCTCCTTCTCTTTTATAAACGTGAACAGTTCATAATGCCCAGTGGAAATACAATTAGTGAAGTACCAACTGTCAAAGGACCGGAGAGTAGGCGCAAAGTAGAAAAAGTAGAGCAACAAAGTTGTTGCCCTCTGAGGGATTTCAATACAAAGAAACAATAGAAAAGGGAGTACTGGAAGATAATGAAGAAAAACTTTGGACTGCTGCAACAAATATAAACAGATTATTTTAAAGAGCTGCTAAGGAACAGCAACCAACTCCTTAAAGCACAGTGGTAAAACTAGAATGCTACAGAAAAAGAAAAAGAAAATGTCTAAAAAAGAAATATAACTATTTTAGGACAATAAAAAACAATCCAAACCTATTCACAAATCCTGCAAAACCAACAGACTGTTCCTGTGACACCAAGAAAAAAATGAATAAAATACACTCTGATAAACATCACTCAGAGAGTCATTTTTCAGTACCCTAGGCTTTGAAAGAGAATTTGTGTTTCCTTGTGTCTCAACATATTTGTAGCTCTCGTTAATGTTTAGAAGGAATACAACTCTGACTTTCATCTCTAACTTGCTTGGTATGTTTGATTTAGGGTGATAAATTTGTCAATAGATTTATAGTCTTTTAACAAATTGGGACTAAACATAATTATCAAGACACTATCAAATATCTGAGTCAAATAAGAAGGGAAAAAAAGACATCAATCTTATTTCCTTGTTATCATAGTTTACTTTCCAATAAACATGCCTCCTACATCCCAAACTGCAAGACTAATTTTATTAAAAACAAATATTATAATGAGCAACATTTGATGAAATCAGAAGTAAATTGTTAGATTGTGTGCATCACTGAAATTTGAAAAGAAAATACTTAACCACTAATTATTTTGTGTGCTAACACTTAATATTCTGGCACACATGAGATTATTCCCTCCTACATAATATTTGTGTAATTTGACCGAGCTGCCAACTAGAAAACAGTGGTGCCCAGGTTATGGTTTGATGGTTGAATTTAAATAGAAATTATCTTCAAATAAATGAATCTTAACTTGTAGCATATCATCATAGTAAATTATCCTTTTTCTACTCAATAATTGTTAATGAAATAGTGAACAAAAATCTCAAATACCTATTCAAAAAGAAGATACAGGTTAGAACAAGATTTAAAGAAATGAAAACACACTAGAAAACTTAGAAACTATGGGATCATAACATTTTAAAGATGAAAACAACAAGAAGCATCTAAAGAGAAATTTCATGTTTTCGACTGCTATTATTTATCCTATCTAAACTTGAATTTGTCTCCTAGACCTAAAAAGAAAGCAATCTATTGTCAGCTTTTCTTTATCTCAACCTCACACAGTTGTTTCTTCTCCAGTATTATTAACATTTTAATAAACTAGGTGTCAAAAATCAAATTTTATCAATTTGACAACTTCAACCGAACTGAAAATACATATTCCATTCCACATATTAAAAACCAATTCTACGAAAATACCTGACCAAATATGAAAGTATAAATGTAAAATGATGTTTAATGGGGAGATTGGTTCAAGACGGAGGAGTAAAAGGACTTGCGCTCACTCCCTCTTGTAAGAGCACTGGAATCACAACTAACTGCTGAACAATCATCGACAGGAAGACACTGGAATTCACCAAAAAAGATACCCCACATCCAAAGACAAAGGAGAAGCCACAATGAGATGGTAGGAGGGGCACAATCACAATAAAATCAAATCCCATAACCGCTGGGTGGTGTGACTCACAGACTGGAGAACAACTATACCACAGAAGTCCACACACTGGAATAAGGTTCTGAGCCCCATGTCAGGCTTCCCAACCTGGAAGTCTGGCAATGGGAAGAGGAATTGCCAGAGAATCAGACTTTTAAGGCTAGTGGGATTTGACTGTAGGACTTCAACAGGACTGCAGGAAACAGAGACTCCACTGTTGGAGGGCATACATAAAGTGGTGTGTGCATCAGGACCCAGGGTGAAGGAGCAGTGACCTCACAGGAGACAGAACCAGACCTACCTGCTAGTGTTGGAGGGTCTCCTGCAGAGGCAGGGGGTGGGTGTGGCTCACCGTGGGGACAAGGACACTGGCAGCAGAAGTTCTGGGAAGTACTCCTTAGCATGAGCCCTCACGGAGTCCACCACTAGCCCCACCAAAGAGCCTGTATCCTCCAGTGCTGGGTTGCCTCAGGCTAAACAATCAACAGAGACAGACTCAGCCTCACACATCAGCAGACAATCAGATTAGAGTTTTAATGAGCTCTGCCCACCAGAGCAACACCCAGTTATACCCACCACCAGTCCTTCCCATCAGGAAGATTGCAAGGCTCTCAGATAGCCTCATCCACCAGAGGGAAGAAAGCAGAAGCAAGAAGAACTACAATCCTGCAGCCTGTGGAACAAAAACCACATTCACAGAAAGACAGACAAAAGGAAAAGGCAGAGGACTATGCACCAGATGAAGGAACAAGACAAAACACCAGAAAAACAGCTAAATGAAGTGGAGATAGGCAACCTTCCAGAAAAGGAATTCAGAATAATGATAGTGAGGATGATCCAGGACCTCGGAAAAAGAATAGAGGCAAAGATTAAGAAGATGAAAGAAATGATTAACAAAGACGTAAAATAATTAAAGAACAAACACCTGGAAGAATTAAAGAACAAACAAACAGAGATGAACAATAAAATAACTGAAATGAAAAATAAACTAGAAGGAAATAATAATAGAACAACTGAGGCAGAAGAACGGATAAGTAACCTGGAAGATAAAATGGTGGAATTCACTGCCACAAACAGAATAAAGAAAAAAGAATGAAAAGAAATGAAGACAGCCTAAGAGACCTCAGGGACAACATTAAATGCACCAACATTTGCACTAGAGGGGTCCCAGAAGGAGAAGAGAGAGAGAAAAGACACAAGAAAATATTAGAAGATATTATAGTCGAAAACTTCCCTAACATGGGAAAGGAAATAACCACCCAAGTCCAGGAAGGGCAGAGAGTCCCATGCAAGACAAACCCAAGGAGAAACACGCCAAGACACATACTAATCAAATGGAAAAAACTTAAAGACAAAGAAAAATTATTAAAAGCAACAGGGGAAAAACGACAAATAACATACAAGGAAATTCTCATAAGGTTAACAGCTGACTTCTCAGGAGAAACTCTACCAGCCAGAAGGGAATGGCACGATATATTTAAAGTGATGAAAGGGAAAAACCTACAACCAAGATTACCCTACCCAGCAAGGATCTCATTCAGATTCAGTGGAGAAATCAAAAGCTTTACAGACAAGCAAAAGCTAAGAGAGTTCAGCACCACCAAGCCAGCTCTACAACAAATGCTAAAGGAACTTCCCTATGTGGGAAACACAAGAGAAGAAAGGACCTACATAAACAAAACCAAAACAATTAAGAAAAAAAAGAAAAATTATTAAAAGCAACAGGGGAAAAACGACAAATAACATACAAGGAAATTCTCATAAGGTTAACAGCTGACTTCTCAGGAGAAACTCTACCAGCCAGAAGGGAATGGCACGATATATTTAAAGTGATGAAAGGGAAAAACCTACAACCAAGATTACCCTACCCAGCAAGGATCTCATTCAGATTCAGTGGAGAAATCAAAAGCTTTACAGACAAGCAAAAGCTAAGAGAGTTCAGCACCACCAAGCCAGCTCTACAACAAATGCTAAAGGAACTTCCCTATGTGGGAAACACAAGAGAAGAAAGGACCTACATAAACAAAACCAAAACAATTAAGAAAATGGTAAAAGAAACATAAATATCAATATTACCTTAAATGTGAATGGACTAAATGTTCCAACCAAAAGACACAGGCTCGCTGAATGGATACAACAACAAGACCCATATATATGCTGTCATGAGACACCAACTTCAGACCTAGGAACACATACAGACTGAAATGGATTAAATGCTCCAATCAAAAGACATAGACTGGCTGAATGGATACAACAACAAGACCCATATATATGCTGTCATGAGACACCAACTTCAGACCTAGGAACACATACAGACTGAAAGTGAGGGGATGGAAAATGATATGCCATGAAAATGGAAATCAAAAGAAAGCTGGAGTACCAATCCTCCTATCAGATAAAACAAACTTTATTTATTTTTATTTATTTATTTATTTATTTTTTTTGTGGTACGCGGGCCTCACACTGTTGTGGCCTCTCCCGTTGCAGAGCACAGGCTCCAGACGCGCAGGCTCAGCGGCCATGGCTCACAGGCCCAGCCGCTCCGCGGCATGTGGGATCCTCCCAGACCGGGGCGCGAACCCGGCTCCCCTGCATCGGCAGGCGGACGCGCAACCACTACGCCACCAGGGAAGCCCCAAAACAAACTTTAAAATAAAGAATGTTACAAGAGACAAGGAAAGACACTACATAATGATCAAGGGATCAATCCATGAAGAAGATACAACAATTATAAATATATAGGCACCCATCACAGGAGTACCTCCATACATAAGGCAAATGCTAACAGCCATAAAAGGGGAAATTGACCGTAACACAATCATAGTAGGGGAATTTAACACCCCACTTTCACCAATGGACAGATCATCCAAAATGAAAATAAATAAGGAAATACAAGCTTTAAATGATACATTAAACAAGATGGACTTAATTGATATTATAGGACATTCCACCCCCAAACAAGAGAATACACTTTCTTCTCGAGTGCTCATGGAACATTCTCCAGGACAGATCGTATCTTGGGTCACAAATCGAGCTTTGGTAAATTTAAGAAAATTGAAATCATATCAAGTATCATTTCCGACCACAATGCTATGAGACTAGATAGCAATTACAGGAAAAGATCTGTAAAAAATACAAACACAGGGAAGCTAAACAATACACTAATAAATAACAAAGAGATCACTGAAGAAATCAAAAAGGAAATCTAAAAATACATAGAAGCAAATGACAATGAAAACACGACGACATTACACAGAAATTAACACGCCATTGTAAAGCAATTACACTCCAATAAAGATGTTAAAAAAAGAAAAAGAAAATATAAACAGACCAATCATTAGTAAAACAGAAGCCAACAACACATTAAAAGGATCATACACCATGATCAAGTGGGATTTATCCCAGGGATGCAAGTATTCTTCAATATATGCAAATCAATCACTGTGATACACTGTATTAATAAATCGAAGAATAAAAGCCATATGATCATCTCAATAGATGCAGAAAAAGCTTTTGACCAAACTCAACACCAATTTATGATAACAAACTCGCCAGAAAGTGGGCACAGAGAGAACCTACCTCAACGTAATAACGGCCATATATGACAAACTCACAGCAAACATCCTTCTCAATGGTGAAAACCTGAAATCATTTCCTCTAAGATCGGGAACAAGACAAGGATGTGCACTCTCACCAGTATTATTCAACATAGTTTTGCAAGTCGTAGCCACGGCAATCAGAGAAGAAACAAAAGGAATACAAATTGGAAAAGAAGAAGTAAAATTGTTACTGTTTGCAGATCACATGATACTATACATAGAGAATCCTAAAGATGCCACCAGAAAACTGCTAGAGCTAATCAATGAATTGATAAAGTTGCAGCATACAAAATTAATGCACGGAAATCTCTTGCATTCCTATACACGAACAACGAAAGATCAGAAAGAGAATTTAAGGAAACAATCTTATTCCTCACTGCAACAAAAAGAATACAATACCTAGGAATAAACCTACCTAAGGAGGTAAAAGAGCTGTACTCAGAAAACTCCAAGACACTGATGAAAGAAATCAAAGATGACACAAACAGATGGAGAGATATACCATGTTCTTGGATTGGAAGAATCAATACTGTGAAAATGACTATACTATCCAAAGAAATCTAGAGATTCAATGCAATCCCTATCAAATTACCAATGGCATTTTTTACAGAACTAGAATAAAAAAATCTTAAAATTTGTATGGACACACAAAAGACCCCAAACAGCCAAAGCAATCTTGAGGGGGAAAAAAAAAGGAGCTGGAGGAATCAGGCTCCCTGACTTCAGACTATACCACAAAGCTACAGTAATCAACACAATATGGTACTGGCACATAAACAAATATAGATCAGTGGAACAGGATAGAAAGCCCAGAGGTAAACCCACACACCTGTGGTCAACTAATCTATGACAAAGAGACAAGGATATACAACGGAGAAAAGACAGTCTCTTCAATAAGTGGTGCTGGGAAAACTTGACAGCTACATGTAAAAGAATGAAATTAGAACACTCCCTAACACCATACACAAAAATAAACTGAAAATGCATTAAAGACCTAAATGTAAGACTGGACACTACAAAACTCTTAGAGGAAAACATAGGAAGAAAACTCTTTGACATAAATCACAACATGATATTTTAAAACCCACCTCCTAGAGTAACGGATATAAAAACCAAAATAAACAAATGGGACCTAATGAAACTTCAAAGCTTTTGCACAGCAAAGGAAACCATAAACAAGAGAAAAAGACAACACTGAGAATGTGAGAAAATATTTGCAAATGAATCAATGGACAAAGGATTAATTTCCAAAATATAGAAACAGTTCATGCACCTCAATATTAAAAAAACAAACAACCCAATCCAAAAATGGGCAGAAGACCTAAATAGACATTTCTCCAAACAAGACATACAGATGGCTATGAGGCACATGAAAAGCTGCTCAATATCAGTAATTATTAGAGAAATGCAAATCAAAACTACAATGAGGTATCACCTCACACCGGTTAGAATGGGCATCATCAGAAAATCCACAAACAACAAATGCTGCAGAGGCTGTGGAGAAAAGTGAACCCTCCTGCACTGTTGGTGGGAATGTAAATTGATACAGTCATTATCAAGAACAGTATGGAGGTTCCTTAAAAAACTAAAAATAGAATTACCCTATGAGCCAACAGTCCCACTATTGGGCATATACTTAGAGAAAACCATAATTCAAAAAGTCACATGCACCCCAGTGTTCATTGAAGCACTATTTACAATAGCCAGATCATGGAAGCAACCTGAATGCCCACTGACAGACGAATGGATAAAGAAGATGTGGTACATATATACAATGGAATATTACTCAGCCATAAAAAGGAACGAAACTAGGTCATTTGTAGAGACGTGGATGGACCTAGAGGCTGTCATACAGAGCAAAGTAAGTCAGAATGAGAAAAACAACTATCGTATATTAACGCATCTATGTGGAATCTAGAAAAATGGTAGATGAACCAGTTGGCAAGGCACAAATAGAGACACAGATGTAGAGAACAAATGTATGGACACTAAAGGGGGAAAGTGGGGCAGCAGGGATGATGGTAGTGGGATGAATTGTGAGATTGGTATTGACATATATACACTAATATGTATAAAATAGATAACTAATAAGAACCTGCTGTATAAAATAATAAAATAAAATTCAAAAAAAATAAATAAAATGATTTTTATATGAAGCATTGTTTGTAACAGGAGAGACAGAGGGAGAGAGTGCCAAATAATTGTCAGTAAGAGACATAACATATTAAACTAAACTATGATCTATTATAGTATATTCCTGCTATCCTCAACTTATGGTTAAATTGTGATATGATCACAATATGAAAGGTAGAAAAATACATGCTTATATGGAACAAACTCCAAGATTTATTTACCAAAAAGTAAGGTTCAGAACATGTTTTATAGTATAAGCCTATATTTGCAAAATAAGTATAATTTTTCAACTGGTACAGTATTAAATACCTAGAAATTTAGTAGTGTTTTAGGTCTGAAATATTTCATATTTGGGTGAAACACATATATTATTTTTTATTTTTTAAGTTAAATATGCCAGCAATACAAACAGTAATATTAAAAACAATAGAGATATCAGAAATTAATTTTCTTTTTAAAATTTGCTGCTCACATCAATCACATTCTGAAAAAAATATACTACAAAATATGTTTAATTGGAGACTGTACAACTCAATAAAATAGCTTTGCAACAGTTATCCTAAACCCACCATTATAATTTGCATAGTATAAGAAATAATCTACTGCCAATTTGTGAATGTTCATTCAGCCATAGCCTATAAACCCAGCAACAGACTGAGGAGTGGCCTTGGCTTGGTTATTCGTGGTTCTCATCAGGAAAACAAAATTTCATTCCTCATCCAGGTGATGAAAATCCCTTTGAAACTATTCAGATTGTAATAACTATAATTTTGTGGTAATTATCCTGCAAATCAAAACTCAAACAAGAAAAAAGGCACTTCACAATCCAGAAACAACAGAAAATAAAATTAAAAACTACATGAAAATGAACAGCAGAATTCTCCAAATCTCAGAGTAAACAGCTTGCTCAAGCAAGATAATTTAGAACACACAGAAAATTAAAACCTACTTATGATAATGGGTTTAGAATGATAATTATAGAATGTTATATACAAGAAAATGGAAGACCTCATCTCTGTATGTTACCAGATAGACTATAATTTCCCAACCTCGACCCTATTTACCTTTGGGGCCAGATAATTCTTTGAGAGGCTGTCTATTGCATTATAGGATATTTAGCAGCATTCTTGGTCCTTTACCCACTAGCTGCCAACAAAACTCCTCTCTCTTCCACTCTCCCATCTTCTTTTGTGATATTTCAAAAATGTTTCCAGACACTGCCAAATATCCTTCAAGGGTAAAATTGTTCCTGATTGAAAATTACTGACATAGATTATACTGACTAATTTGGGGGGGTTAAATTTTTTGCTATGATCATTAATAAAATATACATTTCAAACCCAACTCAGTACCCAAATATACACACAAATGGGGATATGTATATGAAATATTAAACAATTATTTTGGCAAGGTCACTGATCAATCAAAATGGACAGTGGTGGTAGTGCTAGAAGATCCTAAGGCATGAGGAAATCTCTTTAGCTGTTGGACTCTGAAGAGCTCTAATGGGAGGACCCAAAATGTTACTGTGTCCCTGGGATAGAGGGCACCAGGAGCCACGGAGCTCCTGACTTTCTACTAACTATAGGCAAATACTTGATTATTGTTAACAAATAGTTCAGCAAATGCTAGTGTGAATTGACTGAATACTAGTATTTATAATAGAAATAAATATTTTATAAAACAATACTTGACAATGCATGTTGATATTTTCTATTCTCTCATTACTTTCTCTCTCTTTCTCCCTAGATTTTTCAAGGTTGGCACCATCTACTAAATCGAATTTACTGATCACAATGCTAAGGTATAATTCACACTTTGATAAACCCTGGACTTGATATGTATCATCTCAATCACACAGGTACTACTGATTTATATTCATATAAATAACTATGGTGATTTGGGATAGCTTCCTTGTGCAATGTCACACAGTTTTGGGGATTTGACACAGTATTGGTACCAAGATGGAACCTATTCATAGGTGTAGTTGTCAACTGCCTGGTATTTATGATATAAAGGCTACTGAAGGAAGTCTCTAACTCAAATTATATCAACTACTAACCTGCTTAAAATTCTCTCAATGACCAGGCCTTCTAGGCCTTCAGCACTGAGAGCCTGGTTTAAGTTCAAAGATATTTTATTGGTAGATCATTAATTAAATATATTATTAGCCTTCAACCTCATTGTATTAATTCAAAGTATTCTGTAGTGGTTTAGATAATGCACATTAAAGTCCTGCAGGACTGTATGTACACCCTGGCTTTGCTGCTTTCTATCTATGAATCATTGGGCAATTTACTTCTCCAAGCTTCACTCACTTTTCTTAAAAGTGGAAATAGGGCTTCCCTGGTGGCGCAGTGGTTGCGCGTCCGCCTGCCGATGCAGGGGAACCGGGTTCGCGCCCCGGTCTGGGAGGATCCCACATGCCGCGGAGCGGCTGGGCCTGTGAGCCATGGCCCCTGGGCCTGCGCGTCCGGAGCCTGTGCTCCGCAACGGGAGAGGCCACAGCAGAGGGAGGCCCGCATACCACAAAAAAAAAAAAAAAAAAAAAAAAAAAGTGGAAATAACGACAGTATGTAATACATGTAGTTATTGTGAGAATTAAATGTACGTAAAGGTTAACTCAGTTCCCAGCATTTGGTAAGTGCTTCATGAATGTTGCTATTAAAAATGATAATACTGATAAGTTAATAATATGAATATCAAGCCATGTCATTCTGTGAATCTCACACAGAGAGAATACATAACATGATGATTTGGAAAAGAATGTCAAGGTTGCTTCCACTCAAGACCAAAGTCTTTTGGATCATCTTTCTTGCAAACTCTTGTAAGTCACTTAATTTTCATAAGTGAAAATTTGTCACTTAAAAAGATTAATAACTAAGGATTTTTTTTACTTAAGTGCATAGGATACACATTACATTTTAAGGGAGAGGAGCTGTCTTTAAAACATTTTCAGTAAGATTTTCCAATTAAAGCATTTGGAAGCACTTGGAGAAAAAAACTGGGTTGCTATTTTTAGAGACTTGGTTTAACAATTGCTAGGCTTCTTCGCTTTTTAAAATTCATTTTTCACCCCTTGAAGGAAATTGTAGAAATGTTCTACTGAATTGAGTCTCATATGTGCACACATCTGCCACATAGCAATTCACATATGCTATGATATAAAATGCTAGATTGATACCAGCCTCCTGCAGCTCCCTCAAATGTGGAACTATTAGGGAGTGTTTTCTGTGTTGGAAACTGGCAATCCTCACACAATCTCATCTGGAAGACCCAATAAACTGGAAAAAAACAGAGCTGAGTAGTTTCCATGGTAGGAAAATAGGTATTCCTGCTTGAAAAATTACTGGAACTGGCTCTTCTCTTTCAGAATTGAACACAGAAGAAACTGTGTGAGAAATACTATACTATACTGGAGAAATAATCTGTGTGGTGAGGTAAGGCTACGCTGGTGGTGAAGTAAAAGGATATCCTTGAAATCTAGGTAATGGCACGTTAATTTTATGTTTGCAACTCACTCTGTGATCCTTAACCTCATTTAGCATTAATATAAAATACAACATAAATTTAAAATACAACATAAAACCAAAAGATCACTGAGATCAATTAAGATCAATTAATGGAAACCCATCTTCATATAGATGTGGTAAATGAGTTAAGCACTCTCTGTCTCTGCTTCTCTCCTTAGTTTAGAGTTAATTCTCAAACTTTCTAGGAAAAGAAGATTGTTTTTTAAACTATATTTTCAAATGCCAATACAACAGGATTCTGGTATGATGAAGATACAGTAAACATCCTATCTCTTCCATCTAATACAATTTAAAACTTTGGATAAAGGACATAAAACAATTTAGCCCATAAAAACAAGGATTATAAGAAGTAAATAATAGCTGGTGGATTGGAAAGGAAAATCAAAATGTGAAGAAAAGATGACACAGTGGCCAGCTCCCTCTTTTTCTTTTTACCCCTCTATCATGTTTCTTGGACTCACAGTCTTGATGCACTGGCAACTGCGTAAAGAGTGTAGCCATGGAAAACCCTTTCTTTCTGGTCAGAGAAGTGGGAGAGGAAATCTCTGGAACAGAGAGAATGGTGGATATATTCTTTTTTATTTTTCTCTCCTAGCTCTGCCTTCCCTGGATTCCAAACTCAGTCCCCAAGCTTCAATCCTAGGCTGTGAAATTGGTCACAGCAACTAGGTCCACTTATTTGCCCCAGAGAAGAATACATTTCAGGAGATTTAAAACAATGTGGGGATTTAAAATCTTGCCTTTTGTCAGAGAACAAGAAGGGTAGGCTCTGAAAGACAGTGAAGTGGGGAAATTATGGAGAAGAGAAAGTTTGATAAGAAGATAAAGAAGAAGTGTTACACATGAAATTGTAGCTGTGCATCTATGGAAATGATCTCCAAACTAATGACCTGAGAACTGCCCTATGGTGTAGGCCAGTATCCAGGTTCCAGACATGTCCCTGGATATGACATAAGCAGGCTTGATCCAAATAGCAAAACAAAGGCTTTAAAAACTGAACTGACATTAGAACCAAAGCCCACATAAGAGAGAAGAGGAAGTGAAGCCTAAACCAAGTAAGATTAATTATTTGTTAAAACAAACAAACAAAGAAGTCAGTATTCTCTAGAGGATTTTAATGTGACCCAGAGACTCAGAAAATAATATATCAAATAACTGGGTCATAATACAAAATTAATCAACATACAAAGAGACATGAACATCTCAACAACATTCAAGGAAAATGGGAATTAGTCGATGTGAAACACACAGACATATCTTGGAATGATCAGACGAAGATTTTAAAGCAATTACTATAACCGACCTTTGTGAATTAGGAGTACGAAGTCTTGAAACCAATGAAAACCTTGAAAATTTCATTAGAGTAACATGTTATTCTAAAAGTGAAAACCACAACAATCACATTTTTAAAAAATTACTGGATGGACTCAATAACATATTGAAAATTATAGAGGAAACAGTCAGTGAACTTGAATGTAAACTAAGAGAAATAATCCAATCTGAACAAAAGGGAGGCAAAAAAAATTGAAAAAAATAATGATTGAAGCCCCAGAAACCCATGGAATAATACCAAAAATGTTTAATGTTCTTGTCATTGTAGTCTCATAAGAATAGGGGAAGGTTTGTGTCACTCCCTGAAATGAAAAAATAATGCCTGAAAAACTCCCCAAATTTGGTGAAAGAGAAAAAATCTGCAGATTTAAGAACCCCCGTGAGCTGCAATTACAATAATCTCATAGAAAACTACAAGATAGTTTTCTCATAGAAAACTACAAACACATCCTAATTAAAATGCTTAAAATCAAAGATAAAGAAAAAAAATGGCCAGAAAAATTACATGTGATGTGTAAGGGAAACAGTAACTCTAATGACTGTTGATTTCTTATTACAAACCATGGAAGCCAGCAGACAGTTGAACATGTTTTTTTAAGTGCTGAAAGCAAACAACAGTTTTGAAAGCTAACCAAAAATTCTGTATCCAGCAAACATACTGAGGAATGATGACAAAATAAACACATTCTCAGATAAAGGAAAACTAAAATAATTTATCTCTAGCAACACTGCTCTCAAGGATATGTTAAAGACAACTTTTTAGGCAAAAGGGAAATGATGCCAGAAGAAAAACTGAAAAATAGGAAATAAGAGAAAAATAAAAGAACTGTTAAATATATATGTAAATATAATAAGCCATCTTTCTCCTCTTAAATTCTTTAAAGTATGCATGACAGTGAAAACATATATTTAAAATTGGCTGGTGGGGTTTTCAATTTATCCAGATATAATACATATGACAATTACAACATAAGAAGGGTAGAGAAAAGGGACTAAAAGGTTTTAAGGGCTCCCCATTTCACTTGAAGAGGTAAAATATTGATTCTATGTGAAATGTGGCAAGCTATAAAAACCCTACAGCAATCAGTAAAATAAATGTAAAAAATATAAAGTGAAAAATTCAATAGATACATTAAAATGGAATTCTAATTATTCACATAATATAAATAAGGCAAGAGAAAGAAAAGAAACAAAAAACAGATTAAGCAAACAAGAAAAAAATAATAAAAGGGTAGTCTAAATCCAAACATTAATATTACATTAAATATAAATGATCTAAGATGACTAATTTAAAGACAAAGATAATCAGATTGGTTTAAAAAATACCCAAATATATGCTGTTTATGTGAAACTCAGTTTAAATATAATGTTACAGATAAAGTAAAAAAAAAAAAAAAAAAGGAAAAAGTTATACCATGCAAATACTAATCAAAAGAAAGTTACAGTGGCTACAGGAAGGAAAGTTACCAGAGATACAGAGGGACATTATGTAGTAATAAAAAAGAACATTTCACCAAGAAAATATAATAATCATAAATTGTATGCACCTAACAAAAGAATTCCAAAATACATGTGTATGTATTGGAGAAATCAACATTCCCTTCAACGTAGTTGATAGAACAAAGAGATAGAAAATCATCAAGCTAATAGAAGATTTAAACTATACCTCTGTGACATATAATAAGAAATATATACTCGGACTTTGTCTCTTGTTCTGTCACAGAGCTCCTAAAACCCTTGGAATTTCCTAAGTGTTCAGAGTGATAAAAGTGTCTTTTGTTAAAAAGATACAAATGAACTTATTTACAAAACAGAAGCAAACTTACAGATATTGAAAACAAACTTATGGTTACCAAAGGGGAATTGTTGGGGGGATGGATAAATCAGGAGCTTGGGATAAACAAATGCACACTACTATATGTAAGACAGATGACCAATGGGGACCTACTGTATAGCACAGGGAACTTTACCCAATATTCCGTGATAACCTATATGAGAAAAGAATCTAAAAAAGGATGAATATATGTATAACTGAATCACTTAGCTGTAACCTGAAACTAACACAACATTGTAAATCAACTATACTCCAATAAAATTAAAAACAACAACA
This sequence comes from Physeter macrocephalus, assembly GCF_002837175.3. Lineage (NCBI taxonomy): Eukaryota > Metazoa > Chordata > Mammalia > Artiodactyla > Physeteridae > Physeter > Physeter macrocephalus. The sequence goes on from NC_041221.1 coordinate 156,217,736, forward strand.
ATCACAACAAATTACCACTCTGATGAATGGGGCTGGGTAGTGCGGGATGGTGGCCTAAGCACCTAATTTTTCAATGTCATAAATTTCTCAGGACTCTAAAGTTAGAATAAAGTTGATAAATACAAAAAAAGTTTTTTTTTTTTTAATATTAATAAGATGACTTTTAGGCCATACTTAAGGATGAGGGCTGAATGCCAGGAGAACCAACCATGTGATTAGTGGGTTGGAACTTTAAGTCCCATACTCCTGACCTCTGGATAAGTGAGAAGGGCTGGAGAATGAATCAGTTGCCAACAGCCAATGATTTAATCAATCATGCCTATGCAATGAAGCCTCCTAAAAAACCAAAAGGAGAGAATTCACAGAGCTTCTGGTGGGTAAACACATGCAGATTTGGGAAGACTGGTGTGCTCAGGGAGGGCATGGAAGCTCAGTGCCCTTTCCCCCATACTTTGCCCTATGTATTCCTTCCATCTGGCTGTTCCTGAGTTATATCCTTTCACAATAAACTAGTAATCTAGTAAGTAAAATGTTTCTCTGAGTTCTGGGAGCTGCTCTAGCAAATTAACTGAATCTGAGGAGGGAGTCATTGGAACTTCCAATCTATATAACCTGGGGAGTCAGAAATCTGGACTTTTAATTGGCATCTGAAGTTGGTGTGGGGCAGTCTCATAGGACTGAGCTCTTAACATGAGGGATCTGATACTATCTTCAGTTAGATAGTGTCAGAATTGAGTTGAATTGTAGGACACCCAGATGGTATCTGGGAAACTGTTTGGTATGGGAAAAAACCCCACCCCTGCTAATGTTGGAATTGGGTCCAGAACCTTTCAGTTGGTGATCAGAAGTGAGATCAGAATTAGAAGCTTTAATCTTCAATTACCTTGACCTAACTGACATTTAAAGAACCCTCAACCCAACAAATGAGAATACACATTCTTTTCATATGCATATGAAATACTCAACAAAATAGAACATGTTCTAGGTCACAGAAAAAAATATTAACAAATTAACCAAAAAAGGAAATTATGCAAACTTTATCTTGTTACCATAATGGAATTTAATTAGAAATCGGCAACAGAAATATATTTGGACAACCCCTTCATACTTGAAAATTAAACAACATACTTCTAAATAATCACTTGGCTAAGGAGGAAGTCTCAGGATAAATTCAAATATATTTTGAACTGAATGAACGTGAAATATATCATATCAAAATTTGTGGAATGCACCAAAGTCAGTAGTTACAGAAATTTATAGCATTAAATGCATATACTGGAAAAAAGAATACAGGTCTCAAATCACTAATTTTATACCTCACGGATCTAGGAAAGAAAGAGCAATATAAACCCAAAGTATGTATAAAAAGTTAATAAAGATATGAGCAGATATCAAAGAAACTGAAAACAGAAAAAGAATAGAGAAAATGAAGTCAAAAGCTGGTTCTCTGTAAACACCAATAAAATTGATAAACTCTAGACAGTGACCAAGAAAATGAGTAAACATAAAGTTCTAGTATCAGGAATGAAAGAAGGAATATCTCTATAAACTCTACAGACACTAAAATTTAATGAGGGAATACTATGAATAACACTGTTTTAGTCAACCCAGGCTGCTATAAAATATATCAAACATCAAAAATATGTACTTTGTAGCTTATCAACAACATACATTTATTTCTCACAGTTCTGAAGGCTGGACGTCCCATATCAGGGGCCGGTATGGTCGGATTCTTGGCAAAGACCCTCTTTCTAGTTTACGATGACTGCTTTATCACATGATGGAGAAAGAGCTAATTAGCTCTCTGGTCTCTTCTTATAAGGCAGTAATTCCATTCCTGAAGGTTCTACCCTCATGACCTAATTATTTCCCAAAGTCTGCACCTCCAAATACTATCACACTGGAAATAGGGTTTCAGCATAAGAGTTGGGGGAGATACAACCATTCATTCCACAGAAAACACTATCAATATAAATAGACAAAATGAGGAAAATAGAGCACTTTTTTGAAAAACATAAACTGAGAAAACTCTCTTGTGAAGACAGATAATATAAATAGTCCTAAATCTAATAAAGAGATTGAATTCATGGTTAGAATCCATTATGAAAGAAAATGTTAAGTCTAGATCATTTCACTGGTGAATTCTACCAGATGTTTAAAGAAAAAAATAACACAAATCTTACATAATATCTTTCAGAAAACAGAAAAGGAAACACTAATTCATTTTATGATGCCAGGATTGTCCTCATACCAAAACCAGACAAAAACAGTACAAGAAAATAAAATCACATTGCAATATTAATCATAAACATAGATACTAAAATCCTCAACAAAATATTAGCAGTTTAGTCTAGCAATACATAAAAAACATAAAACATCATGACCAAGTGAGATTAATCTCAGGAATGCAGTATTAAAAATCAATATTAGAAAATCAGTCAATATAAACCACCTTTAAAAAGAAAAAGCACAGTACATGAAATAAAACATTTGACAAAAGTCAATATCCATTCATGATTTTAAAAAAAATTCAGCAAAGCAGGAAACTTCCTTTACTCGATAAAAGGCAGCTACATAAAACCTAAAACTAGCGTTATACTTAATAGTGAAAGACCGAATGCTTCCCCTTAAGGTTAAGACCAAGGCAAGGATGTTCATTCTCACCACTCCTATTAACATTATGCAGAAATTCTATTAATCACAGTGAACCAAGGAAAAGAAATAAAAAGCACTGAAATGGAAAGAAAGAAATGAAACTGTCCCTATTCATAAAAGACAAGATTTTCTATGTAGAAAATCCTAAATAATTTGTAGAAGAGCTCCTACTACTTATAAGTGAGTTTAGCAAAGTCACAGAATATAATGTGAACATAATAAAATCAATAATATTTTTACATGCTATCAACAAACAATTAGATACAGATATTTTTAAAGAGTTCTGTTCATAAGTTCCCCCAAAATGAATCACTTAGGTATAAACCTAACAACATATACATAGTATATGTTGAAAACTATAAAATGCTGATGAAAGATCAAATAAGATCCAAAATGTAAAGAAATATATGGTGTTCATTGATTGCAAGATTCAACATAATTAAGATGTCAATCCCAATCAAAATTCCTGCAGGATTTTTTGTAGGCATATACAAACTAGTTTCAATATTTATATGAAAAGGCCAAAGAATCAGCCAAAAAAATTACTATAAAGCTATAGCAATCAAGACTGTATGTTATTGGAAAATGAATAGTAACATAGATCAATGAACAGAATAGAAAATCTAGGGGAAAAAAACCTAAATAAATAAGATTAATTGATTTTTTAACAAAGAGGAATGGCAATTCAATGGAGAAAGGAGAGTACTTTTAACAAATACTGCTTCAACATTTGGACATTTGTTTACAAAAAAGAAAGAAAAAAGAAAAGAAAGTATCACAACCCATGCCTGATGCAAAATGGATTGTAGAATAAACTGTAAAATGTAAGGCTTTAAAACTCTTAGAAGAAAATATAGGAAAAAAATAGATTATGTGTCCTTCAGTTAGGCAAAAAATTCTTAAACATATTTCAACTCCCATGTTCAACAAAGGACTTGATATTCAGAATATATAAATAACTTTTACAAATCAAGAATAAAGAAACAAACAACCCAATCAAAACATGGGCAAAAAGATTTAAACAGCCACTTTAACAAGAACATATACGGGCTGCAAATGAGCATGTGAAAAGATGCTGAACATTATTAGTCATTAATGAAATGCAAATAAATACCATAATGCCATACTGTTACACACCTGTTAGAATAGCTATAATGAAAAACACTGATAATACAAAATGCTGGTTAGTAAGTGGAGCAACTGGAAGTGTACTGCTGGCAGGAAAATGGTACAGCTACTCAGGAAAATAGTTTGATCATTAATCATAACACTTTAAATATTTCATTCCACTCTCTTCTTGCTTGCATAGTTTCTGAGAAGTCAGATGTAATACTTATCTTTGCTCCTCTATAGAAAAGATGTTCTTTCCTTCTTTCAAGATTTTTTCACTCTCTTTGGCTTTCTAAACTTTGAATATGATATACCTGACTGTATTACTATTATTGGCATTCTTCCTGGTTGGTATTCTCTGAGTTTCCTGAATCTATGCTTTGATGTCAGACATTAATTTTGGGAAATTCTCAGTCATTATTGCTTCAAATTGCTTCTGTTCCTTTTTCTCTTTTTTCTCCTTCTGATATTCCTATTATGCATATGCTACATCTTTTGTAGCTGTCAAATAGTCCTTGGACATTCTGCTCTTTCTTTCTTCTTTAAGACTTCCTTCTCTTTGCTTTTCAGTTTTGGAAGTTTCTACTGTCATATCCTCAAGCTCAGAGATTCTTTCCTCAGCCATGTTCAGGCTATGAATAAATCCATTAAAAGCAGTGTTCATTTCTGTTACAGACTTTTTTGATCTCTAGCATTCTTTTTTTCTTTCTTAGAACTCTATCACCCTGCTTATATTGACCATCTGTTTTTGCATACTATCTACTTTATCCATTAGAACCCTTAGCATATTAATCATAGTTGTTTTAATTCTCATTCTGATAAATCCAACATCCCTGACATATCAGAATCTGGTTCTGATGCTTTCTCTGTCTCTTCCAACTGCATATTTTGCCTTTAGTATGTCTTGTAATTTTTTGTTGAAAGGTGTACTAGGTAAAAGGAACTTCAGTAAATAAGCCTTTGTAATGTAGTGGTAAGGTGTCCAGGGAGAGGAAGTGTTCTACAGTTCCATGATTAGGTCTCAGTTTGGTGAGCCTGTGCCCCTGGACTGTGAGCCTCACCAGTGCTTCTCAGTTTTTTCAATTCTCTCCACCTCAGGTGGGACAGGATGGTTAGACTGGGCTGGAGTTGGGTATTTCTCTTCCCCAAGGTAGGTGTGGCTCTGATAAAACTCAAGCACAGTAGCCTCTGGCTAACTAGTTTCTCCTGAGGCAGGCCTTGTTAAGAAGAACAGAATTCTTGGCATATTTCAGAATGGTTAGATTTCCTCTCTCCCTGCTGGAAGCATGGAGGTAGGAGGGGATTTTTTTCCAACATTCACTACGAGAACCTGGTAAAGTTTCTGGAGGTAAAACTAAAGAAAGCATGGGGGTCCCTCTATGATTGGATCTCCTGGACTCAGACTTTGTCAAGAGACAAGGGAATTCTTTGAGGAGTTGGAATTATTTTGTGTCCTGATTGTGTTGTTGTTACATAAGTCTAGGATGTGTTAAAAACTCAGAAATGTACAATAAGAAAGGTGAATTTTACTTTACGTGAATTTTTAAAAGCCAATACAGTAATAGAATATTTTACTCTTGTTTAAAATAAAAGGAATCCTCAAGAAGGTTTTCTATGCTATTTCCTCTAGTACATTTATAGCTCCAGAATTAGACATCATGCCAATCATATTTTTTGACTACACTATAACTCCCTGAATAACAGCATACCAGACGCAGCCACAGGACGAGAAACACTGACACTAACCCAGTGGTGGCACTGACACAAAGTCTAATGAGCCAACACTTTGTGAACCGATGTTTTAGCCAAAGGGACCATTAAGTACAACATACTTAAATAAAGTGGTGGGGAGAGGTAATCTTGAGGCGGGGTGGGGGGGAACACAGAGTAAGAGACAAATTCCCTTTGCTCTTGAGTACTATTTAATGAATCTAATTAGTAAGCCTCAATGATCCTGTAGAGGCTTTGGGGATTTTTGCATTCATTTTAAAAATGAAATGAATGTTCTGGCAGCTCCTGAAACAGAATGTTAAGATAAGAAATGCAACACAAAAAGCAGTCACCTTGAATCAGAACCGAAGAGCTGACTGGAGATGCTGCTGAGACTGTAAAGAAGCTTGCTTTTTCTTTGCAAGATCACCTTTCATTTCAAACCACCAGCTTCACACAAAAAAATGTAGGGATGAGGGAGAAAAAGAACTGTCATCTGGGGCTGGAGCCACTGGGAGGTTAAAACTCTGGGGGATTGGAAGAAAAATCAAATAGTCCAAGGTTGTGAATGAATTTAGGAATGGCAAGTTGGCAATTAAGTTGGATGTTAATTAATCAGCAAAAATAAAATGGGATGACCATCTAGCATAAAGTCAGTGGTGAAGACTTGTATTTCCAGCCAGTCCTGGAGGGAAGTTTAGGGTTTGTACTTCTTCAGGGCATCTTTCTAGAGTGTGCCAAGACAGATGCCAGGCTGCCTACCAAATCATGAAGGTCACATTTCTGTTCTTTGCCAGAGCCTCTGGGCCCATGTCAACATCACTAAGAAATGCTTTCTTTCAAACAAGATCTGGTTCTTATTCTATACCCCATCTCCTGATATCATCTCTAACAAAACACACTTGCCCTGGGCTTTAGTTAGTCACAGTAGCTTGGTGGACTGGCAGCTTTCTGCTCCGTGGCACAATAAGAAAGGAAACAGACTTGACTTTCAGCTTACTCAAGAGGTACAGGCATAAGGTGAAGCTATCTTAGGCCATGGTAATCATCCCTATATCCCAAAGTCATGGGAAGTTTTCAGTCAGGTGAGTCCTCAAATAAGACAAGCAGCATAGGTCATCGCAGAATTAAACTGGCATCTCTGGAGCATTTTGTGGGCCCACTGGAAGTGACAACTGGAAAACCAAACTAAAGGCTTGGCTTTGCTGCCTGCCTCACTATATCTCACAGTTTGCTAAGGCCAATCTACATGACTAGGGTGAGAAAACTTAATAAACAAAAGTAGGAGTGGATGCTGGTAAAATGCAAGCCATGCTCAGGCAGGATAAATAGAATCTCCACTGGATTTTCTCCCAGATAATTCTGTCAAAATGCAAATGTTAGATACTTAGCAACAGATGCCGAATAAAAGGGAGAATAGGGGGCTGACTGGCCATCTAGTATTTGCTGAAAGATTATCAGAAAGTAATAACAATAATAATAATAGATTAAAATCAGAAAGGAAAGATGGTAGGTAGAAAGGAAAATATCTGATTTAATACACTCATTTTTCATTTAATATTTTCATTTTTTACCAACTCTGAGAGCACCTGAGCTGTGTATGCATCATTTGACTGTTTAAAATGCACAAGTAGTTTACCACCTGAGGAACCCTAGAATGATGTATCCTGGCGTGTGAATCACTTGAAGAATAAAATCTGTCTCTATGAAATTCATCCAAGGCAGATCAAACCTAGAATTCCACTAAATTAGGCACATCATAAATATTTTGTGAGGTTATAATGAGGTCCCTTTATTATTATTTATTTGACTGTTCATGTGAGTTAAAACTTCGAAAGCCTCTTCTTTTGAGAATTATCTGAATCTGTTCATAACTGTTCATAGTACTCGTGAATTTCCAGCTTTCACAGAAAGTAAACTGCATAAGTATCTGTGGTCATATTTATCCCAGAGTACCAATCCAGGGACGAGTGAAAAAATTCAATCACCTAAATAGCTTTTTCAAAATTATATAATACAGAAACAACCTGCTTTTACTGGTATTTTTCATTTCCTCCTAAAAACATAGCTAATTATGCATACAACTTTGGTCAATTTATTAAAAAATAAATAAATGAAATAGCTAATTAAATGGTATAAATTACAAAACCATACGAGTTTGGCTTAAAATTTTACTTTTCAATTGTTTTTATATAGACAGTTTTAATTGACAACTGCATTGATACAGCTGTATCAAACACTTAGATCCAGTCTATGTGTGAAGATATGCTTTCAGGGATAACTAGCCAAACAAGCAAACATCAAGGATACTGAATCTTTTTTACTTGAGGTTGAGCTATAAACTTTAACTAAGCCATGCCCTCAGAAACTTCTAAGTGTTAGGCAATAAATCAAAAATACCATTCATTCCCTCCAGGAAGAGAAAGCCTAAAATCAGGCTAGTTGGCAGAATTGACATGGTCTGTAAGTGGTCAGAGCATCTGTTATAAACTCAACTGCCTAAAGGCCAGGTAGGAAACCTAAATAACTGATGGAATCTGGGTGTGGAGGCTATGTTGACACAGGAGCAGATGTCCGCAGGCACAACAGAGCCACAGGCTTCTCTGCCTGTCTTTCTAAATGCCATAGCTTGTGAGAAAAATTGGCTAGAGATAAGAGAAGTTTTAAAACCAAGTAAAAATGACTTAACCAACTGTTACTTTGTGTAAATATAAGTTATATGTACCCACATCTTCCAATTTTATTTTATTTTATTTTATTTTATTTTTTTGTGGTATGCGGGCCTTCCTCTGTTGTGGCCTCTCCCGTTGCGGAGCACAGGCTCCGGACGCGCAGGCTCAGCGGCCATGGCTCACGGGCCCAGCCGCTCCGCGGCATGTGGGATCCTCCCAGACCGGGGCGTGAACCCGGTTCCCCTGCATCGGCAGGCAAACGCGCAACCACTGCGCCACCAGGGAAGCCCCTTCCAATTTTAAAAGAAAGCAATTTAGTACAGTGTTTTTTATTCTCTACTGAGTTACACACACACACACACACACACGTGCATATCATATGTACATATGCATACATATACACATATGGGTGTATATGATTACATATCTATCAATATGTGTATATTTATATAAAATAATTTATGAAATCTAAATATCTATTTATGGGTTGAATTGTGTCTCCTCAAAATTAATATGCTGAAGTCCTCACCCTCATACCTGAGAATGTGACTGTATTTGGAGATAAGGTCTTTAAAGGTGCAATTAAGTTAAAATGGGCCATAATCTGATATGACTAGTATCTTTATAAGAAGGGGACATTAGGACACAGATGGTTTTAGAGAGAAAACCAGGGGAAGACACGGGGAGAAGAGAGCCATACACAAGCCAAAGAGAGTGGGAGTAGCAGAGAAAGCAACTGTGCCGACACCTTGATCTCAGATTTTCTCTAGAATTATGAGAATATAAATTCTATCATTTAGGCCGTCTACTCTGTGGCACTTTGTTATGGTAGCCCTAACAAACTAATACAATTACCATCCAGTTAAAAATGTGTGAATAGTTATAACAAAGTTGAATGTATTTTGACTACATAAGTCATCTCTGAGTTAGAAATCATAGATGTTGATTTATGAGCTATGGTGACCTTTCCATCACACCCCCTCATTTAATGGCTCCAATACCAATGACCTTGCTTTGGGAAGCTTTAATTAGGAGGCGTATCTATTTCCAAACAGCTTAAGAAAATTCATTTTTTGCTGTGTGACCACAGTCTCTGTCACAGGACTTCACCTTACTTTCAACAACATTGTTGAACTAACAAATTAAGTAAAGCAAACAGGTGGACTCCAAAATTACTCACATCTAACTCTATAGTCCAGTAGGAGAGCTTGGAATTAGATTATAAACTTGTTTTTTACAGGTTCCTACCATACAGCTGCTGCATCTGGGCAATTTCTTCCTTTGCTTCAGTTTGTTTGCTGCTGCTATTTGCAGGTTTGTTTGCTTACAAAGGAAAGAAAAAAAAAAAAGGAACTGCACTGAACAAATAACATCACAGAACTATATTTGAAACTGCATACTTCATGATGTCAAATGATGACAGATATCACTAGGTCCCAAGTCAAGATCAGATTATCTTAAAATGTATTCATCTTTTAATTATCTCTCAACTTATGTTAACTTTTCATTTCTTGGGCCTCTGGCCTCCCCTGGACATTTTCCTAGCAAAATACTTCCCTGAGGAAATCTCAGATGTTTTAAAAAATTCCAGATGATAAAGTTTTATCAACTGAATAAAATGCTTTTTAAGAGCTTTTAAACATCATATACATACTAGAACAAGATCCTGGGTTGCTAAATGTCCGTAACATTTCTTCAGACTTAAATATGTAGCTATTGTAAAAGCTAAAGACAGAGTGATCAGGGAAGTCTTTCATTGCTTTTCTCCATCTCAATGTTCTGTTTTAAAAATCTTTGCTGCAGGTTTTTTGCCCTCAGGCTTCTAGAGCTTTAAGAAGTCTTAGTGCTAACCTTGGAAAGACTTTGACAGCAGGATTAGAGCCAAGTAAAATAATGAAGGAGGTAAATTAGTCTTCAGTGTTACTTACGTAATTTTCTTCAAGTCCTACTCAGAGCTTTCACACAAATTTCTTTATATCCAAGATCCCATCCTCAATTTGGGTCACTGCCCCAGATGAGATTATTCCAGGAAAGTGCTTTATGCTCTATAACTCAATAAGCCTGGAGTCTGAGCACAGAGAGCTCTTAGTAGCAGCGGGACCATGAGCAAGTTATCTGGCCTCTCCAGTACTCAGTTTCATCATCAGTAAACCTGAACCAACCTCAGTGGCCTATTGTCAGAGATAAAGAGATCATCTATATAAATCACTTAGCATAGGACCTGCCACATGAAATCCACTCTATTTGTTATCAAGGAGACTAGGCTCAGGCTCTGAGTAAGATAAAATAAGCTTACTCCATTCTCTTTCTCCCGCTAAATATAGCTATAAAACCTGGACGGAATGCATGAACAGCTATTTGAGTGCTGTGAAAGTAGACAGTAGCAGAGAGATTGGAAAGGAAGATCAAATTTTGAATACAACTGACATATCCATGAGTTTACTTTTTTTTTTCCCTTTTGGCAACCCCCAGCCTGAATTCAATGCGCCAGAAGTGGGCACTAACGCACAGAGAGAGAAAACTCTAGTTAAAATCCTCTAGCTCTGGTTCCATAGTAGAAAAGGAAGTTTAACCCTCAGAAGATTGTGGAAATACAACCCTTTGGTTTTTCCTGCTCTCTTTTCTCCTACAACCCAGCCCTCAACAGCTATAGACAGCAGTAACCACACAAACTAAAACTCTGGTTTAGGGAAATCTTCCCCTTGGATCAGCGGACTTATGGCTGTAAGAGTATGGGGTCTATCCTTTGTTGCTTTTATTCCCTCTCAACTGTTAGTTGGCCCCGACATGAGATCAGTTGATAAAGTATATGGAGGAACAAGGTAAATACAGCCTCAGCTTTTTGGTCATAGGACCAAAAACAGGAGCCCCAGGGAAACAGAAAATATTAGGATGGTTGAAGAGAGGCAGGAACTTGGGAAAGTAGCCCAAGAAAGGTTTCTGTCATCTCCTATGCTCACCCCAAGCTGCACACACAAATCTGACATTATTTAGCATACTAAAGATACTAAGAACTGAATTAACAGACCAATGCCCAGGTCCAAGACTGGTGACTGGGTGATATATGCCCAGGACAGATCAGAATAGTACTGCAATGGCTTTGAAAACCACAAGTTGGAAATTGCAGTTGAATCTAAACTGGTCTATTGCCTGCTAAGACAAATATACCACATTTAGAAATTAGTGAAGTCTCACTCTCATATGATAATATTCCACATGTCTAGTATTTAATCCAAACTTACCGGGCATACAGATAACTAGAAAAATCTCAAATCAAAAGGAAAAAGACAATCAACAGATAACAATGATAATATGTCACAAATGTTGAAATTACTTGACAAATATTTTAAAGCAATTAAAATGTCAATACTATTAAAAGCCATCTATAGGGTCAATGCAATTACTATCAAGATTCCAATGGCATTTTTTGTAATTTTTAAAGAAGTAGAAAAATACTCCTAAAATTTATATGAAACCACAAAAGACCCTGAATAGCCAAAGAAAACCCGAGAAAGAACAAAGCAGGAGGCATCACATTTCCTGATTTCAAGCTACAAAACAAAGCTCTTGTCATCAAAACACTATGGTCCTGGCATTAAAAAAAAAAGACAAACAGACCAATGGAACTGAATCAAGTGCCCAGAAATAAACCCAAGGATATATGGTCAGCTAATATTTGACAAAGGGGCCAAGAATAATCAGTAAAGACAGTCTTTTTCAATAAATGGTGCTGGGATAATTAGATATTCACATGTAAGAGAATAAAACTAGATCCATATCTTACACCACTCACAAAAATTACCTCCAAATGGATTAAAGACACTAATTTGAGATTTGAAACCATGAAACTCCTAGAAGAAAACACAGTAATAAAGCCTTTTGATATGCATCTTGGTAGTGTTTTTTGGATATGATACCTAAAGCACAAGCAACAAAATAAAAAATAAACAAGTGGGACTACATCAAACTAAAAGAGTTCTACCCAGAAAAAGAAAACCTATGTAATAGGAAAAAATATTTGCAAACCATATATCTGATAAGGAGTTAATATCCAAAATATATAAAGAACTCATACAACTCAAGAGAAAAAAAACCCAAATAACCCAATTAAAAAATAGGCACATAATCTGAACAGACATTTCTCTAAAGAAGATATACAAAAGGCCAATAGGTACATGAAAAGACACTCAACATCACTGGTCATTAGAGAAATACAAATTAAAACAACAGTGGGATATCACCTCATGCTTATTAGAATGGCCATCATCAAAAAGAGAAGAGATAACAATTGCTGACATGGATGTGGAGAAAAGGGAATCCTTATGCACCGTTGGTAGGATTGTACACTAGCCACTATTGAAAACAGTATGGAGGATACTTAAAAAATTAAAAACAGGGCTTCCCTGGTGGCGCAGTGGTTGAGAGCCCGCCTGCCGATGCAGGGAA
>NC_041221.1:156230547-156266414 GCF_002837175.3 Physeter macrocephalus
AAAAAAAAAAAAAAAAAAAAAAAAAAATTAAAAACAGAACTACAAAATGATCCAGCAATTCCACTTCAATCCAAACGAAATGAAAATACTAACTCAAAATTATATTGGCACTCTCACATTCATAGCAGCACTATTTACAATAGACAAGACACTGAAAGAACTTAAGTGTCCACTGATGGGTGAATGGATAAAGAAGTTGTCTCACACACACACACACACACACATTCACAAACGATGGAATATTATTCAGCCATTAAAAAATGAGGAAATCCGGGCTTCCCTGGTGGCGCAGTGGTTGAGAGTCCGCCTGCCAATGCAGGGGACTCGGGTTCGTGCCCCGGTCCGGGAAGATCCCACATGCCGCACAGCGGCTAGGCCCGTGAGCCATGGCCACTGAGCCTGTGTGTCCGGAGCCTGTGCTCTGCAATGGGAGAGGCCACAACAGTGAGAGGCTCGCGTACCACCACAAAAAAAAAAAAAAAAAAAAAAGGAGGAAATCCTACCATTTGCAACAACATGATGGACTTTGAAGGCATTATGCTAACTGAAATAAGTCAGACAAAAAGACAAATACTGTATGATTTCACTTGTATATGGGACCTGAAAGAAAAAAACAAAAACCAACACCAAAAGCTAAAAAAAAGCCCCAAACTCATAGAAAAAGAGATCAGACTATAGTTACTAGAGATGGGGTGGTGGTGGTGGTGAGGGAATTGAAGGAATTTGGTCCAAAGGAACAAACTTCCAGCCATAAGATAAATAAGTACTAGGGATACTGAAGGATATTGAACAACATGATGACTACAGTGAACACAGCTGTCTGTTGTATGGGACAGTTGTTGAGAGAGTAAATCCTAAGAGTTCTCATCACAAGGAGAAAAATTGTTCCCTTTGTTGGCTTTCTTTTTTTACTGTATCTATATAAGAAGATGAATGTTAGCTGAACCTGTTATGGTAATCATTTCACAATCTATGTGGATGAAACCATCATGCTTTATGTCTTAATCTTATACAGTTATGCATGTCAATTATTTCTTAATAAAACTGGAAAAAATAGTCTAGCAAGCAACTGTGAACATGATTGAAACAAAATTTAAAAAGTAGAAAATCTGAGCAAAACAAATTTGAAGATATAAAGAAAAAAACAAAAAGTAAATCTTAGAAATAAAAATCTCAGTACATAAAATTCACTGGATGACTCAGTTGCAGGATGGAGATTATAGTGGATTTTAATACAGAGCAATAGAAATTACTCAACATCATTCAATTATTATCTGGGGAACAGAAAAAAAATTAAAAGAAAAATAAGGACTTATTGGACAATAACAAGAGATCTAAAATATGTGTCATCAAAGTTCCAGAGGGATAGGAGAAAGAGTGTGGCGCTGGAAATAATATTTTAAAAAATAACTGCTGAAAACTCTCCTTCAGTGGAGAAAGACACAAACTTACAGATCCAAAGAAGCACAGACATTCAAAACAGGATAAACTCAAAGAAACCTATTCCTGTGACTTCATAATCAAACTGCATATAACCAAAGATAAAGAACAATTCTTGAAGACAGCTAGAGAAAGGACATGTTATATATAGTGAAACAGCAATTTTAAAATTGTAAAAATATTTACAAACGATGGCAAAATAAGACATATCAGATGAAGGAAAACTAAGATAATTTGTTTCCAATGAAACTGTTGTAAAGCATAATTAAAGGAAAGTCTTAAGATATAAAGGTAATAATACCAGGAATAACAAAGCAAAAACTTGGAATGAGAGGAATGAAGAAAAGCAACAAAAATGGTAAATATTTGAGTAAACATATTAGCTTATTCTTTTCCTTTTGAGATTTGTACAGTATATGTGATGGTTGAAACAAAAAATATAAGATTATTGTATAAGAATTTGCCTAGTCTTTGTCCCAGGTTCCTGGCACTAGACTCCTAAAACCCTTAGAATTTCCTGTGTAATAGGAGTGTCTTTGTCATGCATGAGCCCCTTTGGATTACCCTTTGTATTACATTTTTATTGCTTCTGAAAATGAGATGACAAGCCCCTAGATGGTTTGAGAATTATACTGGCAATGTCTGAAAGACCAACCATGTGGTTAGAGGATTGAGTCTTTGAGCCAGTCTGACCTCTGGGAAGGGCAAAGATATTGGAGACTGAGTTCAATCACATGGCCAGTGGTTCAATCTATTATACCTATGTGATAAAACATCAATAAAAACTCTGAACATCAAAGTTTGATGGAGCTTCCTGGTTGGTGAACACACTGCATAACTCGCCTTGATTTCCTGTGGAGAGGGTATAGAAGCTCTGTTCCTGGGTCTCTTTCAAACCTAACCCTATGTGTGTCTTCATTTGTCTGGTCCTAATCTGTGCCCTTTATAATAACACTGTAATTTTAAGTATAGCACTTTCCTGAATTTTGTGAGTCATTTTAGTGAATTATTTAACCTGAGGAGGTCATGGGAACCCTTGAATTCATAGCTCATTAGAAGTGTCGGTGGCCTGGGGAATCCTGAAGTGTAGTGGTCTCTGAAGTAGAAGCAGTCTTATTGGGGATCATGTCTTTAAACCAGTGGACTCTGATGTTAACTCCTGGTGGTTAATATGAGAATTGACTTGCAGCACACCAGTCAGTATCAGAATAATGGTTGGGGTTTTTAATGTACATAGACATTCACACATAAGAAAACCATGAAATAAAGAGGTGTAAAAAGACCTATATGGCGATTTTTACATTCAACTTCAAGTTGTAAAACACTGACACCATAGACAGACTAAAAAGTAGGTATACTGTAATCCCTACCTTAAAAAGATACAGAAAGAGTTTCAGTCAAAAAAACAACAGACACATCAAAATAAAGTACTAAAAGATGTTTAAATAACCCAAAGGGAAGATGAAAAACAAGAAACAGGGATTTTTTCTTAAAAACAAGCAAACAAACAGGAAACAAATAATAAAATGGGAGGCCTTAGTCTCCCTAGGCTGCCATAACAAAATACCACAAACTGAGTAGCTTAAACAACAGACATTTATTTTCTCACAGTTTGTGGACTAGAAGTTCATGATCAAAGTGCTGGCAAATTCAGCTTCTATTGAGAGCTCTCTTCCTGGCTTGTAGACATCTGCCTTCTTCCTGTGTCCTCACATGGCCTTTCCTTTGTGCTCACATGGAGAGGGAGAAAGAGATCTGGGGTCCCTTCCTCTTCTTATAAAGACACTAGCCCTAGTGGATTAAGGTCTTACCCTTATGACCTCACTTAACCTTTATTACCTTCTTCTATTATAGGTCCTGTCTCCAAATACAGCCACATTGGGAACTAAGGCTTCAAAATCTGAATTTTGAGGAGAACACAATTTAGTTCATAATAACATGTAGTGCAGTGGATCAATAATTTCATTAAACTACAAAATGTTAATTCATACCAATTAAAAGACAGAGATGGATTTTAAAATATTCAAGTATTATGTTCACAAGAAACTCATTTCAAATACAATTATGTAAATGAGTTAAAAGTAAAAGAATGAAAAAGGATATACTGTATAAATACTAATCAAAAGAAAGTTGGAGTGACTCTATTGATATCAAACTGTAATTGTCAGAGCAAAGAAAAATACCAGGGATAAAGAGGGATATTACCCAATGATAAGGGGAAAGAGGGTTAATTCACCAAGAAGACCAAAAAAAAAAAAAAATCCTTAAATGTGATTGCAGCTAACAACAGAATTTTAAAATATATGGAGCAAAATTAGAGTAAAAGAAGAAATATACAAACACAAAATTATAGGAGAAAACTTCAACACTTTCCTCTCAGTATTACAGGGAACTGGTAGACATAAGATCAGCAAGGATATAGAAGAGTGTAACAACACTATGGATTAATTAGACTTAATTGACATTTATAGGACACTCCAGCAAAAGCAGAATAAACTTCTGTTCAAGTGCAGATGGAAACAATCAAAAAGATGAGGGGTCAGCAAACTATAGCTATTGGTCATACAAACCAATATGCATTGTACACTATGAGAGGCAACCACCCAAAAGTGTGACTAGCAGATGGTGGGGGGCTTTGGAGAAATCTTTGAAGCTGGTAATCACACTCTTCTAACAGTATTCTCCATTGCAACTTTACTATAGTTGTCTAATGTAAGGAAGAAAAAAACCCCCAAAAAACCCAAGAAGAAATTCCTCGAAGTCTTTGAATCACCAAAGAAAGTATACATAGGCAAATGAGCACATGAATGATGTTAAACATCATTGGCCATAGGGTAATACAAATTAAAACCATGATTAGATTCCACTATATACTGACTATAATAGCTAAAATGAAGTAATATTGACTATAGCAAATCCTGGCAAGGATGCAAAGCACTGGGAATTCTCTCACATTGCTGGTGGGAACGGATAATGGCGCAAATAATTTGGAAAATGGTTTGGAAGTTTTTTATTAAGTTAAAAATACACTTACTGTATGACCTAGCAATTCATTCCTGGGTATGTATCATAGAGAAATAAAAACGAATGTTAACTGAACATCCTGTACACAAAGGCTTATAGCTATTCTTTCATAAGCATCAAAAACTGGAATAACACAAATGTTATTAATCAAGTACAAGGATAAAGAAATTGTGGTACATGCATACAAAGGAATAAAAAGGAATGACTGTTACACACAGAAACTTGGATGGATCTCAAAGACGAACATCAGGCAGAATATGGAAGAAATTTGCCTCAAAAGCTTATACAGAGTATGAGTCCATTTAAATGACATTCTTGAAAACACAAAATTATAGTAACTGAAAATAAATCAGTGATTTCCAGGGGGAAAGAATGGGGTTGTAAGTATAAAAGGATAGCAGAAAGGACATTTGGGGGGTAATGGAACTGTTCTGTATCCTGATTTTTGTGGTGATTGCCTGATTTTTTCTGTTCATGTGTTAAAATGTATATAACTGCTCACCAAAATAAAGGTCAATTTTACTGTGTGGTAATCTATACAATAAAAGCAAATAAATGAAAAATGCAGTTGCTATTATTATCAGTTTGCTGGCATCAACCAACTAGTACATATTGGGTGTGCTCAGAAAACAACACATCTAACTTTGTTCATCAAATGTATATCTACTAAAAAAGAGAAACTGTTATTACTGATATTGTTATAATTATCTGATAAGCCACTTCCAAAGAAGTCTGAAATGACCTCTAACTTAATCTGATAAATCATTTATATTTCAATTATCTATTGCTGTGTAATAAACTTGTGGCTTAAAACAACACTTTATTATTTTATATTTCGTTCCTTAGCGTGATGGTTTCTCTGCTGATTTTGTCTGGGCTCACACATGTGACTACATACTGCTCAAGAGCTGGCTGGACTAGAAGACCCAAGATGGCATCAATGACTTGTCTGGCATTGATCTGGCTGATGACCAGGGAAACCCAAGTCCCTTGCACATGCCTTTCACCCTCCAGTATTCTAGACCAACTTCTTTATATGGTGCCTCACAGCAACATCCAAAAGGATGAAACTGAATGCTAGACCAATTGAGGTCTAGACTACTGGATCCATAATGCCACTTTGCCATAGTCTGCTGGTTAAAGCAATCACAAGACCAGTCCCAACTCGACATGGGGAAATTGATTCCACCTCTTCATTGCAGAAGGCACAAAATATTTGGGCTGTATTTTTCTGTCTACCAAATTATTTCATTCTTAAATTATTACAGAGGCTAATGACCGACTGAGGATACATTTCTGGGTATCATGCAAAGATAAAAATTTCAGTCCTTTTTCCAAACCAGTAAGAGGAAAGTTCTTTCCTTTATGCTGTTGATTCCATTTTTCATGTGAATAGCCCTATGTTCATGATGTCACTTACATGCACGGCCATCTTTATTTGTAAAGTCTTCTTTTGGTTCTCTTAAGAATCAATTGAATATGGCAGCTGTTTATTTATTGCATAGCTCAGGCCAGCACCTAGTTTCCTGCAAGACAGACTTGATGATGTGTTGACACCTAGAATTTCAGTTTGTCTCAGAGGAAAAAAAAAATCACACTACATTGGAATGACAATCATTAAATTCACTGTGCCTTGGTTAGGAAATGGAAATAGTAGTCCTCACAATTCTCTGTCAGCTAAAAGAGAACATTCTTTTGATTAAAAAGTTGGAGAATTATTATACTTTGCAAAAGGTGCTAAGTACGTTTCCCAAAGGAAGTAATTTCCAGATTTCTATCTTTAGAACTGCTTTTCCCAACATAATCTCTGCAAATATGTTTTTAATCCTCACTTCCACGTCTCTCTATTGCCTTGGTTTTAACTTAATTATTTTATTATTATTATTTCTTGTGGTCTGCTTATTCAATATATGAAAGGTTTGTGACTCTATATCTATCTATCTACCTATCTATCTCTTTATACATATACATACATATTGATGCTGCAGTTGTTTTGTTATGTAAAACAATGTAGATGAGTCTTCTATATTTCCATAGCTGAATTTAGGTTTACTGAATAACAGAGATTTATTTTAAGGCCTCTTTTCTTTTCCAACCTAGCAACAACTTTCAAAGGACTGTTCACTTGCATTAAGAAATTCAGGAAAAAACAGCATCTGTTAGGAATGTGAAATGACCCTCTGCTACCAAATGTGTGTTGTGCCTTACATTACAATGATTTCTTTCCTTGTTTCTACCCTAAAAGTAATGCTCTAATTAGTGTCATCCTTGCACTTTTTTGTTAGGCACAACAAGCAGTTTATAATCAGCCATGATGACATGGTGACAATTATAAACTTTGGGACAAACTGCATGTACAGCAACATTCAATTTTCATAACAGCGGGATACAGCAATTGGAGGTAGTGTTGACCAGCAAACATTTTTATTAAGAGGCATGTGTAAAATGACTTTTTATTTTAATTGTAGCTTAGACAATTGTCAGAAAACAGAGGTACCATAGCCTCTGCTTCTAATTCAAATTTAAAATCTGCCTTCCATACTAAGTATATTTAATGCTACCATTGGTTTGATAATCTAGTCCTGGGGTCCATACATTGTGCTTTTTTAATTAGTTAGCCCCATATTCAGTTGGTCACTTGATCCACCAAAACAAGACAAAACATTAGGACCGAATAGACTGGATGTACTGCTCTTGAAAATAAATGAGGACACTCAGCAATATATTCCTCAGAGCATGGGGATAAAGGCAATTGTTGCGAGGAGTCGTATAAAAAGCCATGACAGGGTTATTCAGAGTAAGATACTCTCCAAAATATTTTTAACAGTGAGTCTTCTTTAAGTGATGGATCTCATTAATTTGTATTGCAAACTATATCATCCGAAGACTAACAAAATGACATAAAGTTCTTAAGTTGAAGTCAAATTTCTTGTTGTATTCCATCATTTGCTTTAGTAGTTAATAAAATTTAATTTCTCTTAACACACAGCCATGATTTGAAGAACGGTTTTACCCTCTAAATATCCTCTAAATAAAAGACTTATTCTTTACTAGAACGTCTCCAGTTTTCTTAGCAGTTTGGTTGATCAACACCCTCTTTAAAGAGCTGTTATAAAAAATTAGACACCGTGTCCATTAGCATGAAGCACAAAGGGATATTCCTCTTCTTTGCTCTGTTTATTCTATTCATCCCAAGGTTTTATTAGGAGTTTCAGAGTCATTTCACACTGTCGATATTTACTGAGGTTATCATCATCTAAAAGCCTGTGCTTTATTACTATGGATTTCTGTCAAGCCAAATTTCCCCCATCTAATATTATATGTGTGCTTTTGTTTAACACTTGTTTGTGGGTAGGGGGTTCAGGGGGAAGAGATGTTCAATATTTTTCTTCAAGATATTTGAAACCTTCTGAATGGTGATATTGTCAACTATGTTATTAATCATGCCTCATGACTTTGTGTAATAAAAACTTATTTTTCTTCTTCATGGATTATAGGAATAAGTGTGTAAGGAGTATCTAAATAAAAGCAAAACAGATTTCTAAATATATCTTGTTAATTATTAAGTTGTCATGAATATTCAGTAAAACTTGAGTCACAGAAAACTAGATTGCAAATTTGACAGAAAAGTTGATTTTTGGCAGTCTATTTTTAGAGGAAATTCAGACACAAGGTAAGTAGTGAATACAGCATGAATAAGAAAGCACACATACACACAACTCACAGAGCATAACTTTCCTGGCATCTTCACTCGCATTTTAAACTATTCTATAATTTTTCCTTTATACCTATTATACCTAATATTCCATTCAATTGAAAATGATGTTCAGTATAATAAATCTAAGATTGTAGATTTAGCCCATTATAAAATATTAAGTAAATTTCACTACATGGCATTTTCAAAACCAGGAAAGCTGGTGCAGGTATTTTTTTTCTGCTTTATTCTTATCTAAACAAACTATTCAATTCTTCAAACTTCCTCATTCAGTTTCCTTCTATTCATTTTGACTTCTTTCACACCAAAGTTTTTTTATTTCCTTCTTTTTCTAATTTAAAATAAAACATACTTACAGAAATGTTATATATACACACTCATCTCTACTTTTCCCTTGGGAACTCATCTTGCTAAAAGAACTCTAGAACTGACAAAATGGATTGGTTTATTTATCACATAATAGGCTTCAGAACAAGGACATGTTACAGAAAATCAATTCATTCCTACAATAGATACTAATTCAATGTTTACTATGGGTAAAGTATTGTGCTAAGGATCAAAGTGGTGCCATGTGTGAACACAACTCAATCTCAACCATAAAGTAGGTTCTCAATATGTTTTTTAAATGTTGACTATATCCCAATTAAATGATTTTCATTTGATATTTGAATCAGCTAACTTCTATTTACTTTTGAGTTTATTTATATTCAAGTGGCTATTACATAAGAATGGCAGAACCTAACATATATGGAGAAGCTAATTTTAAATACCAATAAGCCAATCTAAATGGAATCTGAGCTGTCTAGGAAGCAAAAGTTAAATTCTAGGAAGCAAAAGTTAAATTGGCTAACTCCACAAGTTGAGACTCATACGTTGAAGTCAGAGCTGTATTTACCACATCAGAACAAAAATTTTCTCAATAATGAATATTCAAAACAGAAAGCCAAGTAAAATACATAAATCAAAGTATGATCTTACTGATCATTTATGCCATAACAAATGTATTTATTTTATATTTATTTATTATAAATATTTATATTTATTTCCTTTATTTGAATATTCTCAAAGGGCAAATGCCTCTGGTGTATTTCGCCATCAACAAGGGGAAGCATTTGGGGTACAAGAAAGTGTTTTGGTTTAGA
Organism: Physeter macrocephalus; assembly: GCF_002837175.3. Classification (NCBI taxonomy): domain Eukaryota; kingdom Metazoa; phylum Chordata; class Mammalia; order Artiodactyla; family Physeteridae; genus Physeter; species Physeter macrocephalus. The sequence goes on from NC_041221.1 coordinate 156,239,869, forward strand.
AATCTAGAAACTTGGTTGCTGGTCCAAAATTTGTAACTATCGTGGTATGGGAGCAAGAGATGATTATTTTGAGTTCTTCAGTCTCAGATTTCTCATCTATAAAAGGAGCAAATTGCACTGATCTTCTCCATTTAAAATAAGAGTCTCAACACTCCACGCGCTCCAAATCACCTCTTCCCTTGGTTCCACATTTGTCGACTGGAATGAAGGAGTGCTCAGATGATTCTGTATTTTCCTGGTAAAGACTTTTACTTCTCCTTCCCCTTCTAGAGTGTCACTAATAATATTTGCCTTGATACTTCCCAGGACTTATCATTCATCTTATCTTATTTACATCATTCACTACTAGAAGCCTGTTATATCCAGGTCATCTCTGAACCCCTGGCTCTATCCCCACAGAGATCTGTGAATAAGCAATGAGGCAAATCCTTCACTGCCACTCTGGCCAATATTTTCTGTTCCTTGTCACACTATTTTTCTTTATAGGATTTATCACCAACTCTCATATCATATATTTTATTTTTATTTATGTTTCTATCTCTTTCCACAAATATATAACCTTCACAAGGGCAGAAATTTTTTTAAAAAATCTGTTTTTTAAAACAGTTAAGATTTACAGAAAAATTTTAAAGATAGTAAGTATAGAAGACATCCATATACCCCTCACCTAATTTTCCTATTATTAACATTAAACATTAATATGGTACATTTGTTACAATTAATGAATCGATATTAATACATGTTATTAACTAAAATCCACACTTTATTCTGATTTTCTTAGTTTTTACCTAATAACCTTTTTCTGTTCCAGGATCTCACCCAGAATATCACATTACATTTAGCCCTCATGTCTCCTTCGGCTCCTCTTGGCTATGACAGTTTCTCAAACTTTCCTTGTCTCTGATAATCTTAACATTTTTGAGGAATACTGGTAAAGCATTTGGTTGCATAGCCCTCAGTTGAGATTTCTCTCATATTTTTCTCTTGATTGGACTAGGGTTATGGATTTGGAGAGGAGGATCACAGGTAAAAAGCTATTCTCATCATATCATATGATGGGTAGATACTACTAACATGACGTACTGTTGATGTTGACCTTGATCAGCTGGTTGAAGTAGAATTTGTTAGGTTTCTCCATTGCAAAGTTACTTTTTTTCTTCCTTTCCATACTGTACACTTTGGAAAGAAGTCATTATGCAGGGCCCACATTTACAGAGTAAGGAGTTATGTTCCACCTCCTTCAGAGTGGAGTATCTACAAAAATTATTTGGGATTCTTCTACTCAGGAGATTTATCTACACCTATCCCCTCCATTTATTTATTTACTCAATTACTTATTTATACCTATATAGATCCATTGATATTTATTTTATGCTTTGGGTTATAATCCAATACTTTATTTATTTATTTAGCTCAGCTTTTGTCATTGGCAGCTCTTTTAGTTGGCTTCTGCTTCCCTTGAACATACTACCAATTTTTTTTAAAAAGCATTTCTTTGCTTTCTGGCAATACAAGATGTTTCAGGCTCATTTTGTATTTCTTCCATCTTAGTCTTAGAATCAACAACTTCTTTAAGAAACAGTGGTTCCTTTTATTGCACAGTGGTATTAGAAACACAATCTGGGTGCAAAGCTTGCTTTTTCTTACTGGAGCATTCTCTAATATGTTACCACATAGATTATTCTAGCCTCTTCCCAATGCTAATTTGTAATCTTCCATTACAACAGTGAGAAACCTGCCCCTCAATCTCTGCCATCCATTTATTTAATTGTTCAGTTCTGGTATACATGTATCACAATTGTTAACTCATACTCCCATGGGAAACTATTTCATCAGCTAGAGAACAGTACTTACGTAAAGTTTCTTTTGCCTTTATTCTTACAGACTTCAGTCATTTCTAAATTTACTTGGGTCAGTAGTTGTTCTCCCCTCTAATTTCTACAGTGAGATTATTTCATAAATATGTAATACAGTTGGATTATTTGGTCACATTCTACATTCTATTTGAGAAATCTCAATGTCTTAAATGATTTTCTTTTAACTTATACACATTAAGATTTACTCCTTGTACTGCAAATTTCTATGGGTTTTGGCAAATGCACAATGTCATGTATCCACTATCATGGTATCATATGGAACAGTCTCACCACTCTAAAAAATTCCCTGTGCTTCACCAATTCAATCCTCTGTCTCCAAAGCCCTGGGCAACCACTGATTGTTTAATCACTGTTACAATTTTGTCTTTCCCCAAATGTCATGTAATTGAAATCATACAGTATGTAGAGGACTGAATTTTTTATCTGATTTGTTTAGTACTGTATATCTAGCATACAGAATAATTCCTTGCTTATGTGGGCACCTATTATGGACTGACTGTCTAAGCCCCTCCCAAATTTATATATTGAAACCCTATCCCACAATGTGATAGTATGTGGAGGTAGGTCCTTTGGGAGATAATTAGTTTTGGATGAGGTTATAAGGAGAGATCCTCATAATAGGACTAGTGCTCTTGTAGGAAGAGACCAGACATCTTATTGTCTCTCTCTACATGCTCACTGAGAAGTCATGTGAGCACAGAGCAAGATGGCAGCCATTTGTAAGAAAGAAAGAGAGCCCTCACCAAGAATCAAATCTGCCAGCACCTTGATCTTGGATTCCCCAGCCTCCAGAACGGTGAGTAATAAATGCCTGTTGTTAAAGTTACTCAGTCTATGGTATTTTTCTGTAGCAGCTCAAGCTGACTATGACAGGACTCAATATATGTTTTTGAATGAAGGACTGGAAGGATTATTCATGAGTTTCTTTTTAGTTCAAAAATGCTATGGCTCTACAATAAGTTGTTTTATGATTTTATTTCCTTTGGCTTTCTCTCATACTCTTTAAAAGAATTATGGAAGAAAAAGAAAATCATTACTGCTTTCAATGGTGACTGTAATATAATTGTTTTCCTAAAGGTTTTTTTTTTTTTTAAACCCCACATTTGTATATTTATTTATTTTTGGCTGTGTTGGGTCTTCATTTCTGTGCGAGGGCTTCCTTTAGTTGTGGCAAGCGGGGGGCACTCTTCATCGCGGTGCGCGGGCCTCTCGCTATCGCGGCCTCTCTTGTTGCAGAGCACAGGCTCCAGACGCGCAGGCTCAGTAGTTGTGGCTCACGGGCCTAGTTGCTCCGCGGCGTGTGGGATCCTCCCAGGCCAGGGCTCGAACCCGTGTCCCCTGAATTAGCAGGCAGATTTTCAACCACTGCACCACCAGGGAAGCCCCTCCTAAAGGTTTTTTGAAGTGAATTTGGAGGTATGCCATTTATAGTGATTATTGTTTTGATTTAAAATAGTATATAAGGAACTATTTACATATTTAGAAATACATAAAAATGATAACAAGGAGATCTTATTCTACATGCTCATATTTTTCTATGAAAGTGCTTTTTTTCATATTTTCTATGAAAATATGTTTCATATGCTCTATAGTTTCATATTTTCATCTTATGCAGCATTTTTCAAGGCATAAAAAATGACCTTTACATTCTTCCATACTATCGTTAAGGACTAAACATAAGAGAGTAGAAGTGAACTGCTTTACCTAAACAGAATGTATAAATGGAGGCCCCCCCTTAAGAAGAAATCTTATACAAAAACAATGTTTTCAGTCCTTCCTGATTTTTAAGAGGCTCTCAGTTAAGAATTGGTTGGAACAAATGTAATGGTTATTTTTCTGCAGTCCTTTTTGCTCATATAGTCCATGCACAGATTAATTTTCAGGATATCAGAGGGAGTTTCTAAGGTTATTATTTATATCTAAAGGAATGACACTATATAAAGTACCACAGAAGAGTTTCTGTTAGTTCCTTGCATTCATTTCATTACTGAAGACATCAGTATAAAGCTTGTTTAAATTAAGGAATCATGTACAAGAGTAAATCTGTTCTGACCAGGATGACAAGTCTATGAGCTTTCCAAAATATATCAAAAAAAAAAAAAAAAAAAAAAAAACTTCTAGGATTTTGATTATCAATTTCAAGCTCTATGAGAATTACAATATGATTCCTAAGGTCATAACTGCTTTACAATTAATGCAACCAGAATTTTAGTCCACATAAAAGAATGCAATCTTTCCAAGACTAAGCAATCAATAGAGTCATAGAAGAATTTGGTATGTATGTTAGTTTGGATTTTGATTAATGCCAAGCTGTAGTTGGGATGATTTTTCAAACCTACAGACAGAAAGCCACTTTTCCTGAAGTTTCTCAGCGACAGAGGGTATTTATATAAAGCGTGGCATATAATATACTGCTGTACTTAAGTAACTAAAAAATCATAATGTCTTCAGATAATAATACTGCTTTGATGAAAAACAACTCTTGGCTACGTAATACTTCCCCAACCCCTGCTGAGATAAACACACTGGTTATCATTTCCTCTCAGTCTTTGCTTCATTTTCACGTCTCAAAGCTATTCTTTTTTTTTTTTTTCAGCCTGGCTAGGATCGCTAGATATACTAGAAAATACCTACTTAAATTTGCATTTCAAATATAACTAGGAATATTTTTTAGTATAAATATGTCCCAAGTATTACATGGCACATGGTTATACTAAATCAATTATTCATCATGTATCTGAAATTCAGATTTAACTGGATGTCTTGTATTTTTATTTGCTAAAATGCTAAGCCTAAAATTAGACACACTGCTTATCATTCTTTAATGGAATTAGTCCTACTAAGCAGTTGTTTTAGTATTCGCTCCTTCAGAAAGTCCTATATACAGTGAAGCTCTGATTAAATACTCAAAGATTTTGAGCAATGAGTTATCTTAATTATTTAGTGTAAATAATCACTTTGAGCTTAATATTATAGGCAAAAATTTTATATTGATCTCATGCTAACCAACCCCCAGTCTAATCTCTTAAAAATTATCCTCAGCTCTGCCTCATAGAACTTTGTTCTCTTTCCCCTAAGTACCCATTAAAAAAAAATGTATACAAAAACATTTTTTTCTTTTAACCTATACAACCCATTAGAATATTTCTTATGTTATATTGCCATTTTCATTTATTGTATCTTTTTGTTAAATTATAAACTCCTTGGGGGAAAATAGGTATTTTATCTTTGTATCTCTTAGATTAGCACATACCACTTTCTCATTAATTGAATTAGTGGAAACATTAAGCTACAATGAAATGGCAGCTAAGCACTGATACTGCAGTCATTTGGGAATGGTAGATGGTAACTATATACATTCCAAATCAGTTAACAATCTCATACCTACTTGTTAGGTCAAGGCAGAAAATAAACCAGACAGCAGATGTGTAGATGAAGCCTTCTCTAATTTATGCCTTTGGGAAAATATATATGCTGTGTTGTATTTTTGGTTTTTTGTTTTTTCAGTCCACGGAAAGTAGTTGAAATCATTTAAAATGGATGATATTCTCATCATAACAATTCCACTAGAAAACTAGGAAAAAAAATTGGGATTGTTATCTTTCCTTTTTACAGATGATAATCCTCAAATATTTTGGTCTTTTATTATTTGAATCTCAGGAATAATGTGACATAATGAAAATGGCTGTTTTTAAAATTTCCTAATGCTTTTAAGTATCTATAGTAAATTAGCTGTATTGAATTTTTTTTTCCTTAGCAATCTTTGTTTTTTTCCTGTACTTATTCCAGAAAATTCAATTTGGCTTATAGAAAACCTGAGCCATAAAAATCAAAAGTTATTTTGAATCTATTCAACCTATATACATTTTTTATTATAGTAAATGTCTTATTTTAATATATTCAACATAATGTGACCTAAAACTGTTAATGGTCTATGTTAAGTAACTAAACTCAGAGTGTAGCACATATCAGCTTTTTTGCCCAGCTTCCATTTCTCCACCTTCTAATAAGAAAACTCTGATTTTATTTGGGGAACCATACTTTCCTCATTAGATAGAATCTAGTTGGAACTGTCAAAGACTGTGTACTTCTCTCAGGAGATAAATGAATACTTCATGTAAACTAGGACAAATAATATCCTCTCCATGGAATGTGAGCCTGGAGGAGAGATACAAAACAGAAGATAGCTGAGACTCTCCATTAGTCCCGACTTCCCAGATCCTGTCCTATTGGAGACTTGATTTTGTAATTTTTTTTTAAATGGAGCTAGTTCATATCCTTCCAATAAATTCCATTCATTTAATTAAGCAGAACCAGTCTGGGTTGCTTAAAACTAAAGAAAGAATGAAATGTCAAACCCTCCGCAGATATAAAGTGTAGAATTCAAAGCACATTGCCCTTGCCTTACGTGAGTACATTAATGAATCTTCAAAAATGCAAAGAAAGGTCCAAAGTCAAGTAAGGGACAGAGATCTAAGTTATTCGGCATAGAAACTATGGGAACAGGGAAGTGGCTAAAACAGAGAAGTTGGAAAATCTGAGTGGCGTCTTGAGGATAAGAGGAGCCGAAGAAAGGCTGGAAGAAGCAGATAAGAGTGACCAATGAGAAATTTCTGGTGATAACTGAACCCTGTATATAGGAATACCTAGTTTAAATTTTAAAATGCTTTGCAAAACCAACAAATATTTGTGGAAATAATATGACTGCACTCAAATTTTGCTATACTCAGGAAACCAACCATACTAAAGAAGTGTGGTAGAGATCTATACTGGAATTAAGAGTGTGCAAAGAAGGTAGAGAACCACCCCAGGGAACTCTTAAGTAATTGAAATAAGCTATCATCAGAATGGACGGAATTCATGACCAGGTGTATCCATGTATACTAAAGCCCTCTAACATTTCCAGCATGTTTATAAATAAGGCTTCAGGTATCATGAAGTCTTCTCCATATTCTTGGCTTTGACATTGATTTAGAGGGGTAACTTCTGATAAAAATGACCTTTGTTTAAAACACTGGTTGCTTTTGTTGAATTTTTGTTTGACTAAAAATTGCACTTGTTTTTGCAACTTATTTAACAAGAAAATGTGTATAATTTTCTACAGGTCAGGAACTCTTTTAATCACCTAAGAAATATGTTTTTAAGTTGTCACATAATAGTCCCAGTTTCCAGTTGTTGAAACTGAAGCACAGGGAGTTCAAGCAGCTCCTCCAAAGTCACATGGTAGTGAGTGGTGGAATCCTGGAATTTAACCCAAGAGTTGATTCCTGGAGTCCATGCCCCTCAGGCATAAAATCTGCTGTGCTGACAAAGTGAATGAAAGACAAAAAAGAGTAGACTCTGGAATCAAACATACCTGGGTTCAACTTATTGATCTTCTAGCTATGTGACCTGTTTATTTTTCCCATGTTGTACTGAATTTCAAAGAGGATTGAGTTTCAATTAATTTTTCACCAGATTAAATATGACTTAGAATTTGGACTGCTTCAGAATTTTGTTTTATTTTATCTTGTAATCTATCTGTTCACCAATATTGAGTGCCTGTTACATGCCAGGCACTATTATCATAAGTACAATTATGGATAAGACACAGCTTGCTCATCTTATGAAACTCATATATTATGTACCTACTAGTTCCCTTAACATCCTATAATAGAAGTCCAAGCCATAATTTGTGTCCCCACTTCATTCCATTAGAAGCCAACCAGTGCTCTAAATATATGCCTGAAATTTATCAAATTGTCTTCTGAGGAAAAAAGAAAGATCACTTCATATCTTGAAGGCAGATAACACATTTTCAAATAATGTGACCCTCCTAACCAGTCTGTATTTAACCAGGACAAAGACAAGCTTCATTACAGATGGAAATGAATGGCTTTTTGCCACAAGCAGATCATCTCACTGTCAAGAAGCATCTGAGGCACATCAAAGAATGGTAATTAATGTTAGTGAGAAACCCAACAAAATCAATTCTTTTTCTGCATTTAGTCTCCCAGGAGGAGTTTGGCTTCAGTTCACTGCTGAGGGATAGGCTCCTTGAATTTGGGAAAATGGCACTGTGATTATTTGGGCTGTTTAAACTAGACATGCTTCTCTTGGGATTGATTATACAATCACCATAACTCCTTTAGAGATACATTTAGACGTGGATTAATCATCACAGGTCCATAGAGACTGCAGTAAGAAAAAGACTGAGCCCTACAAATCACTGCAATTTGTAATCTTTGCAATCACTGCAATTTCTAGTTGGGATCAAATATAGTAAGTACTAGAAAGAAATGACGCCTTGATCACAGGAGAAGTTAGGTGTGCCTTATATTATGGCAGTGGGTCTATAAAGGACATTTGTTTTGATCTGTTTGCCTGATCAACATCTACCCTTCCTTCCTTTGATAAGAGCAGACTGACATTAATTTTTGGATTCACCCATTTCTTATTATCAGTCTTTGGGCTCCAATTATGAGTATATTATCCAGCCTTGGCCAATCAGCATGTTCTCTCTTCTGGCCACAGTAGAACGGAAACATGACCAAAGTCAGCCAGTTCAATGAAATGGAATCCTTGGATTTTCTGGAACTTAGGAAAGTGAAACTTTCTCTTATGCTGGGACTAACTACTCAGAGGACCACATATAAGTCTGATAGTGTTGGTGTTTTCCACGTGGGAAGAGACTGAATGGGTCCGAAATGAAGGAAAATCACAACACAGAGAGAAAATGAGTTCTGGTGACATCACTTGAGATCCTGATTCTGGACCTTCCTGGAAAAAAATCACTCTATACTTTGCCCTTGTATTCTTAAATTATACAAGTCACCAATTTTTTTCACCTAGGTCAGTTTTGGTTTGTTTTCTGTCTCTAGGAGTAATCTAGAATTGTTCAAACTTTCCTCTTTGAAAAATATGGGCCCAAGTTAGGGTTCTATGAGACAAGAATGGGGAAGGGTGTCCAGTGTGGACTAAAATATATAAAAAAGCCTAACATGAGGGTATCTTGACTTAGAAAAATTTATTCTACAGATAAAGTCCAAGAAGACAGGCAAAAACAAACAAACAAACAAAGAAACCAACTAGATCTGAGGCCAAAGTTTGGGAATAAGTCCAGAAAAGAGTTGTTGGCAAGGCTGAAGTGTGGAGGTGAGGCAGATTCCCTAAAGATAAAGAAAGCCTTTTATAGTGTGTCTTTCATCCTATGGTTGCTGAGGTAGTTCCAGTGAAATTCACCAATGGGGTAAATGTTCTGAGTAGAGCAGCCTATAATCTCTTATAGTAATACCTTTGATACACAATATATCTAATTTCTGAATGAGTGATTTTTTTTTTTTTTTTTTGCGGTACGCGGGCCTCTCACCGCTGTGGCCTCTCGCGTTTCAGAGCACAGGCTCCGGACGCGCAGGCTCAGCGGCCATGGCTCACGGGCCCAGCCGCTCCGTGGCATGTGATCGGCAGGCGGACTCTCAACCACTGCGCCACCAGGGAAGCCCCTGAATGAGTGATTTTGATGGGAATTATATCCCAAAGAGATTTAGCGTAAAGTGTACTGAAAACTCTGAAAGTCAGTACTTCATACGCAATAGGAAGTTTCCTGGCTCATTTAGCCAGGAAAACTTGTTCCCCTGTTACTGTGATTATACTATGAAAAATGCTTGGCATCACCCACAATCGAGGTATTAGTGTTTCAATTTTGCATTCTTATGTTTGAATTTGTGTGAAATGTTATTCACTATGATTCTTTCTTTGAGCAAAATTTGGCTTTTCCTGTAGGAACCTATTATGGTATGGCCTAAGGCTCCATACATTAGACTTCAACCTTTCAGGACTGCTCCTTGAGTCATAATTAAAAGTTAGCTGTAAAATGACCATAAATTGGTCAAACTACTGTCCATTTGACTTAGGTTCCAGGAGGAATATATGTTTGGTTTACAGTATGTAGGTCATTAAAAAAAGTGGGAAAGAATGAAAGCTTTTGACTGTAATTCATTTATATTTTATGGAACAAATGCCTCAGCTCTTATATTTTACTGAGTTTTTAATTAAAAGATACATACAGTTTTAGGTAACTATTAATAAGTCAAAGCATTTCTTTGATGCATTTCTATGGTTCAGCAACTTTTATAAAGTATGTCATATTAATCCTAAAACTTTTTCTGGGATATAATCACTAAAATGACTGCATATACGGGGAACATCCCCTTGAATGGCATAATTTTATACTTAAATTTGACTTTAGGTGGCAACTAACTTTACTTTCTATGCCTAATTGCAACTACTAAGCTCCTTTTTCTGATTTATAGGGCTCTGTGGAGCCTGGCATTATTTTTGTGGGTATGCTTTCAGTTGACACACTCAAACCCGATTAAAGAAGAAGAAGAGGTATAAATAAAGTTCACCCGAAAAAAAAAAAACAAAGAAAAACGAAGAAGAGGATGAAGAAAAGGAAGAGGACCATGGATAAGGAGGAGAAGGAAGGAGAGAATTAAAGATGAGATAGCATTAGGTACAGCTGGATCCAGGTGTTGATGCAGGACCATCATCTTGCTTACACTCCTGATACCCCAACTCTCCGCTCTGCTCCTCTCTGCGTGGTGGCCTCTTTTACATGGTCATCAACCAATGGGAAATCAAAGGTCACAGCATTTCTGCTTAGTTACCCCAATGGAAGAAAGTTAATGTTTTTTGTCCCATATTCTGTACATAAATCCAGGAGAGTACTCACCTTAGCTCTGCTTGTGTATGCTAGCAATAAACAGGAAGTCTAATCTTATTAAGTGATATCTGTGTGATTCTTTGTTATTTGAGTGTTCATATTGACTCCATGCCAGACTGTACCACTTTGGGTGTCAGGACCCTTCATTATAGATGTTTACCTCCCCTATTCCACCAAGGATTCAGCTGTGTCCATAACAACAGATTCATACTTACTAGCTGCTTTCTGACTGAGTGCCAACATAATGCTTATGACAAGGGAATACCATACTACTTAAATACACAAAATACCTTGGCATGGCCACAAAATTCCAAAGCACCAAGCCTTTTCACGTTTCAAGGCCTTCTCACATACTGTTCTCTCTTGTCTCCCTTCTCTATTACCTCTCTTTATCTGGCCCACTTCTCAACAGCTTAAATATCATTTTCTCAGAATCTTTACCTGATCACCCCTCCCAACCCGACTAGAGTAGAACATCGAGTTTACCTCTATATAGCTGCTGTTTTTTGTTTCCCTTATAAGCAATTATTGTAATTGTAAATAATTGGGCAATATTTGTTTTCCCTTGGAAACAGATGCACTGCCTAAATTATTTACTTCTGCACTGATAGCACTTTATCATCAAAAGCACTGAATATGTATTTTTTTACAGGAATAGACAGATGATTAAAAAGAATGTTAACTCTAGAATTGCATTTGTTAAGACTTCTTTGTAGTATGCAATCAAATTTGGCAGCAAAAAATCTAATCGTGAATAGCCAGGGCACCATCAAGATCTCAATACTACTGTTAATGGTCACATGATAATTCTAGTTACTATAACAAATACACTGCCACATTTTAGTAACTTACACATGTAAGGGTATCTCTTGCTCACAAAACTACTGTGCAGATATTCCTGGTCAGTGAGTAGCCTTTCTCAGTTGGGTAATTCAGGGACTCCTTCAATCTTATGGTTCCACCATCTCTAGGAGCTTGAAATCCTTTGCATCCAGCAATAAGATGGAGGATGAACAAGAGTATGGAGAAGACATGCCCAATTTTGTTAATCAACTTAGTCCAGAATTAAAACACATCACTACAGCTCATATTCCATTGGTAAGAACTAGTCATATGGTCCCATCTAGATGCAGGGAAATGTAGCTTCTAGCTAACCAGCCACTTGCCAGCACAGCCACATAGTATGGAGGGAATAAGTAAGAATGTTCGGTGGGCAGCTACTGATCGCTGTTTGGATGGTAGACAGTACATTGTTTATAGACAGTAGACAAAGTCTCCAGTAAGCTGATTTCTAAGATTCAAAAAGCTATGGAGCATCTTATCAACAAAACTGGCAGCAAAATGAACAATTCAGGCACTCAGCTATTTTTTCTGTAGTGAAGACAAAACAAAACAAAACATCAAAACACAGAAATGTAAACCTGCTGACCTATTTTCTTTTTTATGTTTCTGTTTATGTTTTCTGTTTCTTACTGCTCATGTTGTTTTTTGAAATCATGTGGAAATACAACCTCAGGCTGGGTTAGTATAAGAGCTACAACAGACTTCTGTGATTTCCCTCTCAGATCTTAATTTCTCTTATTATTTCTTAATATTTTTAAATGTTAACCCCAAAAGAGATGATATTAGTTAGCATATATAATCACAATGTCTATGCGCTATCCCATATTTACTACGTTCTATCTCAACAAGAAGATGCTAATTAACGGTTTGGTATGTTTAACACAGCAGTATGCTATTTAACATCTTCATAAAACATGAAGGCTAAAGGTTACAACACTATTTTACAGACTAAAACACAAAAACAGTTGATAATCACCACAATATTGTGTTCTGAGGTTAAAATACTGGCAAATTAAATAATCTATCAGCAGATGTTGCATTATATTAATTCCTTCAGTTTTAGATGTAAATGAAGTCTAAACTCATGAAAATAGTGTGCAAACTAAGAGAATATGGAGACGTGCACAGAACACTGACCTGATGTATGCAATACTTTTTCCCTGAGAAGATTCTCACCATAGTCAATTTTATTTTGGTCAAAATTCATAGCAAGTTACCACTAGTGATTTCTCAAAGCTGCATTTATTAAAGGTCCGTATAATCTGATTTTTGAATAACTTTTCACAATTTTTTTCTCAACTGATATAAAATCACCCCTTCCCATTTGCCACTATTATTCATTCAACAAAATCATTATTTTGTCATTTATCTACTTATTCAATCAATTAATTATTTTAATTTTTACCAAGCCTCTGATATGTAAATAGACTACTCTGCTAGGTGCTACTGGGGGTATATATACTTTTTGCCCTAAAAGAACTTGCAACTGATTCTTTTCATATCAGAACTATTTATACTACAACTGAATAATCATATATAACAAGACACCAGTGATGTTTCAGAGACGTACATGGTAAATGTTGAGTAAATTAAACAGATAATTATGCTATGTGTTCTGAGAATGAAATTTTTTACAGTGGGGAGTAGTAACCAGAGACACCTTCTTGGAAGTAGTATGGATTAAAGACCTTGGAGAATGCATATGAGTTGAATAGTAAAAGAATGAGCTAGGGAATTCCAAAGAGGAAAACAATGTGAAAGGAACACAGAGAAGGAGGCCTGAGTATAACTTGGAGAGGGAAAAATCAGTAGAGTATTATGGCTGGAGAGTGGAAGGTTCAAGGAGCGAAAAGGGAGATTTGGGAGCTGATAGAATAACCACCCAATTTATCTTGACAGGAGACCAAATGATTTCTAAGATGTCAATGATGAGGAGATCCACTTTGCACTATTGTGGTGAGGGATATGTTTCCAGTATAGAGAACAATACATGCAAAAGCCCAAAGAAAATAAAAAGTATTCATTACATAAGAAACTATTTACTCAATATGAATAAAAGGTAAAGTGTCTATGGAAAAGGAGAAGAGAAGACAATGTTTGGGATTGAGACACATGAGTCTGGGGAGGTGGGTTATTTGGGCCATAATGAGGCTATTTTTTTTTTTTTTTGTGGTACGCGGGCCTCTCAGTGTTGTGGCCTCTCCCGTTGCGGAGCACAGGCTCCGGACGCGCAGGCCCAGCGGCCACGGCTCACGGGCCCAGCCGCTCCGCGGCATGTGGGATCTTCCCGGACCGGGGCACGAACCCGTGTCCTCTGCATCGGCAGGCGGACTCTCAACCACTGCGCCACCAGGGAAGCCCGAGGCTATTTTTTATCATGCTAAAAAAGTTGGATTTTACTCTGCAAGCACTGGGAGACACTGAGAAGGGAGAACAAGGTGAGAGCTGGATGGAGGATGATGCTAAGCTGCATCGGGCATGATTTATAAGACAAAGGCACAACTGGAGGCAGGAAGTACTATTACTAAAAAGTTGGGGTGATTCAGATGATAAAAAATGATGAAGTGGCATGGGAATGAAAAGAAGTCAACAGATGAGTGACACAGCAAAGAGAAAACTCATAATTTCTATGCGAATAGATGATGGTAGGTCCATTTTAGGACCTTCATAGTTCATATATTTCTACTTTTGGAGTCCTTACCCAGTGTTGTATTAGGCATATTAAAATATACCCACAAACCCAATAAATATCATGAATAATTATAATAAATAAATGAAAGTGTTCTAATTTTTATAATTTTGACTTTATTATAAGATAAATTATTCATTTTTCTTATGATATTAATCTTATTGGGTTTGATTATACTTCACTATTTTAATATCTATATAAGAATTGCAATGAACTGCAGTTGTCTAGTTGTCGTAAAACAATTTGTAAACAATTAAGCAGTTATTAAATTTTTCTGTTTGTATCTATGCATATGTAGATTTTATACATTATTTCAAACATTTTCAGAAGCCTTTCAAAGCTTTATGGTCCTAGGCACTGAACCTTACATGTAAAATTACCTTGGATGGTGGTGACCCTCACTGATTTACCAGGAACCATAATAGGAAGGACACATATCATTCCAAGTGCCTCCAACCACATCTTTTTTATTTTCATGTACTAAAGTTCTAAATGAATTCTTTAAATTCACTAAACACTTCAGAGTATTGTAGATCATGGGCTAACTTTGCCCACATTCTTGTGCGGATGTAACCCAATGGAAAAAAGAAGCGAAGTGAGAAATCTGCTTTTCACTCAGACCCCTCTCATAAACAAAGTCATTTGTGTTCTTAGGGAAGGAGGAAAAGAACACAGTGGCTGCTCTATCCCCAGCAAAGCCCAGACCACTCAGTGGAGCTATTTCCAGTAATGAAAGGGCCCAGCATGTTGCAGAAGGGCAGGTGCTGGACTGACGTCAGCCATCCTTAGGGCCAGTCTTCAGCAGGCACATATTCATCTGCCTATGAAAAGTGCACCCTATGAATCCTCACTACAACATGTCATGGCAACAACACTGATTTAGACTTTCTTCTTGACCAGTTGCCATTTCTATGGAAATGAGAATCATCTTCTTCCTCCCGCTGTTTGACAATTGCCAGCTAAGCCTTCTGGAGAAGTGAGCAGTAAGAAGGCAATGTACTTTACAATAATGCTACAGTAGTGAAGTGAATGTATGCCAAAGCTCTCAATTCTATAACAAATTAAAACAAAAAATGAATTTTCTTGAAAAAGAAAATGCTCTTCAAAAATAGTTTTTCAGTTACCCATATGTTATATAATGTGCTCAAAATCTAATTTACCACTGTGTCTAAGGCACATTAAATATCTTTGATCTCAGTAATTTGATATAAATCTGTCATGCAGGCAATTGAGACTGATATTCAGATCTTACATATTTTTGCTCTGATCATCACTTTTCAGAGCAAAGTAAAGCAAGCTAGGAGAAGGGTTAGGAGGAGGCAAAGAAGAAAAAGCAGGAAAAAAAGAAAAAGGAGAGAAAAAAGAAAAAACAATAAAAGGAGAAAGAAAAAAAATCAATAAAAATAATTTTCACTCTTTTTCTCTTCCACAAATGGTTAGTTCAAACATTTAAAAAAATTTTCCAATCTAATTATACCTACCCCAAATCAAGTTTTCTTCATAAGTATAAAAGTAATATTGGCCATTTAAGGAGATCAGTTCTTGTCTTCCTATTTTTTAAAGAGCATCCAAAATTTCATTCCACATTATTTAATCCAATCCTGTACATATAAATTATGTCCACAGCACAATCTACCCTTAGCTCTAGCCAAAGCTAGTTTTTCAAGGAACCCACATACACCAGGCACATCATCATCTCATTCTCTAAAAGACTAATTTATATTATCTATTCTGAGAAAACTTTAGCATCTAGAATTTGATCAGCCAATTTAGTCAGTATACAAACTAGCACAATAATAAACACTGCCTTGTTCTCACCTCACGTGTGTTCATTCACCTCCCGAGACTGGGAATTCTCTGTGAACATGAAGCAAGCATTATGCTTTGAGTGATCGAAAACCCTGGACCCCAATCTAGATGAATAGAAGATATTATATAAATGTGTACTAATTGATTTCTTTAGCCCTTTATCTAATTTTTGGTACATTGGTATTATCTAGGCTGCCTAAGCATGGCTGTTACCACGCAAGAAAGAAAAGGAATCAGATGGTAAGAAGTTACTTCTTTGTCCTGCTCTGAAACTAGCTTTCTCTCCAAGGACTTTTTTGCTTTTGTTCACTAAGAAAAATTAATCTGCTGAATAACTGCTAGTGCCCATTTAATTAATTTAGCCTAACTTAAACTATCTGTTGGAATATCTACCCAGTATTTTGTGGAGTCCATTTTTTCCCTCAACACATTCTGTAACGAGCCCTTGTGTAATTATTAGAACTGTGAATTAAATAGATACCTTCTCTACGAATTGTTATTCTACCCAGGACCAAAGCCATTTCTTGTTGGTTCAGTTACATTGCATGTATATTCCAATTATTACAACAAGCTTCACCAGTACTTGTTAAATCTCCTCTACCTTCTATATTTCAGACCACCACTCAAGTTGTCTTCCTTCATAAAGTTTTTCTGCAACAACTATTATCTCTTTTCTGAATATCTACAACCAGAAAGTTTTGTACCTTACTGTTTTTCTCATTATTTCATTAGCATTTCATCCTCAAATATGACAGAAGCTCCTTGAAAACAAGGACTATATCTTTACTGTGTTACCTCCACAGATCTTCACTGAGCAGCTGTTTACTGAGAATACATCACACGCCAAACTCAGGTTAATATTTGAGGATATAGAGAAGATGCATTCAAATCCAAACTCTAGAGAAGCTCTCAATCAAGTGAAGGTGACAGATCTGTGAACTGATGAATTCAGGAAGGTGTAATCAATTCTACAGATGAAGAGTTGTGAAAATATAAAACATGGGCAATGAATTTTGCCCAGTGTGGTCATATCAATAGATACTTAATCTGAGTCCTAAAAAATAAATACAGTTTCTTAGGATAAAACTTACAGAAGGGATCAGAAAGAGAAAATTCCAGGCAGAAGTAACAGCTGGATTCATGGAAAGATTTTCCTCAAAATTTAGCACAAAGCTAAGCAAATAGCAGGGGCTTCAATAATAGTTTCATTTTAATTAATGAAGTTCCTTTATATTGACTGGTAAAATCTAGATTAATATTTTCAGTAGACAAAATCAGAAAAAAAGAGCTTTTACTTTGTATTTAATGTGCTCCCTTAAATAAAAAAGACAATTCAGTTATAAAGAGAAACTTGTCAAATATTCAATTTGATGCATTTTCGTGATGTAAACCTACACATTATCCTAAGCTTTTAATATTCCCTACTGTTCTGTTCTAATTAACGTGAGCACTGTGTTTGAAGGACAAAGTTTAGTCTACAAAGGCAATGTCTGAAGTAATAGCATTCACATCTTGGTTGGTTTCTCTTATGAAAATAAGGAAGGCTCACATCCAGGTGTGAAGGAGAGTACTTCCCCAGTCATCTATTTAGGTATAATTACACCTCTTTGGTTCTAAATTCTGAATACCTTAGCATTGTCTCCTATGTTTTTGCCAAGTGTAGCTAAAACATGAAGTTCCACTAACACCGTGGAACCATATTTATATCCAATTAGACTCTAAATATCCTTAATGAATGCAAGACAGACACCAACCCGCAATCACACACAGTCTTCTGTCGAATGGGAAAGAGGCAGGAAACTAGGAAATGGCCAACCATGACTCTGTGATCAAAAGACTCAAATGGCTCCCTGTCACTTTGTAAAATACCATCAGATTGGTTTTCATGCTCTATAGACCCTACATGGTCTGCTCCTACAGAATTCCCCCTCATCATGGCCTACCACTCTCTCTCTCTCACACTGAACTTTAGATATATAAGCCTCCCTATTCATCTTCACTTGATCTTAGCCAAAAGGCCGAGAAGCGATCTCCCTATTCATCTTCAAAAGTGTCAAGTTTATTCCTATTCCTGAACGCATTTATTTGTTGTTCCTTCAGCAAGAAGATCTCCACTCATTTTCGAAATTCATTCAAGAGTCTATTCAAGTGTTACCTCTAGAGAGGTTGTTCCTGTCCATGCTATTTAAAATAGGCATCATCTACCTTTATCATACTCTAATAGCCTTTGTTGCTTATATCACTTCCTGAAATCATCTCCCTCACGCGCACACACGCACTACTTTAAATGCCTGTCTCTCTTCCAGAGAGGAAAGGCAATTTGACTCTATTGTTCACAACTATGGCTCCAGTTTCTTGAACAGTGCCTCACATGTAATAGATGCTCAATAAATATTTCCTGTTTTTTGTTGGTGTTGGCTCATGTATACAGAGTGACATGAAAGAGGGAGAAATATTTTTTTGATTATCCTTTCCCTTTTGAAATTTGCATCTGATCATCCAACATAGATTTTCAGCTCCATTTTGGCTACCTTCACTATGATGCTAGAAGAGAAAAAAAACCATCACATCTGATAAGCACTTGACATAGAAATACGTCAAGCCAATAGCAGAGCTCTTCCAGATGAACACATCCAATTATTTATTCCACAGATACTTCTTGAGCTCATAATAACTGATACTGAGACTGCTCCTAATAATTGAAAAACACAGATCCTGATCCTGCTGGCTAGGAGTTTAAAATCTAGCTAGTAAGAAACACAGCAATCCAATAAATGCACATATAATAATTTGATCATAATTATGAAACATACTATGAAGAACAACAAGGTGCTATGATGCCATATAATATAGAGAGTCCAATTTGGTGTGGTGAAGTAGTAAAGATTTTCTTGGGTATGGAGTACTTATGCTAAGACTTGAGGGATTAATATGAAATGACAAGGAAAAGTAAATTTTTAAAAAGGAAGGCTGCAATGGAAGGGGAAAACATTCTAGGAAGAGGGAAAGCTTAAGGACAGAGAAAATGTACTGAAGAATTTTAGGTAGGGTTGCCAGTACTGGCAAATAAAAATACAGGATGCACAATTAAACTTGAATTTCAGATAAACTATAAATTTTTTCAATATAAGTATGTTTCATATGTTGTACAGGACATACAGTAAAAACAAAAACAAAAAGTTGTTTATCTGGAATCAAATTTAACTGGGCATTGTAAATTTTATCTGAAAACCTATATTACAGGAATTGAGAGATGGCCAGAACCCTTTGATCAGGTAGGAGACAGACTAAGGGTGAACATAGAAATTCTTCTTTTGCTTTTTACTTATTCACTCATGTATTCTATAAATATCTTACATGTATTTAATGTGTCTTGCAGTCCTCAATGTACCTGCGGATATAGTCAAGCAAGATACATAGATGAATCCCCTACTAGACTATTGATCAAAGACTGGTGAATATGTCTCTGTATTGTCAACCCCTAGCCCAACACTTGGCACAGAGGTGACTTCCAGAAAGAGAAGTTCAGTAACTGAAAATATATTAATACAAAATGATGTTACTAAACATCCACTGGTTTTGGTTCCATGATAGAAAGTTAGCATTTCACTTACACACAGAAACACTTAAAATTTAGCTCAGTTGGTTATTAGTGATCATCTCACTGTGCTCATCTCATCTGTGTTCTCATCTGTGTTCTATCTCAGCTGTAATGAAAGATGAGAATGGAAAGGACTTAAGCCTATGGTGCACCTTGGACTCTCCACTTTGGCTTCAAACACAATACCTCAAAGATGACTGACTGTGTCCATGGGTGTTTACTGTCATATCATAATTTAGTCAATTTTTTAAATTTACTAGTAAATTTTAGTAAATATTCGTCTAAGGTAGTGAACACATACACATGGTCATTAAAATAAAAATATCACTGAAATACTCTCCAAAAACCATCATCTAAGCATTTTGATTTTGTTTAGTGGCTCTCATTCAGTGGGCATTTGGCAATTTCTGGAGACATTTTTGACTGTCATGGCTATGCATTTGGGAGAGGCAGTTATTGGCATCTAGTGGATAGAGGCCAGGGATGCTGGTAAACATCTTAAAGTGCATAAGACAGCCCTTCCACAATAAAGAATTGTCCAAAATGTCATTACTGTCACTAATAAGAAACCCTGATATAAATTAGTAGTTAGCTTGGTTTGAAACATATATTTTAATTCATAGCAATCCAATTTTGTCAAATACAAATACAATGGCATGAGAGAAAATAGTACATGATTGTTTTAAGATAATGGGAGTTTACCATTCTGGACTATTTAATACATGGTAGACCACTTTGCACATTTAAACTTCACAAAAATACACTGAAGTCAATTGTATTAATTGCCACTTTACATTTTAGGAAACTAAGACTTGAAATGATTAGCTAACTTGCTGATGATTGAACCCAGGTATTCTGAGGCCGAAACCTACATGCAAATCCCTTCTAACATAGTCCTCCATTGAAAGCATTCAATGGAATGATCACAGTAGATGATTGATTCCATAGCTCAAAATGTTTTCAACTGAAATGGTAACAAACTCTTCCTGCCTGATTATTGCCAACATTTCAAACTGATATACACTTTTTTTCTACCGATAATTATGAGAGCATACCTACTCTTCATAACTGTAACTATATATTCCCTTTATTGAACACCATCTGCTCTGTTTTGAGTTGAATCAGTCAACTTGTTTATTTTTAGGGGTTTATAGCTGTTGAAGAATCCCTCCCCCACCCCACATGCATGCCTTAATTAAAGGTTTCTTTCTCTGCCTCCATTCTCAAGAAAGGGAATATCTTAATTTAACAACTGTCTTCAGCTTCAGTGTCAGTTAAGTAACCATACCATCTTCATACTTTTGTGTTTTCTTTTGGCTTTAAATCCTTTGTTCTTTTATGTTTAAATTTAACTCCAAATGTAAATGGGATTATTCAAGCCTAATAGACCCTAACAATCATCCCATGAGTTCCACAGGTGATTTGCTTCCTAATTACCACTTAAAATAATACAGACCTGGCTATTTTTATGCTCATATATTCATTATTGCTATATGCTGTTAAATAAAAACAGATGCACAGAAAGGGGTAAAATTGTATCTGCAAATTATTGCAGTAAATTGGATGTTTATTCACAGAAACATCTAACTGATAATCACTTGCTGGCAAGATTGGACAAGTTTCAAAGTAACTCCAAAGGAGATTCAAGCATACTGTGAAAAAGAAAGTCTCCACAGAGCACAGCAAAGCACATTTGTGTTTGCTGAGGAAACTAGTATGCCCCCATCACAAAATGAGTTTTCTAATTTTGAGGTTGAGATTTCATTCATTCACTGTGATGTTAACTGCAAGACAGGAATTACTTAGTTTCAGTGAAAGAAGAGAGAATGTTGCTTCTGATCAAGCAAATTTTAAAGAAAATACAGTCAGTTCCAGTTTGTCATTTGGGTATTCTCCATTTCTTTCAGAATCTTACCTTAACACTTTCATATATTACTAATGCAAATGGAAATTGGTTTGATCTTTTTGGAGAGAAATTTACAAACAAGAATGTTGTTCTTTAGAATTCTTGTTTGAGGCATTAGAAACTGACTAGCCAACTGATGCAGATAGGACTTCATTAGCAGGATACCTCAGAGTTCTTAGAACTGAAGGGAGCAGGTTCAGACAGAGGTAGAAAAACACTGGGAGGAAGTACATGAAGCATGAGCTAATGGATATCTCTTAGGGAGGCTGAAATGAAATGAACCAGGTCGAAGTATTTTTAGTTTTTTTGACTATACTCTTCATTTTCAAAGAGGTAGCATTTGATTGACCTGCCCTGAGTCACATGTCCATTATTTTTCTAAGCCAGAGCAAGAAACCTTAACCAACGTTTTCACAAGAATGTATTCCAAAGGAAAAGGTTGTTGCCAATAAATAAACAGATAAACAAACAGACCCATCACTTATATCAAAAGGCTTTAAAATAAGTATTCCTTTTGATCAAGAAATGGACCTCTAGGTCATAACCTGGGGAAATAGTCAAAGATGTTTTCAAGATTTACATCTAGTAATTTTATGAGAAAGCTGAAAAAATTCCATACAAAATATGAAATTAAAAAAATAACCAGACTAAAGGTCTGAAAGTTAAAAGTATAATTCAATTTTTGTTTAAATGACAATGTACTGATGAGAAAGTACCATATGAAAATATTTTAAGTAATTTTATTATATACATTTTTTCTTTTCAAATCTTTATATATATTTTCAAGCTTTACTGAAATATAATTGACACATTATATTGTCATTGTATAAGTTTTAGGTACACACATATACACATATAATTATGAAATGATTACCACAATAAGGTTACTTAGCACTTGCAATGCCTCACATAATTAATATTTTTTTGGTGTGTGGTCAGAACATTTAAGATTTACTTTCTTAGTAAATTTCAAATACACAAATATACAAATACAAGTACTGTTAACTATAGTCACACTGCTATACATTAGATCTGCAGAACTTTTCATCTTATTACTGGATGTTTATACCCTTTGTTTGTCCCAACATCTCTCCAGTTTTCTCACCCCTCCCCCCCAGCACATGGCAACTACCATTCTACTCTGTTTCTATGAATTCAGCTCTTTTTTTGGCTTCTACATGTAAGGGAGATCACACAGTATTTGTCTTTCTCTGTCTGACCTACTTTACTACTACAGTGCACTCAAGGTCCATGCATGTTGTTGTAAAAGGCAGAAGTTCCTTCATTTTTATGGCTGAATAACATTTCATTGTATGTATATACCACATCTTCTTTACCCACTGATGGATACTTAGGTGGTTTTCATGTCTTGGTTATTGTGAATAATGCTGCGATGAACATGGGGGTGTAGATATCTCTTCAAGAGTGTGGTGATTTCATTTATTTGGATGTATACCCAGAAGTGAAATTGCTGGATTATATGTTAGTTCTATTTTTGTTTTATTTTGAGGAACCTCCATATTGTCTTCCATAGTGTCTGCACCAATTTACATTCCCACCAACACTGTACAAGAGTTCCTTTTTCTCCACATCCTCACCGACATTTGTCATGGCTTGTCTTTTTGATAATAGCCATTTAAAAAAAACTTCATTTATTTATTTTTGGCTGTGTTGGGTCTTTGCTGCAGTGCGTGGGCTTCTCATTGCAGTGGCTTCTCTTGTTAAGGAGCATGGGCTCTAGGCATGCAGACTTCAGTAGTTGTGGCTCACGGGCTCTAGAGCGCAGGCTCAGTAGTTGTGGTGCATGGGCTTAGTTGCTCCACGGCATGTGGGATCTGCCCAGACCAGGGCTCAAACCCATGTCCCCTGCCTTGGCAGGCGATTATTAACCACTGCACCACCAGGGAAGCCCCAGTCATTTTAACAAATGCGAGGTGATGTTTCATTGTGGTTTTGGTTTGCATTTCTCTGATCATTAGTGATACTGTACATCTTTTTATCTGTAGGTCTAGGTACATGTGATCTGGCTGGGAAGCTAAGCTCACGGAAAAACTGGCCTGGTGCTAGGTTGGACCAGGAGCTTGGTTCCAAATAACCTACCTGGAGCCTAGGTTTGGGGGGCTGCTTTGGTGCTGTGCTGGGCTGAAATCTTAGGCTCATGGGACCCCACCAGGAACCTGGGCCATGCGAGGCCCCTGGGACCATGAAAGCCAACCTAGTACTGTGGTAGACTGAGATCCTGGGACTGCAACAAGTCTGTGTGGTGTTGCCGTGGACCTGGTGTGGGATCCCCAATGAGGTCAGGTGCTTACTTCACTCTCCCCCACGGAGGAAGTGTCTCTCTCCATACTGGGCTGTCCAGGCTTGTGGGAAGGGTAACGGGGGTGATATGAAACTGTCTTTCCTACTTTCTTCAATGCATCTTTTCCTATTTCTGTGCTCCATCTAGATGCTGTAATCTCTCACCTGGAACCCTTAGCTCTTATACAGGTATTTTCATGCATGGATAGTTGTCCAAATTGATGTTTCTGAGAGGGGGTGAGCTCTACAAATTCTCATACTGCCATCTCACTGATGTCATTCCTCTACCTATATTTTCTTCTTAGTCATGTATTTAAATTTTAGCAATGGAACTTCCCTTTGTGATTGCAGGAGTCATACAGCATAATGCTAAGAATAATTATAATGTGAATAAAAAAGCATTTTGACTTTAATTTGAACTTCAAATTTATGAAATAGGATTATAGCAGCTGCCTCTATGGATGGAAAAAAAAACCAATGAAACAAAAATGTTATTAGTGGTTATCTCCAGATAATATTTTGAAGGGTGGTTTTAAAATTTCTTGCAATACAAGTATTTTTCTTGTAATAAGAAAGAAAAGCAGGAAAGAGTAAAAATTCTTACCTAAACTCAGGTGTTTATATAAATGCTTATGAGATCTTTTGCTAACTTTTTTATGAGGGAAAGTCAATTTATAGCCAAATTATTAGTGCAATCTGTCCAGATTCCTTAAATTTCTTCATTTATACATCTCATCTTATAGCCTACTGAAAACAAAAGAAGTAATAAACTCAGTGGCTGAGAGCAGAGGCTATAAAGCCAGTTAGATCTGTACCTGAATCTTACTTTTTCCACTTATTACCCAAGTTGCTTCAATGTTCTGACCTCAGTATACACATCTATAAAACAGTGATAATAATTTCTATCTCTTAAGATCATTATGGGAATGAAAATCTATATGGACGTTATATCTACTTTACATTCACTGCAGGAATACAGAGTTTACAGAAAATAATTTGTTAGAAAACTAATTTAAAGAAAAATATTAAACAAATTATTTAAAAATTTTATTTTATATAGACATATGTAAAATCATGAAAGTAGAATGCAAGTAGCTGAAATGGGAGAACAGTGCTCTAAAATGATGAATAGAAGTTTGAGGAAGCTCTGGCTCACGTAACATCCAACATGCATTACAACAGTGGTCCTCCACATTTTTGGCAGAAGGGACCGGTTTTGTGGAAGACAAGTTTTTCATGGACAGTGGGGTGGGGGAGCGTTGGGGGAGAGATATTTCAGGCGGTAATGCAAGCAATGGGGAGCGGCAGATGATGCTTTGCTCACTTGCTGGCCACTCACCTCCTGCTGTGAGGCCTGGTTCCTAACAGGTTGTGGACCAGTACAGGTCCATGGTCCAGGGGTTGGGGGCCCCTGCATTACAAGGTGCTATGCTTCTGGAAAAATCACGCCCTTGTTCAACTGCTGGCGAGTAGTAAGAGAATGTCTTATTCTGAGAAGCCACAATCTAACACAGAGGTTATTATGTTGTGATCCACAGATGCCCCTAGTGGTCTGTGAGATCATATACAAACTTTAAATGTCTTAATAGGCATGTCTTTCTTGGCATGAGAATCAATAGCCTTCATCAACATTTCCAAAAGAAATGAGACCTTGAAAATATTAAGAAGCACAGAATTAAAATCTCCAATATTGATCACTCCCAATGTCCCTTATGTTGTCTACTTCTTTATCTGTTATTTCCAAGTGTTGCAAATATGAGCTGGCTGCTTGAAAGACCACTAGAAATTAGTAGGAACAAGCCATGTATGTTCCCTCTTTTTCTCATCCTTGGTAATGAGCAAACCCATATGTGGTCGGGATGAAAAATAAAATTGACTTGGCTAGGGTAAGAGCACATGAATAATAATTTAGTATAAAACATGTCTTATGCACTTGCTGCTGGAGATGTGGACAGGCATCAAGAAAATAGAATGGCATATTTTAAAACATAAATGTTATATGGTGGTACAGATGAGGATCAGAATATTGAAATGAATTCTTCTGTTATCCCTTGTCTTTATAATTCAAGACTGAAGTCTGATCTCAATCATAAGCCTTATCTAATTCTTCTAGCCTTTACTAACATCACTTTTCTGAATTCCCATTCCTGGAATGATAGATAGTTTTCTGGCCAACTCCAATCAGTTGTTTGGCTGCTTGGGAGGATTTGGAGGACCCATTAAGGCTCAGCTGGGAAGAGAAACTTGATGATGAGCCGTGTGTGCTGTGGGCTCTGACTGGAGACTGGCTGGCCTTAGGCTAGATCAGCACTAAGGAAACAACACAGGGCTTACAGCAGAAAAATACCAGAAGTATTTTAAAAACACTCATCAGGATCTGGTGAAATTCCAAAGTTCCACACTGAATGACATCCAGCTAGGTATGAATATCAAGCAGGGTTATAATGACCTTGGTTACTTTTACCTTGGGCATAAAAGTATTAGCAACTGCACTGCTTAGTTACTATAATCTTGAACCATAAACTTATAAGTCACTAGAACCATAGAAATGATGAGTCAGATAAATTTTGCTCAAATTCCATTATCCAGATGAGTATACATAAATAAAACTAGCTACCATTAGATTATAACAAGCAGTTCTAAGCTGGTACAACAGGTAGCATGGAAACATTTTGGATGACAGTAGAGAAATAAAACGGACTTTTTCACTCTGCCATTTTAAGTAAATGACAATTACTATGCTTATTTATTCTTTTTTTTTTTTTTTTTTTTTTTGTGTGGTATGCGGGCCTCCCTCTGCTGTGGCGTCTCCCGTC
>NC_041221.1:156266498-156343778 GCF_002837175.3 Physeter macrocephalus
GCGGGGCACAGGCTCCGGACGCGCAGGCTCAGCGGCCATGGCTCACGGGCCCAGCCGCTCCGCGGCATGTGGGATCCTCCCAGACCGGGGCGCGAACCCGGTTCCCCTGCATCGGCAGGCGGACGCGCAACCACTGCGCCACCAGGGAAGCCCTGCTTATTTATTCTTTAAGTAACCTTGCAAGTGTGATAGTACTATTATTATTATCTTTATTTACAACTGAGAAAATATGTTCAAAAGATTGTGCCCAAAAGTAGATGACAGTTGAACACATGCATTTAATCTCGACAGTATCTAACTTCAAAAGCCACTGTTAAATTATCCATACTCTGTGCAGATTATTTTTGCGAATAAGAGGAGGTCAGCTAACAGCTGACCAGGGTAACTATTAAATGCACATTCAGATATCTGATATAAGAGCAAATGAAGAGGGAGTCCATTTTTCAGCAGGAAAAAACACAGAAATATATACCCTCTAGTTTCTCTCTTTTTTTTTTTTTTTTTTTTTTTTTTTTGCGGTACGCAGGCCTCTCACTGGTGGGGCCTCTCCCGTTGCGGAGCACAGGCCCCGGATGCGCAGGCCCAGCTCACGGGCCCAGCCGCTCCGCGGCATGTGGGATCTTCCCGGACCGGAGCACGGCATGTGGGATCTTCCCGGACTGGGGCACGAACCCGTGTCCCCTGCATCGGCAGGCGGACTCTCAACCACTGTGCCACCAGGGAAGTCCTAGTTTCTTACCTAAAACAATCCTGATAGGGAGGAAATATGGTCCCCTTCTCTTGTTATTATGTACGGCGAACTCAAATATAAAATGGTATAATGGAATATTACTTAAGAGCATTGGGTTGGGAGCCAGGGTTCATATCTTTGGCCTGTAATACTTACAAAGTGTGTGAAATTTAAAAATCTGTTGTTTAGTTCCTGCATCTGACGAAATACAGATGTAATGAATTGTTATAATCATTTCACATAACTAGACTGTCTCAGATTGTTGTGAGAATTAAAATAATACCTGGCATGGAGTAAGCATCACTGAAGTATTAACTATGATCATAGTTATTATAATAGTAATTACTCATATTCCAGTCCAACCTAAAGTACCAACAATTTAGTTCTGTTTCAATACTTCAGCAGTTCTTTTTAGAATCCTCTACCATGTGCACTTGCTTATGATTAAAAACCCTAACATTAAAAAACATCCTTTCTCACATAAAGCACTTAAGATAAAGTGATAAGCAAAGGAGATGCCACCCTGCCCTCATAAAATTTTCAGCTGCTCAGAGAATGTAGGAATTGAGATAAATAAATACTTTGGAGTATTATGAATGTTTTGAAAGACAACATATAGCTGTGATGGAGAGTATAATTGGCGTGTTGGGGGTCAGGAAAGGCTCCCTGAGGAGGTGGGATTTAAGTTGAAACCTGGAGGACGAGGAAACTAAGTGAGAAGTGACTCAAACAGAATAAAAGGCATGTGTGCAAAGCTATGAGGAAGAGAGAAAGCGAGCTAAGCATTCATTATGGCTAGAGAGGACAGAGAAGGAGAATGAAGTAGGGATTGTAAAAACTGACAAAAGGTGAAAACTACAGACCTTGTTTGGCATTTTAGGAAGGAGGGATTATATTATGAGGGTCATGAAAAGTCACTGAAGAGTTTTAAGCAAGGGAGTGACAATCCATTTGTTACCAATAGAAAGCTAGAATTTAGCCTATGCGCATTATCACAGACCCAAAAAGAACTGAAAGGAATTTAAATGTTTGCTTAAGTCTCTCTAAAAAAAAAATGCTGATGGGAGATTAAATTGAATAGAGTACAGAAGATCCTAGCATTCGGTTTTACCATCTATATTTCCTAAATCAAAGGCATTCCAGCATAACTGCTACTTTTTCCTTTTCTCATGCCCTTTTCAAAATTGCTCCTACATCTCCATTTTCAGAACCACTCCAGGTTTTCTCTCTGTCCTTCTCCTTTCATTCTATAGATCCTTTTAGAGATGAGCCTGGAGATACATAGACCAAATCCCCCTTCATGGAAGTGCTTGCCGACAAGTTGGGGGAGGGCAGTCAGTGGGCAGTCTTCAGCTGTAGGCTCATTCGGGGGATTCCTCAGCTTTAGAGAGCAATCTCTTCTTCCCAGCTCTCACCTTCCCCAGGGCAGCTCACATCTGGTGTTTGAGAGAAGTGGGGATATAAAAGACCTGCCCCAGACATTTCAGCCCTAAGTGGGATAACTCTGTCCATATATACTCTAGAGATTCATCCCAGTGGGGTTCCTTGAGGCTTTGTCAGACCTGCATGGAATTAGTTTTCTCCCTTTGCCCAATCCTGCTTTCTCCCCTTTCCTTTCATGGTTTTGACCAAATAAACCTCTCACACTAGACAGACATGGAATCTAGAGAAAGCAGACTGTTCTGCAAGACTTTGCGTGTCTATTTTCCTCTTCAGGAGAAAGCTCTGTCAATTCACATAGAAATGAACCTAGTTTTCCAAACTGAATTTCCTTTATTTCTCTCTGCACATTGCTCTGATCAAAAAGAAGAAAGTCTTGTAACTTGAGCAACAAAAACCACCTCTCTCATAAGTTCATGGAGTTAACTTATACAGGGCAGTTAGAAAGGTATAGTGATCCTGTGAATTTTCATATATTAATTTTTTGGTTCATGTCACTCTTAGAATCTGTGAATGGTTTCTTCCATGATGTTGTTCTCAGTCACTGAGGTTTCTGGAGCTGGCAGAAAGGCATCAAATCTACCACACTCTGCATCAGAAAGACTGCCTGTTGTCTGCCCACGGAGGCAAACCTACTTTTGTCCTCATGAGTCTTGGGCATTTGTGATGCACTATCATAGAACTGAGAGATAAAAATGGAGAGAGTTGAGAGAAGAAAGAGAAGGACACTGCGAGGTCAATCCACATAACCAGGAATGGGAGGTGGGTGGGGCTGGTATGTTTATTGTTTGCTGAAATTGCTGGGTGGTGGAAGATGTCAGTGGTGAATAAAAGGAACAGAGTTAGTTTGAGTATGAGGGAGTTGGGAAGAAAGAATGGAATGTTTGAGAAATATTGCTGGGAGTTACGAACTGAATTTCTGTTTATGTGTATTGAGAGGTAGGAAAGAGACTGTGGTTTCTTTTAATATTGGTTTTTTGTGTTTGGACTAGAAGAGACCACCAGTATCAGGATTACCTGGACAGCATTAAACCTGATTCTATGGCCTCAGCTCTACAATTAATGGATGGAATTTGGAGCTAGATCTCCAATGTCTTCACTTTTAACAAACATCCTAGGTATTTCTAGGGCACATGATCTACACATCACAATACCCGAAGCACTGCCCTAGTCTAGAAGTCAATCTTCAAATAGGGGAAGTTGTCCCCGGAGGATACACAGACTTGTAGGGGATATATAGGCATGTATGATTTTGAGAAAATACATATCCAGATCTTCAATTTCTGAATGTAGACCTTTGGTAAAGGTGATCTTTCTGAAAAGGTCTGTTGACTATCATTTTTCCATAACTACCTCTGCTTTAAGTGTTTCTCCCTCTGAGGTGGGAGAGCCGAGTTCAGGACATTGGTTCACCAGAGATCTCCCGGCTCCACGTAATATCAAATGGCAAAAGCTCTCCCAGACATCTTCACCTCAATGCTAAGACCCAGCTTCACTCAACGAGCAGCAAGCTACAGTGCTAGACACTCTATGCCAAACAATTAGCAAGACAGGAACACAACCCCACCCATTAGCAGAGAGGCTGCCTAAAATCATAAAAAGGTCACAGACACCCCAAAACACACCAGCGAACATGGTCCTGCCCACCAGAAAGAAAAGAACCAGCCTCATCCACAAGAAAACAGGCACCAGTCCCCTCAACAGGAAGCCTACACAAGCCACTGAACCAACCGTACCCACTGGGAGCAGACACCAAAAACAATGGGAAATACAAACCTGAGGCCTGTGAAACAGAGACCCCAAACACAGGAAGTTAAGCAAAATGAGAAGATAGAAAAATACAAAGCAGATGAAGGAGCAAGGTAAAAATCCACCTGAACAAACAAATGAAGAGGAAATAGGCAGTCTACCTGAAAAAGAATTCAGAGTAATGATAGTAAAGGTGGTCCAAAATCTTGGAAACAGAATGGAGAAAATACAAGAAACTTTTAACAAGGACCTAGAAGAACTAAAAAGCAAACAAACAAGGATGAACAACACAATAAATGAAATTAAAAATAGCAGAATAACTGAGAAAGAAGAACGGATAAGTGACCTGGAAGATAAAATAGTGGAAATAACTACCGCAGAGCAGACTAAACAAAAAAGAATATAAAGAAATGAGGAAAATCTCAGAGACCTCTGAGACAATATTAGATGCACCAACATTCGAATTACAGGGGTCCCAGAAGAAGAAGAGAAAAAAAAAGGGACTGAGAAAATATTTGAAGAGATTATAGTTGAAAGCTTCCCTAATATGGGTAAGGAAATAGTCAATCAAGTCGAGGAAGTGCAGAGAGTCACATACAGGATAAATCCAAGGAGAAACACCTTACTAAATTTTGTTTATCAGTGCTTTGTTTCTCAATATGTTATCTGACACCGCCATATAACTTTTTTCCTCTCATGCCATGCTTATCTAGTTTTCATATAAAGACTACTATAATCTCACAAATGAACTAGAATACTCCCTTTTATTGTAACTGGAATAGATTGTTAATTTTTTAAAAGATGAACATGATTTAGAAGATGATCACCTATAAAACCTCTGGACATAGACTTGATTTGTTTTTCAATATTCTTGAATTGTTTTTAAACAAATAATTCTATAGCTTTAATTAAAATGGTCTACTTTGGGTTTTCTACTTCTGAAGTAAGTTTTGGTAAATTATAAAATTTTCTAGGAAATTAAGCATTTTGTTAAAATTTTAAATGCATTAGAATAACTAATTTTTGATCATATTTGCTTGTGATTCTTTACATGTTTGTTTTAACAAAGACCCTGCAGCTGGCCTGCTCTACAGAACGAGGTGCTCTTCACCTTTGTCTGTAGGACTCAGTAAACGCAATGATGCCACAAGTGTAGGTGGCAACTGTGTATGCTCTATAGACCCTTTGGCAAGTACTAATAAGAAAAACACAGTACACACTGGTAGGTATTGAGGCAAAGTCATGAGTTCTGCAAATTTCTATTTTCCTTTTGCAAAAAAAAAAAGGTTCTGGTTTGCTCTTGGACTTTGATAATGTGAACCTATAACTGTGGAACACCAAGTGACTCTGCAATCTGAGCTGCCTATCATAATCAATAAGCCATAAGGCAGAAATTCACAGCAGCACCGTAACACCCAGTTGAAGTGGAATACTTAAAATGCAGTTTAATTAGGTCCTTAGGGCATGAGTAGCTGCATGGGCCTGTGGTTCAGATCTACTTGCCAACAGGGCTCTGGTTTAATATTTGTCAATAAGAGACACTCCCATGAGACCTACATGACAACAGAAAAGGGGGAGCCTCCTTCTCCAGCCATAAAGGTCAGATACACAGTCTTGTAGATATTCTCCAGTGAAGCACCCTCCTTAGAGCTGTACAC
Source organism: Physeter macrocephalus (assembly GCF_002837175.3). NCBI lineage: Eukaryota > Metazoa > Chordata > Mammalia > Artiodactyla > Physeteridae > Physeter > Physeter macrocephalus. Next base: position 156,272,076 of record NC_041221.1, read on the forward strand.
AGTTAAGCTTATCAGCAGCAGTTTCATTTGACTCCTGAAACCCCACAGAAAATCTGTAATAAGAAGTAGTAAAACATATTCAAAATAGTCTAGATGTTTTCAGGAGTTGATTATTTCCATTCTTATAATTGTTCTCATTAAATGCAGCTATAGGCACAACAACAGCTCACTGATGGAGTTACAGTTCTTTAGCATCATCGGTGTCAATAATTTTCTTAACCTGGGGTGGAGGTGAGCTTATTGCCCATTCTTGAACACAGCTATGACTTCTATTTTGGCAGAGTGGGATCTTAGGAGATCACTTTTACATTTCAATATCCTTTTAGGGAGTTCCCGGCATGATCTGCAGCAATAGAATTCACTGACCACAGGTCATTCTATTTTGTATTAACATGCAGTGGCCACAAGCAAGAGTAGCCAGTGTTCTAAGCAGGAGTGAATGGCCACATGCATGCCTTGGCTGCAGCACTGGTCCTAAGGAGTAAGTGAGTTGCTTTGCTGATTCCTGGAGCCCAAGTATACTAGCAACAAAGAGAGCTGATCAGTTAACTGTTTTTATCTGTGGCTGTCTGGCCTGACACAGGGAAACCATAGCTCCAGATCTCACAAAGAAATATTTGGAAATCATTGCCCAAGACAATATCTACTGGGTACCTGAACTGGGGTGTAATGTAGATCTTAGTATGGGACAACCATGTTGGTCCCATATGCATATAGAGCAGAAAAAGAAAAGTTGGCAACAGAGGGAAAATAATAAAGCAAACGTAGAGAGGAAAGTAGAGAAGAGACATGATAATGATCAGAGAGCAAGGCTGCAAAGTTGCAGATGACTTTCCAGTTCTAATCCCAGCCATAATTAAGATATGACAGAACTTCCTTGCCTTGAAGTTCATATGCTAACAGCTGAATTCTTCTAATAAGTGTATTTTTTTCCTAGCTTAATCTAGTTTGAACAGGTATTTCACACTTGCCCCAAGTTATCCCACGCCTAAGACACATGCCAAACAACTGAGGGAAGAACATTTAAATCTACTGAGGAAGAATGAAAGAGTCCTCTTCAAACTACTGCTAAGAAGTCTGGAATTCTAAACCAACAGCACCCCTCTAATTAGGACACTGAAACATCATATATTCTAAGGCTTTCACTATATAGATAAGGAAACTCTTTGTATGGTCACATTTTATGCAATTCAATAACAATTTCAAAAAGGAATATTCTTGCTCTAGATGAAAGAACCCACACCTCAACATGGAACAGTATAAAATGGAAGTCACTGCTCAGTGCAGTCTGGTATTATTCTGATTCTGTTTACAACTGATGATGATTTATATTTGGGAGAGATATTTTTTCCTTAAATATGCTTGTGTTTCTCACATGCTGTCTCAGCAATTTAGGTATCTAATTACTTGCATGTATTCATTTTGAAGACAGGAGCCTTAGGTTAAAACCCACCTTGTGAATCTCAAATCTAGTTGCCATGGTAACAGTGTTCATTTTCCACCAACTCTGCACTCTTAGCTAACTTGAGTATCATGGATTTCTTTCTGATGCCAAAGCACTGTGATAGATCATTATGGAATTTTTATGTATATTATAGTACAGCCTTTCTTTTCAAAAATTGTTTAACAGGCTGCATCTTATATTATGCATTAAATAACCCCAAATTTTCCTATTCATTTGGAAAATGTTATAAATCTTGAACTTTGATTTTGGTGTAGGCTGACATTAATCATTTCATGCTTTAAAACTCCTCATTTTGGCCTTGTGAAGAATTCAAAGAAAATTTAAATTCCGAGAACACAGCTTTATTTCATAAGATAATGTTCTTTTTTTTTTAACATCTTTATTGGAGTATAACTGTTTTACAATGGTGTGTTAGTTTCTGGTTTAAAACAAAGTGAATCAGTTATACATATACATATGTTCCCATATCTCTTCCCTCTTGCGTCTCCCTCCCTCCCACCCTCCCTATCCCACCCCTCTCAGTGGTCACAAAGCACGGAGCTGATCTCCCTGTGCTATGCGGCTGCTTCCCACTAGCTATCTATTTTACATTTGGTAGTGTATATATGTCCATGCCACTCTCTCACTTCGTCACAGCTTACCCTTCCCCCTCCCCATATCCTCAAGTCCATGCTCTAGTAGGTCTGTGTTTTATTCCCGTCCTACCACTAATCTCTTCATGACATTTTTTTTTCTTAGATTCCATATATATGTGTTAGCATACGGTATTTGTTTTTCTCCTTCTGACTTACTTCACTCTGTATGACAGACTCCAGGTCTATCCACCTCATTACAAATAACTCAGTTTCATTTCTTTTTATGGCTGAGTAATATTCCATTGTATATATGTGCCACATCTTCTTTATCCATTCATCTGTTGATGGACACTTAGGTTGCTTCCATGCCGTGACTGTCTTTAAATAAAAACCATTATTTCTCCTACTGGTTCCTTGGCTGCTGCTTCTGTTGTACAGATCTTCCTCAACTTACCATGGGGTTACGTCCCAGTAAACCCATGGTAAGTTGAAAATATCATAAATTGAAAATGCATTTAATACCTCCATACTGTTCTCCATAGTGGCTGTATCAATTTACATTATTCCCACCAGCAGTGCAAGAGGGTTCCCTTTTCTCCACACCCTCTCCAGCATTTATTGTTTCTAGAGTTTTTGATGATGGCCAATCTGACCGGTGTGAGATGATATCTCATTGTCGTTTTGATTTGCATTTCTCTAATGATTAATGATGTTGAGCATTCTTTCATGTGTTTGTTGGCGATCTGTATATCTTCTTTGGAGAAATGTCTATTTAGTTCTTCTGCCCATTTTTGGATTGGGTTGTTTGTTTTTTTGTTATTGAGCTGCAAGAGTTGCTTATAAATTTTGGATATTAGTCCTTTGTCAGTTGCTTCGTTTGCAAATATTTTCTCCCATTCTGAGGGTTGTCTTTTGGTCTTGTTTATGGTATCCTTTGCTGTGCAAAAGCTTTTAAGTTTCATTAGGTCCCATTTGTTTTTTTTTGTTTTTATTTGCATTTCTCTAGGAGATGGGTCCAACAGGATCCTGCTGTGATTTATGCCATAGAGTGTTCTGCCTATGTTTTCCTCTAAGAGTTTGATAGTGTCTGGCCTTACATTTAGGTCTTTAACCCATTTTGAGTTTATTCTTGTGTGTGGTGTTAGGGATTGTTCTAATTTCATACTTTTACATGTAGCTGTCCAGTTTTCCCAGCACCACTTATTGAAGAGGCTGTCTTTTCTCCACTGTATATCCTTCCCTCCTTTATCAAAGATAAGGTGACCATATGTGTGTGGGTTTATCTCTGGGCTTTCTATCCTGTTCCATTGATCTATATTTCTGTTTTTGTGCCAGTACCATACTGTCTTGATTACTGCAGCTCTGTAGTATAGTCTGAAGTGAGGGAGCCTGATTCCACCAGCTCCATTTTTCATTCTCAAGATTGCTTGGGCTATTCGGGGTCTTTTGTGTTTCCATACAAATTGCGAAATTTTTTGAGGATAATATTCTTAATGTTTATAAATTGCCTATAAGCTCCCAGTGGTGGAAAATATGTTCATATTCTTTGAATCATTCTAAGTAACTACAACAGTGCTTCCATACCTACTGACTGAAACTGGTTATGTCATAGCTCAAGGCAATACTGATGAAAACCCAAACAACATCCTCTCAATTCCAAAGTATCTCTCCTCACTACTTGCTTTAGTGGCTTAAAATTCCCATTGTGACCTGCACCCCTTGGAAAGACATCAAGTTTCAAGGAAGACAAAGACATAGCAAGTGTGAGTAAAACTTTAATTCCAATCCATCATCAGCATAATGCTAATACTCTCTACTATTTTCTGAGCATTACAGTGATAACGTTCTACCTACCTACCATCCAAAGCATTTTACCTAAGTTGTTCCATATGACCCTTCAAAGCAACTGCATTTTATGCAAGAGGACAGTACGGTACGGGGGAGGTGGTGGAGTAACTTAACTGAAGGCATGTAACTATAAACTATTCAAACTCAAGTATGCTAAATGGTTTCCATTAGTGAGGATATTTCTGGCTACAAGCAGCTAAAAATCCAGATTTGCCCTCAAATCCCAGGGCTAGGACAAGGATGGGATTAGAAAAGCACCTAGAGCACAAGTTTTTTAAGGCACACAGTCTCAATTCCTCACTCTAGTTCCAGTTCTGTCCCATCCTTCCCATCCTGCTCTCTGCCCCGGTAGGCTGACTTGCATGGACCACTTCAGAGCTCCTTTTCCCTCTAACTTTCCAATGGATTGAGGTTTTACTACTGGATTTTAGCAGGAAATCAGAAAAAAAAATAAGGAGAGAGACCTATCTTTAAAGTAGCCTTGGTCTCTTTCCTCTACCAATTTCCTTTACAATTTCCCTACAAATTATAACTATCATATCATATTACCTAAGGGCCACAGAATAAAATGTGTTTTAAGAGGGCTGGTAGAAATACATGTTTTGAAAAAACAATAGTATACACATACTGAAATCTCTTATGATATGCCTCAAAAAATACTATAAATATTACTAATATTGTCTTTAGTTATTTATGCAACATTTATTCAGTAATTATTTTCTGAGACTCTAAATGGCTTTCCATTCTGTTTAATATAAAATTCCCAATCCTAAAGTGACTTATAAGGTCCTCTACAATATGACACCTGACTGCAAATTGAGGCTCTTCCCTATGACTTCTCTTTAATTGTTTTTAGTCCAGGCATTCTTAATACCTCCAGACTTCTTAAATACTCTCAAGAATGCTAAGCTTTCTCTTGACTCTGGGCTTTTTACACAATCCTTTTGCCTAGAATTCTCTCCCTCAACATGTATTCTTACTGAACAGTTTCTACTACCTTAGAGAGATGTCATTTCTTTCAGAGGAAGCTATTCCCAACTCTCCAATAATTGTTAAATCCAACTAGGGTTTTGGGGTTTTCCAATGGTAGATATGATTGAATCTATTCAACAGCGACCCTCACCTTTCTTTCTAATTAAGACAACCATGTTTTGTTGTAGATACCTATCATGATCTGTCTAATTTAATCACAGAAATGCAAGTCCCCTTTATCAGTTGCCAAACTAATGAGACATAAAGGAAAAATTAGCTGGAAATGACAAAAAAGATCTCCTTCCTAGTTTCCGGCTGTGAATGTAATTGCAGTTGTGATGTTTATTCAAAGCTGAGGTGCCATCTTAAAACGATGAAAGGAAAATCACAGTTACACCGAGGGAGGTAGAATAGAAAGATCAAAGGAGACTGGGTCACTGATGACACTCTGTGTCAAAAAGTAACCTTGACAACACCTACTTCTGAATTTCTTCTTAAGTAAACAGTAAATATCCTTAGGAATTAAGCTAGTGTCAATTTGATGTCTCATTGTTTGCAGCTAGAAAAAAAAAGTCTTAATTCATAATCTCTCCAATATCAATCTGTACTTTCTTTTACATAAATCACTTTGTACGTCTAACCCCATAAGTACAAGTATCACAAGATTCTGGAAGATTTTCAGTGATTAGCACAGGACACAGAACATGGCTCATGCTAAATAAATATTTGTTGAATGACAGTGTAGTGGTGAAGAGAATAGATTCTGGAATTAGCCTCTTTGGGTTTGAGTTCTGGTTCTACCTCTTAAGGGCTGTGCCACGTGGATTAGTTAGTTTTACCTCAATATGCCTTAAATTTGGCATTGATAAAACTGAGATATAGTACCTATCTTTTTTTTAGAGAGAATTAAATGAATGAATAATAGTATTTAGATAGTTTTTGGAACATAATAACATTAAATAAATGCCTACTATTATGAGTTGCCAAGTACTGGGCCAGTTGTGGGTCATTTCAAGATTAAGAAGATTAGCACTCTGCCCCAAAAGGCTCACAGTCTAGTAGAGGAAACAGGTATGACACAGTGAGTTATACAGAGGTACTCATAATGGTTTTATTAATGGGGAGAAGGTACACTGATTTCTGCCCAAGGCCTTTTGAAAAGGCCTCCCAAATAGAGGAGAAATGTTATGTTGTAACCAGAATCTCAGCCCATTTTTCTTCTTTGTGCAACTGTAGATAAAGAAATAAAAAGAGGTAGAATATCTTGAAAGTTCCATCAGAAACCATGTCACTTAAAAGTCCTATAATTTCCAACTGAAAGATATGAAAAGAAAGATAGAGAGGGTGTAGGATAAGGTCTGGCCAGAGGATTTTACCCTTATTCTTGGCTGCTCCTGTATTTAGCATTTTTCAGCCAGGGAAGAAACTGAGGACATCTTTCTTGAAGATGGTTAACCTTCTTCAAAAAGACTATAGTGAGAGGTGCTGTATAAACACACAAAAAATAACTCAGACAGCTGAGCCCCTCCAGATCTCGGGGATGTGAGAATGGAAGACTGACTTAGCAAAGCAGAAGGGTGGGGGGAGGAGAAGAAATTCAAGGGCCATCTGTCAGCTGAAAGGTTATAAAAAACGATGTAATAGCAAGACAAGCAACCTGAATCTTGTCTTTTCCTTTGGTTGATTATCTGAATGTGGCTTTAAATTTGGAGGTAAGAGCTGATATATCTCATTTCTCTGAGTACTTCTAAAACCAAACATTTACTCAGAAAACAATTAGGACCAAAAGTGTCTAACTGAGCTGCCTTTGTATTTTGTCTCTGCTGCATTGTACAGATACTACTATGGGAGCTGTACCCTACAAACTGTAAGATAATTATTCACATAAATACTTTTTAAGACAGTATGTTCATCTCATAATTTATTATCCAGAAAAATTAAGGTGTGGGAAATGTCCTAATCAGTGTTATCCACACCTCTACGAGTCATTTCTTTTATTTATTAAAGACAATGCTATCTCTCATGGGCTTTCTCCCACCAGGTCCTTGCCATCAGGGTGTATGATACCCTGTACATGTACATGTCTGTACACACATGTACAACCTTTCCACAGACTTGCTTCTCAGTTCCATCACCTCCTCCTCGCCAGTATTTTCTCAACTCCTCCATGATCCACATCCACGAATATACCCTGAGTCTTGTCATCCCTTCTGAAATCATTAATTCTAATAGCCTATTGTAGGTCTTTTCAGCTTGATTAATCCACCACTGCCTCCATTTTCAGTTTGTATTTTAAGTGTTCTCTAATCAATAACATTAATTCCATTGTACCTCTGTATTTTCAACATCACAGAAAAAAACCCTTGGGAAAAAAACCAAAAAACCCGCAATAAACAACAACATGCCTTCTATTTTCTGTACTCCGATGTTATGGACTGTATCATTTCCCCTCCAAATTCATATGGTGAAGCCCTAACCCCAATATGATTGCATTTAGAGACAGAGCTTTTAGGGGGTAATTAGGGTTAAATGAGGTTATAAGCATGGGGTCCTTATCCAATAGGACTGGCATAAGAACAGGAAGAGAGACATTCTCTCTCTCCATGTGCATACATTGAGGAAAGGCCATGTGAACGCACAGTGAGAAGGTGGCTGTCTGAAAGCTAGGACAAAAGATCTCACCAGAGTTCGATCACATTGGCATTCTGATCTCTGACTTCCAGCCTCCAGAACTGTGAGAAAATAAATTTCTGTTGCTTAAGCCACCCAGTTTATGGTATTTTTTAAATGGCAGCTCCATCTGACTAATATACCTGGGTCATTAAGCATTCCTGGAAAAAAAAATCATACCACAAATTTGATTAGTATGACTCATTACAAACTAAAAATTACTAATGTATACCTCTTACCAGTAAGTTCTTCTGTGATCCACAATGAATGAATTAAAACACTGCCCATTCTACTCAAACATCTATATCCATTTTTCCCTCTCTGTTGGACTTGTTGTATAATGGCTCCAATGAATGTCCTTTCTGTAATTTTGAGGATCTTTCCCACTTGGAATCTGGAGGTGGGCATGCAACTTGCTTTGGCCAATGGGGTAGTAGCATACTTGATGCAAACAGAGGCTTGCAAAAGGATATATGTGGGGGTTTTGTTTTTATATTAGACTGCTTGGGTTGCTATAACAAAATACCATAGACTGAGTGGCTTAAACAAAAGAAATTTTATTTTCTCACAGTACTAGAGGCTGGAAGTCTGAAAGCAGGGTGCCAGCATGATCAGGTTCTGGTGAAGGCTCTCTTCCTGGCTTGCAGACAGCCACCTTCTTGCTGTGTCTTCACATAGTGAAGAAAGAGTGAAGAAGTTCTCTGATATCTTTTCTTATAAGGACACTATAATCCTATGATATCATAGTCTATCCTTATGACCTCATTTAACCTTAATTATGTCTACAATCTGCAAAGATAGTCACACTGGGGGTTAGGGATCCAACATACAAATTCCAGGAGGGTTGGGGGGACACATACATTTAGTCCATAACAATATGCTTTCCTGGAATGCTGCTACCACCATTAGAACAGCCTGGACCAACCTTCCGTAGGATGAGAGAACATGGAGGGGAAATGAGTTGTCTCAGCTAAAGTCATCCTAGATCATCAACTAGCCTGCAGCCAACCTGGCAACTGACTGCAGCCACATGATCAAGTCCAGACAAAATCAATGAGACCTAGCCAGATCAGCTAGGTTCCATAGACTCATGAAGAATAATAAATGGTTGCCATTTTAAGCCCCAAAGATTTGAGATTGTTACTCAGCAAGAGCTACCTGATAATACAACATCACTCTCCGAAAAATCACATATCCTTCTACACAGAGAAAGTAGAAGCCATCAGACAGGAAATTTTCTTTTTGATTCCATATTTACAAATTACTGAAAATGAATCTGGCATCTCTCCTCAACTTTTCCTCCTACTAAAAACAAAGTGTCTCTTATATCTAAAGCAAATCATTTCATCTGCACTCTGGATTTCTGTATCTTCCTGCTTTCCTCACTTACTACTCACTCATCAACTTACTGCAGTTTGGCTTTGTTTTCAGCCCCTAAGCCACAGGGCCCTTACAAAGATCACTAAGGAACTGCTACTCTACTTTTCAGTTCTCGTTTTATTAACTCTCAGAACTTCAACATAGTGGAAAATTTCCACCATATTGAAAAACTCTTCCCTTGTGTATCACAATATCATCCTTTCATGTTCATCTTCCTACTTCTATGTATATTCCTTCAATCTCTTTTCCTGGATCTTCCTCTTCCATCAGGCTTTTTAATTCTGGAATTCCTGAAGGCTTAGTCTGAAGATTTCGACTTTAATCACTCAGTATTCTGGCCTTCTATGAGCTTTTCTCCTTCTGTCACTTCATGTTGACTACCTGTGCATTTATATATCCCAGTCCCCTTCTCTATGCTCTAGATCACAGAACTCCAGAAGGCTACTTATATTGTCACTTGGATATCTTAAAGACATCCTAAACTCAGTATGTACGCATCTCTCCTTAACATTTTCTCCATTTTGCCACAGAAATATGGCACTCTTCCTCTGTCACCCAGCTCAGTAAATTACCACCATCTATGCACAGTTGTGCAAACCTGAATCATGGTATCACTTTCACAATTCTTTCTCCTTCCTCCCATTTCCATCCCTTCCCCCAGTAAATACAATAAATAGCTCATAGACATTGTCCTAATTCTCCCGAATCCCTTGCTGTATAATTTTTGGCACCCTCCATCTCTCCGCAGTGCTCAATACAATTTTACTTAAATGTGCATGTCTTTCCACTATAATACTAAATCCATCTAAGGGGTGGGTGAGAGTTAATCTTATTCATTACTATTCATAACTCTATATTATTCAATACCTTCTGCACTTAGTACACTACCTTGAAATTCATAAATATTCAGTAAATAAATATTGAAAGAGTAAAGGAATATGAATTTGAAGATTTTAATACTCATTTGAACATTCTAATCAACTAAAAATTACTTTATATCCTCTCATGGAAAATTGAATTTATGAGTATTTGAACATATAAGTCAAAAGTTATTAATATGGGTTTATTTACATGTCCATGCATGGAATACAGAAACCTGTGTGGTTAAGAATCACTGCAAAAGAATTGCTTGTCTAAATAAGATTCTATGAGCAGCTCAAGATGGTGTAGAAGGACATGTGCTCACCCCTTCTTGCGAAAGCACTGGAATCACAACTAACTGCAGAGCACCCATCGATGGAAAAATGTTGGAACCTACCAAAAAAGATACCCAAAGACAAAGGAGAGGCCACAGCAAGATGGCAGGTGGGGTGCAATCGCAATGGCATCAAATCCAAAACCTGCCTGGTGGTGACCCACAAATTGGAAAACAATTATACCACAGAAGCTCTGCCACTGAGTGAATGTTCTGAGCCCCACATTGGGCTTCCCAGACTGAGGGTGCAGCAACAGGAGGAGGAGTCCTCAGAAAATCCAGCTTTGAAGGCCAGCAGGACTTGATTGCAGGAATTCCACAGGACTGGGGAAAACAGAAACTCTACTCTTGGAGGGCACATAAAGTCTCATGGCATACCAGGATGCAGAGGAAAAAAGCAGTGGCCCCATAAGAGACTGGTCCAGACCTACCTGCTAGTATTGGAGGGTCTCCTGCAGAGGTGGGGTGGCTTTGGCTCACTGCAGGGACCAAGACACTGGCAGCAGAAGTTCTGGGAAGTACTCCTTGGAGTGAGCCTTCCCAAAGGCCACCATTAGCCCCACTAAACAGCCTGTAGGCTCCAGCGCAGGGTCGCCTCAGGCCAAACAACCAACAGGGAGGGAACACAGCCCCACCCATAAGCAGACAAGTGGAATAAAGTTTTACTGAGCATGGCCGTGCCCAACTAGAGGGACAAGACCCAGCTCTATCTACCACCACTCCCTCCCATCAGGAAGCTTGCACAAGCCTCTTAGACAGCCTCATCACCAGAGGACAGACAGGAGAAGCAAGAAGAACTACAATCTTGCAGACTGGGGAAAGAAAACCGCAATCAGAGAAAGTTAGACAAAATGAAAAGGCAGAGTATTATATCCCAGATGGAGGAACAAGATAAAACTCCAGAAAAACAACTAAGTGAAGTGAAAATAGGCAACCTTCTGAAAAAAGAATTCAGAATAATTATAGTGAAGATGATCCAGATCTCAGAGGAAGAATGGAGGCAGGATTGGGAAGATGCAAGAAATGTTCAACAAAGACCTATAAGAACTAAAGAACAAAGAAACATAGGTGAACAATGTAATAACTGAAATGAAAAATATGCTAGAAGGAATCAATAGCAGAATATCTGAGGGAAAAGAATGGATAAGTGACCTGGAAGACACAATGGGGGAAATCACTGCTGCAGAAGAGAATAAAGAAAAAAAATGAAAAAAAAAATGAAGACAGTCTAAGAGACCTTTGGGACAACATTAAACGCACCAACATTCTCATAATAGGGGTCCCAGAAAGAAAAGAGAGAGAGAAAGGACTTGAGAAAATATTTGAAGGGATAATAGCTGAAAACTTCCCTAACATGGGAAAGGAAACAGTCACCCAAGACCAGGAAAAAAAGAGAGTCCCAGGCAGGATAAACCCAAGGAGGAACATGCCAAGACACATAGTAATCAAATTGACAAAAGTTAAAGGCAAAGGAAAATTATTAAAAGCAACAAGGGAAAAGCAACACATAACACACAAGGGAACTCCCATAAGGTTACCAGCTGATTTCTTAGCAGAAACTCTGGAAGCCAGAAGGGAGGGGTATGATATATTTAAAGTCATGAAAAGGAAGAACCTACAACCAAGAATACTCTAACCAGGAAGGCTCTCATTCAGATCTGATAGAGAAATCAAAAGCTTTACAGAAAAGCAAAAGCTAAGAGAATTCAGCACCACCAGACCAGCTTTGCAACAAATGCTAAAGGAGCTCCTCTAGGTGGGGAAGAGACCAGCAACTTAAAACAACTTTGTACACATACAGAATGCTATATCAAAAATCATGGAAATAGGGGCTTCCCTGGTGGCGCAGTGGTTGCGCGTCCACCTGCCGATGCAGGGGAACCGGGTTCACGCCCCGGTCTAGGAGGATCCCACATGCCACGGAGCGGCTGGGCCCGTGAGCCATGGCCGCTGAGCCTGCGCGTTCGGAGCCTGTGCTCCGCAACGGGAGAGGCCACAACAGAGGGAGGCCCGCATACCACAAAAAAAAAAAAAAAAAATCATGGAAAGAGCAAACACAAAAACTACAATATATACACAAAAACACAAAAAGAAAAGCAACTCAAACAATACACTAAAGATGGTTACCAAATCACAAGAGAAAATAACAAAAGAGGAAGAGAAGAAAAAAATGTACAAAAACAAATGCAAAACAATTAAGAAAATGGTAATAGGAAAATACATATCGTTAACTACCTTAAATGTGAATGGATTAAATGCTCCAACCAAAAGGCACAAACTGGCTGAATGGATACAAAAACAAGACCCATATATATGCTCTCTACAAGAGACCCACTTCAGACCTAGGGACACCTACAGAATGAAAGTGAGGGGATGGAAGCAGGTATTCCATGCAAACGGAAATGAAAAGAAAGCTGAAGTAGCGATACTCACATAAGACAAAATAGACTTTAAAATAAAGACTGTTACAAGAGAAAAAGTAGGACACTAAATAATGATCAAGGGATCAGTCCAAGAAGAAAATATAACAATTGTAAATATATATGCACCCAACATAGGAGCACCTGAATATATAAGGCAAATACTAACAGCCATAAAAGAAGAAATCGATTGATATTTATAGAGCATTCCATCCAAAAGCAACAGAATACACATTCTTCTCAAGTGCACATGGAACATTCTCCAGGATGGACAACATGCTGGGCCATAAAGTGAGCCTCAGTAAATTTAAGAAAATTGAAATCGCATCAAGCATCTTTTCTGACCACAACGCTATGAGATTAGAAATCAACTACAAGAAAAAAACTGTAAAAACACAAACACATGGAGTCTAAACAATATGCTACTAAATAACGAATGGATCACTGAAGAAATCAAAGAGGAAATCAAAAAATACCTAGAGACAAATGAAAAGGAAAGCACAATGATACAAAATCTATGGGATACAGCAAAAGCAGTACTAAGTGGAAAGTTTAGAACGATACAATCTTACCTTAGGAAACAAGAAAAATCTCAAATAAACAGCCTAACCTTACACCTAAAGCAACTAGAGAAAGAAGAACAAACAAAACCTAAAGTGAGGAGAAAGAAATCATACAGAGCAGAAACAAATGAAACAGAGACAAACAAAACAAAAGCAAAGATCAAGGAAACTATAAGATGGTTCTTTGAAAAGATAAACAACTATACTACAAAGCTACAGCAATCAAGACAGTATGGTACTGGCACAAAAACAGAAATATAGATCAATGGAACAGGATAGAAAGCCCAGAGATGAACCCACGCACATACGGTCACCTTATCTTTGACAAAGGAGGCAAAATATACAATGGAGAAAAGACATCTTCTTCAATAAGTGGCGTTGGGAAAACTGGACAGCTCCATGTCAAAGAATGAAATTAGAACGCTTCCTAACATCATACACAAAAATAAACTCAAAATGGATTAAAGACCTAAATGTAAGGCCAGACACTGTAAAACTCTTAGAGGAAAACATAGGCAGAACACTATGACATAAATCACAGCAAGATCCTTTTTTGACCCATCTCCTAGAGAAATGAAAATAAAAACAAAAATAAACATATGGGACCTAATGAAGCTTAAAAGCTTTTGCACAGCAAAGGAAACCTTAAACAAGATGAAAAGACAACCCTCAGAATGGGAGAACATATTTGTAAGTGAAGCAACTGACAAAGGGTTAATTCCAAAATTTACAAGCAGCTCAGGCAGCTCAATATCAAAAAAACAAACAACCAATCAAAAAATGGGCAGAAGACCTAAATAGACATTTCTCCCAAGAAGACATACATATTGCCAACAAGCAAGAGAAAAGATTCTCAACATCACTAATCATTAGAGAAATGCAAATCAAAACTACAATGAGGTATCACGTCACACAAGTCAGAACGACCATCATCAAAAAATCTACAAACAATAAATGTTGGAGAGGGTGTGGAGAAAAGGGAACCTTCTTGCACTGTTGGTGGGAATGTAAATTGATACAGCCACTATGGAGAACAGTATGGAGGTTCCTTAAAAAACTAAAAATAGAACTACCATATTATCCAGCAATACCACCACTGGGCATATACCCTGAGAAAACCATAATTCAAAAAGATACAGGTACCAAAATGTTCACTGCAGCAGTATTTACAATAGCCAGGACATGGAAGCAACCGAAATGTCCATCAACAGATGAATGGATAAAGAAGATGTGGCACATATATACAATGGAATATTACTCAGCCATAAAAAGAAATGAAACTGAGCTATTTGTAATGAGGTGGATGGACCTAGAGTCTGTCATACAGAGTGAAGCAAGTCAGAAAGAGAAAAACAAATACCATCTGCTAACACACGTATATGGAATCTAAAAATACAGTAATGATGAACCTAGTGGCAGGGCAGGAATAAAGACACAGATGTACAGAATGGACTTGAGGACACAGGGTGGGGAGAGGAAGCTGGGACAAAGTGAGAGAGTGGCATGGACATATACACACTACCAAATGTAAAACAGATACATAGTGGGAAGCAGCCGCAGAGCACAGGGAGATCAGTGGGGCTTTTTGACCACCTAGGGGCTGGAATAGGGAGGATGGGAGGGATGCTCAAGAGGGAGTGGATATGGGGATATATGTGTACATATAGCTGAATCACTTTGTTGTATAGCAGAAACTAACAAAACATTGTAAAGCAATTATACTTTGATAAAGATATATATTAAAAAATCTTACTGCATAGGGTTGTTGTGAGGATAAAATAGGCTAATGCACGTGCAGTACTTGGCAAAGTACCTTAGTAAGCACTCATCAATAACTATTAATATTATGAAAGATTGCATAATATTATTCAATTACTTAGTCTACCTAGGAATCAAGTTTATGTATAAGCTGATGCTACATTGAAACAGAAATGTATCTTTCATGGAAAAGAAGTAAACCAAATAATAACTAACTATGAAAAAAAAAAAGATAAAATTGATCAACCTTTAGCCAGACTTATCAGGAAGTAAAGGGAGAGGACTCAAATCAATAAAATCAGAAATGAGAAAAGAGAAGTTACAACTGACACAGCAGAAATACAAAGGATCATTAGAGACTACTACAAACAACCATATGCCAATAAAATGGACAACCTGGAAGAAATGGACAAATTCTTAGAAATGTACAATCTCCCAAGACTAAACCAGGATAAATAGAAAATATGAACAGACCAATCACATGCACTGAACTTGAAACTGTGATTAAAAAACTCCCAACAAACAAAAGTCCAGGACCTGATAGTTTCACAGGTGAATTCTATCATTTAGAAAAGAGCTAACACCTATCCTTCTGAAACTATTCCAAAAAATTTTGGAGGAAGGAAAACTTCCAAACTCATTCTAGAAGGTCACCAGCACCCTGATACCAAAACCAGACAAAGATATCACAAAAAAAGAAATCACAGACCAACATCACTGATAAACATAGATCCAAAAATCCTCAGCAAAATACCAGCAATCCGAATCCAACAATACATTAAGAAGATCATACACCATGATCAAGTGGGTTTATCCCAGGATACAAGGATTTTTCAATATCTGCAAATCAATCAGTGTGATACACCACATCAACTAACTGAAGAATAAAAACGATATGATCATCTCAATAGATGCAGAAAAAGCTTTTGACAAAAGTCAACACCCATTTATGATAAAAACTCTCCAGAAAGTGGGCATAGAGGGAACCTACCTCAACATAATAAAGGCCAAATATGACAAATGTACACCTAACATCATACTCAATGGTCCAAACCTAAAAGCATTTCCTCTAAGATCAGGAACAAGACAAGTATGTCCACTCTCACCATTTTTATTCAACATAGTTTTGCAAGTCCTAGGTATGGCAATCAGAGAAGAAAAAGAAATAAAAAGAATCCAAATTGGAAAAGAAGAAGTAAAACTATCACTGTTTGCAGATGACATGATACTATACACAGAAAATCCTTAAGATGATACCAGAAAACTACTTGAACTCATCAGTGAATTTGGTAAAGTTGCAGGTTACAAAATTAATACACAGAAATCTGTTTCATTTCTATACACAAACAGTGAAAGATCAGAAAGACAAATTCAAGAAACAACCCCATTTACCATCATCTCAAAAGGAATAAAATACCCAGGAATAAACCTACCAAAGGAGACAAAAGATTGGTATTCCAAAAACTATAAGATGCTGATGAAAGAAATCGAAGACGACACAAACAGATCGAAAGACATACCATGTTCTTGGATTGGAAGAATCCATATAGTCAAAATGACTATACTACCCAAGGCAGTCTACAGATTCAATGCAATCCCTATCAAATTACCAATGGCATTTTTCACAGAACTAGAACAAAATATCTTAAAATTCGTATGGAGACACAAAAGACCCTGAATAGCCAAAGGAATCTTGAGAAAGAAAAACGAAGTTGGAGGAGTCAGGCTCCCTGACTTCAGACTATAGTACAAAGCTGTAGTCATCAAAACAGTATGGTACTGGCACAAAAACAGACATACAGATCAATGGAACAGGACAGAAAACCCAGAAATGAACCCACGCGCCTATGGTCAATTAATCTCTATGACAAAGGAGGCAAGACTATACAATGCTGGAAAGACAGTCTCTTCAACAAATGGTGCTGGGCAATCTGGACAGCTACTCTGTAAAAAAAATGAAATTAGAACATTCTTTAACACCAGACCCCAAAATAAGCTCAAATGGATTAAAGACCTAAATGTGAGATGGGACACTATAAAACTCTTAGAGGAGAACATAGGCAGGGCACTCTTTGACATAAATCACAGCAATATTGTTTTCAATCCGTCTCCCAGAGTAATGGAAAGAAAAACAAAAATAAACAAAGGGGACCTAATTAAATTCAAAAGCTTTTGCACAGCAAAGGAAACCACACACAAAATGAAAGGACAACCCACAGATTGGGAGAAAATATTTGCAAATGATGTGACCAACATGGGATTAGTCTCCAAAATTTACAAACAGGGCATGCAGCTTCAACAACCCATTCAAAAAAATCGGCAGAGACCAAAATAAACATTTCACCAAAGAAGACATACAGATGGCCAAGAGACACATGAAAAGATGTTCAACATCAGCAGTTATTAGAGAAATGCTATCACCTCACACCAGTCAAAATGGGTATCATCAAAAAAATCCACAAACGATATATGCTGGAGAGGGTGTGGCAAGAAGGGAACCCTCCTACACTGCTGGTGGGAATGTAAATTGGTACAGCCACTACGGAGAACAGTATGGAGGTTCCTTAAAAAACTGAAAATAGAGCTACCTTATGTTTCTGCAATCCCACTCCTGGGTATACATCTAGAGAAAAACATGGTCTGAAAGGATACATGCATCCTAATGTTCATTGCAGCACTCTTGACAATAGCCAAGACATGCAAGCAACCTAAAGGTCCATCGACAGATGAATTGATAAAGAAGATGTGGTACATATATACAATGGAATATTACTCATTCATTAAAAAGAATGAAATAATGCCATCTGCAGCAACATGGACGGACCTAGAGATTGTTATACTGAGTGAAGTAAGTCAGACAGAAAAAGATACGATATCGCTTATAAGCAGAATCTCAAAAGAAATGATACACGTGAACTTACTTACAAAACAGAAACAGACTCACAGACTTAGAGAACGAACTTATGGTTACCAGGGGGAAGGGTAGGGGGAAGGGATAGTTAGGGAATTTGGGATTGACATGTACACACTGCTATATTTAAAATGGATAACCAACAAGGACCTACTGTATAGCACAGGGAACTCTGCTCGATATTATGTAACAATGTAAATTGGAATAGAATTTGAAAAATAATAGATACATGTATATGTATAATTGAATCACTTTCCTGTACACCTGAAACTATCACAACATTGTTAATCAACTATAATCCAAAATAAAATAAAGAGTTAAAAAAATTCTATGAGAGGACTAAAAGAGTTGGTTATAGGCTGAAACTTTGGGTACTTTACAATCAATTTTAATAGGAAAGAGAAAACACAGAATGCTATAGTAGAAGAAAAAAAATAGATGGGCTTTGGAAGCTGACATTCAAGTGCTAGATTTACCATTTATTAATGTAACCTTGAATGATTTAATCTCTAATAGCCTCTTTTGTTCACATACAGAAAAATATTTCAAGCTTAACTACACATTAGAATCATTTATTTAATTAAAAAAAAATAGAGACACTGTCTCAAACCAGAGCTTATGAAATGAGAAATAGGATTTTTATGCATGTTTTAAAACCTCATGGGCTGATGAACCTAGTTGCAGGACAGGAATAAAGAATAGACATAGAGAATGGACTTGAGGAAACGGGGTGGGAGGGAGAAGCTGGAGGGAAGCGAGAGTAGCATCGACATACATACACTACTGAATGTAAAATAGATAGCTAGTGGGAAGCAGCCGCATAGCACAGGGAGATCATCTCGGTGCTTTGCTATGACCTAGAGGGGTGGGATAGAGAGGATAGGAGGGAAGCTCAAGAGGGAGGGGATATGGGGACATGTATATGCATATGGCTGATTCACTTTGGTGTACAACAGAAACTAACACAGTATTGTGAAGCAATTACACTCCAATAAAAATCTATTAAAAACAGAAAACCTCATGGGCTAATGTGTTGCTCAGCTGAAACTGAAAGAAATGGATGTAGAAAAGGAAAATAACAATACTTTCCTCACAGGATTCTTTGAAGCAACAAGTAAGATAATGTGGACAACTCCCTGGAGAGGGTCAAGAAATGGTAGTTTCCTGCTCTTTCACTCTTTCTCAGGATACCAGGAACAGTAAGCAAAATACTTTTAGAACAGTAATGTGAAATAAAAAATTCTGGATTCATATTCTATCTCTGTCCCTTACTAGCTGAAAGATTGTGGGAAAGTCATGTAATTTCTTTAAGTCTCAGTTTTCTACAAGTTTAATAAGAATAAAATTAATATGTTTAATCAGTCAGATGATAGATACCCAATATTCATGATGAAATAAATAAACCATCTAATCAGATAATCAATTCATCCAATATTTTTTGAGCACTTTTAAATGCTTGGTACTCTTCTAGGAATTGTAGATATAAAGAGAGGAAGGAAAAAAAATGAACATGGTTCCTACCCTTATGATATATAAGATTTAAAAAAAAGAAGAAATAGAAAAATAAATAATAAACAAATTGTGATACATACCATAAAGTAAATACAAGTGGTTGAAACAGAAAATAATGGTGAAGGGGGACTTAACTGAGATAAACAGAATCATCAAGAATGGCCACGTTGGGAAAATTATTTTTGCTATGTGATCAAGACAAGAGACAGAAGAAAGTACAGTGTGATAAGGTGAAAAACAGGGCTTTGGGCTCCAACTATTTTTTTTAGTTGAAAACCTAGAAAATGAGAAGGACTCAAACAATGGATGGATTCAAATGTTTTGCCTTTTGTTAACCCTGATGCAATCGAGGTAACTAACTGCCTTAGCCAAATTTGAGAAGAGAAGCAGATTTTCCCCTTTCAAGCAATAAGTATGCCAATACCACCCACTGGTTTTTGATTTTCACCTTTTGATAAGAATGCCCTAGATTCTTTCATCATCTGTGGTATCCAGAGACCTCTCACCTTGTGTTTATTTTAGTCACCAAATGGAAATCAACAACGTTGAGTGGCATCCAACTAAACTCTGGGAAGAATAATATTGTGAATTCTGTCACAAAAGCTACAGATGCCAAGATTTTCTAGAAAACTGGGTTCGTTACGTCCAGGCAAAATCACCCAGGTCACAGTCCTGTCCATGTTCTCTAAAATGTTTTTTCTAATAACAAGGATCACATACATACACATTTATGCAAGTAAACATTTTCATTGTTTCACTGATCCTTGTCCCTATTGATTGTTTCACCAAAGGAGATAAGGGAGGTCTTTAAAAGAAGGGACTGTTCTTCAATTTCATCAGTTCTTCTCCATGCTAACAGAAAAAGAAGGAATTTGGAATTCATCTTGGAAGCTTTCAGGACATCTTTTTCTCATTAGTGGAGAGACAGCATTTAATGAAGCAGTCTCTGTAGATGCCGCATCCTTGCTACAGCCAGACAGCATGCCTTTGTTATGTCAACCTGCTCTGGGGAGAAGACTGAAGAACAGCCTCATTTATAGGACAAATGTGTGTAGACCCTGCTCCATCTCAAGAGTTCAAAAATCTCCAGATGTTATTTCAATATTCAATCAAACTTAAGGCATTAAATATAAATCCACATTATCATAACAAAATTATTAAAAATGTTAGGCCTGTAACTTCTATTAAACCCAAAAGGAATGTTCCCAGGATTTACACATGTCCATAAGGTATGGTTTGTTTCTTGGTTCATTAGTTCACTCATTTAGTCATTCAAGAAATATGTATTTTTGTGTCTCCTGTGTGCCAGGCACTATGCTACACACTAGGGTTTCACCACTGAGTGATGCAGATGTGTTGAATGTCCTGGAGGAATTTAAAAAGCTAACTGCAGGGGGAGCCAGTTATATGAAACAATTCAATGAAATATGTGATTATGGATTCTTTCAGTCCTTTGAAGAAACAAAGGATTTTTGAGAGATTAACCTTCTGAGGGCAAGGATTGGCTATCAGAAAAATCATTCTCTACAGAAAGGGCATTTAAACACTTACATGGGGGATCAGGAGAAACTTACTAGGAAAAAATGAGTAGTGATAAGGACAAGGGAGGGGGGCTTTACAGGCTAACCGAATGGCCAACTTTGTGCAGATGTCCGTGCAAAGAGAGAAGGAACCTTGGCAAGACTAAAACTTGAAAGATATCCTGTGTAGTTGATGCTTGGTTATTAAGTAAATGATTGATCATTCAAGGTATGGTAAAAAATTTGTACTTCATCCTAAGGGTAGTCGGAAGCCACCAAACATTTTTAAGCAGAGAAGCTACATATTTTGAAAACAGTTACATATTTTAAGGAATGATCACTCTGAGTGTTAAGGGGAGAGTAAATGTGGGTACGAGACCTGTGCCGACAAAAAAAATTACTTAAAAAAAATTAAGTGCAGTATTTACACTTAACCGTGTGGTAAAAGGTCTCCTGCTCAAGTCAGATAATTTAGCTTAGAGTCCAGGCTCTCCCATTATACAAGGTGTAAAAAAAAAAATCTTAGTAAGTTTTTAAATAACACTAAGAAATAGGGCATTTATTCTGGAAACTTTTAATAAAAGCCCAAGTCTCCAATCTTAATCCCAAACAGGTCATTCACATAACAGATATGTATCACTTTTGAAACGACAAACACATATTTCGCCTCGTTTGCTGGTCGTGTATTTTATACCACTGCTTCTCAAAGTGGGTTCCCAGACCAGCAACATCAGCATCAAGTGGGAACCAGTTAGACATGAAGACTCTCAGGCCCCCTTCCAGACCTACTGAATGAAGCCCTACAACTGGCTCTGATACAGGCTTCAGTTTGAGAACTGCTGAAGTTTGAGAATAATCAACTTGTATAAATGGTGTTCACAAGCAAATATTGTTGAGTTTTCCAAGGGATGGTTGGTTACAGTCTATGAATTAGTATACTTTAAACATTCATAGGCATTAATGCTGGAGGGACTTCATGTCTACTTAATATGATTCATGCTAACACAAATAACAAATGTTGGTAAGGAAGAAAGGGAACCCTCATACACTGTCGGTGGGAATGTAAATTGGTGCAGCCACTGGAAAAACATATGGAGGTTCAAAAAACTAAAACAGAACTACCATATGACCAAGCAATTCCACTCCTGGGTATATTTTAAAAAAAAACAAAAAAAACCCCACAGAAACACTAATTTGAAAAGATACATGCACCTCAATCCCAAGGCCCACTGCAGCATATTTACATTGCCAAGACATGGAAGCAACCTAAGTGTCTATCAACAGATAAACAGATAAAGAAGATGTGGAGGATATATACAATGGAATACTACTCAGCCAAAAAAAAGAATGAAATTTTGCCATTTGCAACATTATGGATGGACTTAGAGGGTATTATGCTAAGTGAAATAAGTCAGACAGAGAAAGACAAATACTGTATGATGTCACATGTGGAATCCAAAAAAAACAACAAACTAGTGAATATAACATGAAAGAAGCAAACTCACAGATACAGAGAACAAACTGGTGATTACCAGTGGGGAGAGGGAAGGAGGGAGGGAAAGTATAGTGGTAGGGGAGTAAGAGGTACAAACTACTAGGTATAAAATAAGCTACAAGGATATATTGTACAACACAGGGAATACAGCCAATATTTTATATAACTATAAATGGAGTATTACCTTTAAAAATTATGAATCACTATATTGTACACCTGTAACATATAATATCATACAACTATACTTCAATAATAGAAATGTGTGTGTGTGTCTGTGTGTATATGTGTGTGGGTAAATAAATAAAATGACTCATCCTACTGATTGCAAACTGAAGCCCAGAGAGGGTAAAAGTCTTGCTCTGGTCACACAGTGTTTGAAGGAAAAGACTTTGAGATGAGACAAATCTGAGTTTGAGTTTTTGTCTGTCACTCATCAAGTGTGTGACCTTGGGCAAGTTTTTTAACTTTTCTGGACTCAGCTTCTTCACTAAAAAATAAGGATAATAAGAGTATTTATTCCATATTGGTGATGTGAGGATTACATGAAATGACACTGGTGAAGCATTTCACCCAGTGACTGGCACACAGTAAGTAGTCAATTAATGGTAGCAATTCTTTGGTTCAAAGAAATATTCCCCCTCACGTTTTGAGGTTTCTCTGAGTGGAATGTCTTATAAATGAATGTGTACAATTATTGGAGCCATGATTCTACTCTTTCTAAGAAAAGCTATTACTGCATCAGTGATAATTTGAACGACTGATAAAATCCTAGAATTGAGTACATCTCTTGTTATGCTATCAATTCCAATGCTCAAGACTCTTAATGACTAGTTCAAATTCCATTTTTATGCAAGGGAAGATCAAATGGCAGCATTTTTGGGGATTATTGATAGGTCTATCTCTTTGGTATCTTAAGTCCCTTGTGCCAGCTGTTCCCTCTGGTAAGCTGTTTCCCTAGATATTTGTGTAGCTGATTTCTTCCCATTATCCCTACTTTTGCTTAATTAAATGTCCACCTTCTTGTAAAGGACTTTCCTGACCAAATATTCTTAAACAGCCACTATAGACATTCTTTTATTACTGTACAAACATCTTATTTCTTAGCTATTGTTTTGCTTGTTGCTAGTCTCCCCAATTAGAAAGTAAGGTCTCTGAAAATTCAAGACTATATTCTCAGGGCCTAAAACAGTAGGAGATTAATAGATATTTGTTGAATGACTGAGTTGAGGTTGGATTGGGGGTTTAGCAGGACACTGATAAATTCACCACATAGTGAAGGAGTTGATCCGGGTCACAATTACTAGTGAGCTTCCAGCGAGAGTGACTGTAAGAGCTTTTACTTTACATTCACTGTCAGATACTATTATAAGCACTCTACATACCTAATATCGTTTAAGCAATCTTACAAACTTATTAATCCCATTTTACAGATAAAGGACCTGAGGCTTAGCAATGTGAAGTAAGTTGCTCAAATTTATAGAACCAAGAGGAGGCAGATCCTCATTTCCAACCAAGACAGTGATATGCCTACAGACCCTATGCTTTTGTCTACTGCATTCCAATTCTTCCAAAATGTCCCTAAAAGCAGAAGTAATGATAAGATGAATAGTGAAAAGGGAAGAGACTAGAAGCTTGTGCTATAAAGTATTTACTTTTTTTAAAAAAAATTGAACTAAAAAAAAAAATTGAACTATAGTTCATTTACAATGTTATATTCGTTTTGGGTATACAACATAGTGATTCAATATTTTTATAGGTTATAATCCGTTTAAAGTTATTATAAAATATTGCCTACATTCCCTGTGGAAAGTATTTACCTTTGAAACAAATAAGTCCTGCCCAGAATCGTGAGACAAAAGACTGACATCTGGAAACTTGTGTGATGCTCACAGGTTGGCCCCAGTGTTACTACAAGTGAGCCTGATGCTCACACCTGGACCATGTTTCTCTCCTGTTGAATACAAAATGTTTCATAGAAAATCAGCATCAGAGAAGATCATTCTGAGACCATCATAAAGTGATAGAAAAACACGGTCATTATACAACTCACAATATCCTACATCTCTCACTCCTGGCCAAAATGGGGGACTGCTCTTTCTTTACAATTAGATCTCCTGTCCTCTTGCTAGTCTCCTTTACCTGTAAATAGGATTGGAAATGTTTAATCATGGAGTTTCTCCCACTTTCTGATAGCCAAATTTAGAGCAAATCCCTGCTTTTTTAGACCCTCCCCCAAATTACCCAATCAAAGCCCATATCCTTTAAAAGGTTATTTCTAACATCATCTTACTTAGACACCTAAAGATTCCCTATAGTGTGTATTCTCCCTGGTTTCAATAAGTAATCAAACCACTAATTCAACTACAGGCATGTTCCTGGTGGTCTTTGGCCAAAGGGCACTGACAATTGTGACGGCTGATAGGGAAGTAGTAGATTAAGGAAAGTGAGTTATTTTTATGTGGCAGTCACCTGGATAGTGATGGATTATCTACTCTTTTAAGGAGACTGTTCATTCTAAAAATCCCATATCTCTTATATTTTTGTCAGGTTCTTCAAAGCAAGATGTTAGAATTTCCCTTCTTAATCAACAGTCATGTTGTCTGATTAACAGGTATCAAACTGTCTTCCATATGGTTTTGAGAAGGCCATATTTTTGCCTTTGGAGACCCTACCAAATACAATATGAAAGCTATGAAAATACACCTCCATCCCACATCAAATCTATTTTCTGCTCTGAAAATTTGAAAGGATTTTTGTTATTTTTACTTTTGAAGTTGCTTAGCGCTGAGAAACTAATTTCATTTATGGTTGACTGATTTTTTTTTTAGCAATTATTGCACAAGTCTGCGGGATCATTCACTGTGAGAAATTGAACCTGCAAGTTGCTTTAAAATGTAGTGAAAACTTTATAAATACTAAATCTAGCAGTTAATGAGGTTGACATAATAATATGTTTACTTAAACGTTTATTAATTTTTATATCATGGCTTAAATTTCAAGTCGATAATTTTGTCTGTTTGTTTTTCAGGTCTCAGATATTTTGCTAGGTCCTAAACATCCTCTTTTTTGCCTAATGACTAAAATGACCCTGTGTCTGGGTCTGCTATAGATAGTTCTTGCTGTTAGTCCATAATTGGTGGGAACAACGTCTCACATACGTATATTTGATTTATTTGTTTATTTATTATTTTTAACATATACATATATATTTGACCCTTGAACAACACACGGGTTAGGGGTGCCAACCCCTGCACAGTTGAAAGTCCACGTATAACTTTGTAGTCAGCCCTCTGTATCTGTGGTTCCACATCCGTGGATTCAACCAACCTTGGATCATGTAGTACTGTGGTATGTATTTTCTGAAAAAGTTCCAAGTATAAGTGGACCTGCATAGTTCAAACCAGTGTTGTTCAAGGAGATTTAACTGTATTTGATGTGGTATATTTACACAATGGAATATTACTCAGCCATAAAAAAAGAAAGAAATGATACCATTTGCAGCAACATGGATGGACCTAGAGATTATCATACTGAGTGAAGTAAGCCAGACAAAGACAAATATCATATAATATCTCTTATATGTAAAATCTAAAAAAAAAATGATACAAATGAACTTATATACAAAACAGAAACATACCCATAGACATAGAAAACAAACTTATGGTTACACCAAAGGGGAATGGAAGGGGGATAAATAAGGAGTTTGGGATTAACATATATGCAGTACTATATACAAAATGGATAACCAACAAGGACCTACTGTGTAGCACAGGGAACTGTACTCAACATTTTGTAATAATGTATAAGGGAAGAGAATCTGAAAAAAATAGATATATATGTATGCACAGCTGAATCACTTTGCTGTACACCTGAAACTAACACAACATTGTAAATCAACTATACTTCAATAAAAAAATTTCTTTAAGTAATCAGAACTCTGAAAAAAAAAAAGACAACTTGATGTACAGAAAAGTTGCAAGTAGAATATAAGGTACATTTTTTTTTTCCCTGAACAATTTAAGATCAAGTTGTCAACCTGACGCCATACCACTCCATCATCCTTTTAGTGTGTATTGACTACAAAACCAGGACATCCTCCTGCACAACCCCACACATCCATCAACCTAGGAAATAAACACTGATACATTACTACCATAATGCTTAGATCCCATTCAAGTTTTGCCAGTGTCCCAATAATACCACCCTTAGCGGCACATGAATTCAGTTCAGAATCCTGCATTGATTGCCTTTTGTTAGGCGTCTTCAGGTCTCTTCAGTCTTCTTTACTTCGCAGTCGATCACCAATCTTTCATTAACTTTTATGAATTTGTCATTTTGGGCGATTACAGACCAGGTGTTTTCTAGAGTGTCTCTTGATTTGAGGCTGTGCGATATTTCCTCTTCATCAGTATTAAGTCTGCCTCTTTGTGAAGATTAGCACAGAAGTGATGCTGTGTTCTTCTCATTGCACTGTATCAAGTAACAAATTTAATTTGCTCCATCACAGATGACGTACGCTTTGAGTATATGACTAAGATAGTGCCCGGCTTTTCTACTATAAAAGCTATAATTTTTCCACTATAAAAGCACTATAATATTATATTTGTGACTTTTATGTATTTCGTGGGAAGGTACTTTCAAACTCTGTAAATATCCCATTCTTTATTATATTTTGTCTATTAAAACTATAAATTCACACTGATACCTCAAATTCCAATTCAACACAATAGAGTTTGTTCCACTTTTCTCCTTTCTATATTTGTACTTCCATTCTCTGACAATGAAAAGCCTGGCTTCCATTATCTTCTACATGTATATCATTTAATCAAATAACCCTGTATATAACCATCCCCATCACTGTCACTGCCTCGGACTGGCCTGAATGGTCTCCTGACCCTACTTGGGCACTAAAACTTCATACTGTGTAGAACTCCTACATGGACAGCTGCCTCTGCTCAGTCTCCAGTACCCCACTCTGCCGCAACTACTGGCTTTAAGACTAATTCTGCCTCGTAATAATATTGTAATTCCAGGAATGGAAGAGGAGAAAGAGGGTTGAAGAGAGAAAGGAAAAATAAGAGAAAATGTGTGAAGAATAGCTATGTGGCATGTTTGCATTTATATCAACAGGAAGCTTTGTATTCTGGAATTCTGTTACCTCTTTCTCGCTTCCATCCCCCCACAATTAAATCAAAGGTTAGCCTTGTATACCACCTTGTCAGAAGGTCCTTACTTATGAGAAGCCTATGATATTTAATGTGTATACCAAACAATTATAAACACATATGTACCTACCTAATAATGGTTCTATGTTATTATATTTTATACCTCATTATTCACTCGGGGGAGGACTTAATTATTATAAAGTTACAACTCACTGATAATACCACATTCAGTTCTAATGTGTTCCAGAGACAATTTGCTACTTCTTATAAGGTAACACATTTTGTGAATGACTTAATTAGATGGATTCAAAATTATCTTCATAAGAAAGTCACTTTCAATTCCTTATGTTACACTTTCTTGAGTGGTAGAGGGTGAGGGACTTTGAGCTGGGATATCACAAACTGTCATTAAGCTTTTATTAACTTTACAACAACTTGTTATCTCTATGTTCTCGTAGAAGCATGTCATCTATGTTGTCTCTTGCAGTGAGTTTAAAAGATTGAAACCTTGACAAACGGTCATAAAATACCAATGGTGTACTTAACTTGTGAGCTCATTAACTCATTGTTTATTTTAAATACAGATAAAGTACTACATTTCTTATAGTTACTGTATTAAATTACATAGTGCTTGTAAATGCTTACCCAGTACATAAGTGGGTAAGTGTTCATCAAACTGGAGTAGTATTTTCATTACTTGCATAATCATTTCACTATTAAAGGTGAAGTGGGGATGTTAGAACTTAGGGTTCTTGAATTCTATCTGTATTCTTCTCTGTAGCTTCTTGTTTCCCTATTTGATATAGCTGACTTTAACAGTGCCAATGCCTTTCTTAAAATACAGTAATAATATAATAAAGTAGAAACCCTTACATATAATACATAAACTATAAAAAATATACATACTCATTTTAAAAATAAAAGGCACTTAAGCTTATAGCCCTTTAGTTAGGAGAAACTTCTCTTTGTCTCTCTTGGATCTGCACGTTATGTGAAAAGGCATTGACACCTTCCACTCCAAACTATTTTTTTAAGGGTATTTGTAGAGAAAACAGCACTGAAACATAGAGAAAGTATCTCCTTGTAGAGTAGAGGGCACATGTATTTCTAGATCAGAATAATAAAAATGCAATCTCCCTTTTCGGCAAAAGTTAGGAATGTTTGCCAGCAGTGTTTGACCTCTTATAAGACTGGTGTTTCCTAAACTTAGTTTCTCAGCAGTGACACAAACTCACTGGATGTACTGCATCCATTTCGGTCCTCCTCTGCATCACTCTAAGGGAACTAGGGAGGTAGGGACAAAGGGAACTGATGTCAATATTGAAACTCATACCACCTGCTGTGCCATGAGGAATAGTCTTTTATCTCTGACCTAGGAGTCTTGTGTTTTCTGCCATGATCTGTAAAAATATGATAGGCATACTTGTTAGATGGCAAGTAGGGCAAAATCTCATATTCTGCACAATGACTGACACTTTTTTATATTATTTTTGACCTCTGCCATATTCTCAAATTCTCACACTGTGAAATCAGCTTTCTTACACAAAGTCATGGAAAAATATCTTCACTGGCTTTATGATTTTGCTTTTTCAAAGATTCATTTAATGAGCCAAGGATCCAGTTAATAGAGAGGCTATCTGAGGCAATTATTATGAATCTGTGTGATCCAAGGGGGAAAAATACGTAAATAATGTTAAGGATAGAGAAATTCTTTTTGAGACAGAATTCTTGTGTCTTCTCTGCATTTTTGGCAGCTTAGCTCTTCCTAATAAACTCGCAATGTTGAGATGATCACCTGCCCACTCCAGATGCTCCAAGTGCTTGCGTTAAAGGAACTTCTTGTAGCAAAAAAAATCACATTTCTAGGAGACTCAGACTTTCAATAATGGACTCTACAGAGCCTAAAAGCAAACATTCGTCAGTACTCTCAGGTTCATCTTACCTTCAATTAAAAACTGTAGTGTCACCTTCAGAATAAGGTTTCTACTTTCTCACAAGATCAGAGAATTTATAACCCACAATTGCTACTAGAAATCCCATGATTTCTATTGAGTGAAAGGCTTGGATTTAAGGCTGTTTTAATAAAATATTATATTGATAGCTAGACACAGGCCCTCAAAATATAGACACACTTCATCAACCCAGGACCTTCAATAGACTAACTTCCAGTTTTGAGAAATTCCTAATAACATAACTATTCAGTGCCTCTCAGGATACAAGTAAAAAATATAGCTACCCAGTGAATTTTACAAGGGCATGCTCACTGAGAAAGTAGAATTTGATTGCTTTAATGCAGATATAAGATGGCATTTGTTTTCAATGATCTTGATGGCTTACATGTTTTAACTCTCCAAGAGTACAGTCCCACACCCTTGGCAAGAAGGAGTTCTTTTCAAAATTATATACTGCCCTTGGCTGGGTGTGAGCCAAAATTCATTTAGTGATTTAACAAATTTATATTGAACTCTTTCAGCATGCCCGATGCTGTGCTAAGCCCCGAAGGCTATAGCAGTGTACAAGACGGACTCATACCCTGCTCCCACTGAGTTCGCAGTTGGCTGAACTAACAATTACCAACCCAAAAATTGTAGTTTTGATAAGTGCTATGCATGACAAGAACGTGTGATACAAAATTAGATTGCAGGGTGGTGGAGAGAATTTTTGTCATGTTTCAAAGAGCTCCCATTCCAGAGGTCAGCTCTTGGTAGGTACTGTTCCTTGAGAGGTTACACAGTCACTATGATTCTTCAAAATCAGAAACATGATCACTTCTCTGGTTGCGTTTCTTATAATTCTTTTCGACTTTTATCCAAATCTCATCCTACCCAATTCCAGCACAAGTCATATTTAACTATTTATAAAACCTCAGTGATGCCACTATCACAGACTGAATTCCCTAGAAAGCAGACTCTGAGGTTAAGAGGTTTGTTTGGATCTCTTGGGATTAATACCCATGCAAGGTAAGAAAAGGAAGCAGGATCGGACAGATGGATAAAATGAACTGCAATGCAATCCTAATGAAGGCTGCAGCTAACCCCGTGGAGAGCTCTGAAGATAGGACTGTCCTTCATAATTGCTTTGAGTTGGAGAGTAGTGGTTAGCTCGTTATATTCCCAGGTGATCAGTCACTGCATGCAGTCTGGTCTAGGAAAAAGGTGTGACCTTAAACAAGGCAGTTCTCTCTAATAAAAGCACTTCCTAAAGACAGCTGTTTGCTGAGATCTGTCTGCTGGCAGCATTTCTAGCAGCCAGGGGACAAAATTCGTCAATCTCCAAGAATGTGTGTCATGCATCACAGCATCCACTGTAGCTGTTATCTCTCTTGTATACAGAGTTTCACATGTACTGTTTCCTCTACCTGAAACAGCCTCACACTCTATTTCTCTTAATATCTTCTAGTCCTCACTCAAGTCTTAGCCGAAATGTCTTCCTCTTGAAAGCTGCTCTTGATGGACTCTCCCCCATAGAACTCTTTTCTTCTCTTACTGTAGCCCTTATCACAGTATATTCTAGATGTCTGCTTACTTTCGGTATCCTCTTCAAAATTCTGTGCTACTTGAGGATATAAATTATTCATCATTATATCACCAATGCTTAATATTATGACCACTATTAAGGCAGAGCATCAATAAATATTGGTTGATTAAATGGTTAAGAGAAGGAAGGAAGGGAGGAAGGAGAGAAAAGAAGAAATGGAGTACGGGATTTGAAGACAATCAAACCACTCTTTAAATTCCAATTTTCTAACATGCCAGCTGTATGGCTTTGGATAAATTATTTACTATCCCTAATTTTCACTGTCCTTACTGTGTAAAATGGAAATAATAACTCCCACTACTTAGGGTTGTAATATATCTGTTACAGAATAGATGCCAAATAGATTTTTGGTTCCTTTTCTCCTCCTCTTCCCTGTGAGTGCAAGTATGAAAATATACAAGTTCTAATGTTCTCTGAGTCTATAAAAGAATAATGCATTTTGTTCATACCACAGAAAAAATAAAATATTGTCAATTGAGGAATATTAAGAAGTTAATGTGGTAGAGGCCTAATATGTGTGAGGTCTGATATTAATTATAAAGAAGCAAGTACTGGAGTGACAAAATTAGAAGGAAAGTGGGAAAACATTATAATATTGGGTTTTATATAACCTGTGAAGTCTCCTTCCCTGGGTCTGGGTAATACCAGGATATCACCTGACTTTTAAGACATGGGGAACACCATGAAGTTTATAAAATAGCATTAGATTTTCAAATCGAACTTTTTTTTTTTTTTGCTTGCTTCCCTCATGTGCATGTCACTATGCAGGGGACCTAAAAGCACATGGCTACTGGATGCAGGTAGGCTCTGCTATCCAGGACAATTTGACTTGTAGTCTCAGTCACAATTCTACCTCTTCAGGTTTGGATTTGCCCGTGTCTTAGCCTAGGAACAGCCTCTTCTACGTCCCGTACCTAAGACTTGTCCTGGGACCCCACCATTTCCCAGATTTACATACCTGGATCTCAGCCAGTTTCACTGACTGTCAGGGAATGACAAAAATAAGTCTCCTGCTTTTCTGGCCTGCAGTTGTTCTGATCCAGCTCTCTTCAGAACAGCTTTCCTAAGGCTCCGCGACCATCCATCCTCTGCACATGCCCAGTCAGAAAGATTAACGGTGGAGCAGCTCTCTAACCAGTGAGGCTGGCTGCGTTCTGGGCTTTGGCCACAACTCATCTCTCTTTTTCCACAGGGTCCAGGGGGTACTGTGGGCAATGGTAATGAGCTGCTCAAGGAGCCAGATGCAGTTTGAGGTCTGGAGGGTGTCTGTGTGATAACTGTCAGTCTTTTCCTGACCACCCTAGTCTCTAGTGATATCCTTTCCTGCAAACTCATCAATGTTGTCTCTTTAGCCTCCTCTGTATATGGTTATATGTTTCGGTGATAACATTTAATAAGCTGACTATAGAATAAAATAGAAAAATCTTTAGATGGACAATTCAAAGCCTTTAAAATTTGACTTCAATTTACCCTTCAAAGTGTGTCTCAGATCTCAAACCTACCCAGTTCAAGGCAAGATGGCCCTTTATTCTTCACTCTGCCTCAACATCGGCTTTACTCTTACTTCCTGACCATCTATTTTTAACACAGTATCAAAGTAACTTTTTAAAAATTTAAGCCATATCATGACTTTCCTCTGCACAAAACCCTCTAATAGTTTCCTTTGTCACTCATAAAAAACAAATTACCTTTATCATAGCTCATGAGGCCCTTTGTCATCAGTCTCCACTCCCTACCCCCGCTCCATGACTTACCTTTCTACTCTACTTTATTCTATACTAACCACACTGGCCTGTTTGTTTTTCTCAATATACCAAACATACTTCCACCTCAGGATCTTTGCATTTACTGCTCTTTTTGCCTGCACTGCTCTTTTCTTTTTTGTTTTATAAAAAAATTTATTTAGTTAGTTAGTTTTGGCTGTGTTGGGTCTTCGTTGCTGCACATGGGCTTTCTCTAGTTGTGGCGAGCGGGGGCTACACTTCATTGCGGTGTCTTCTCTTTGTTGTGGAGCACGGGCTCTAGGTGCGCAGGCTTCAGTAGTTGCAGCACACGGGCTCAGCAGTTGTGGCACACGGGCTTAGTTGCTCTGCTGCATGTCGGATCTTCGCGGACCAGGGATCGAACCCATGTCCCCTGCATTGGCAGGCAGATTCTCAACCACTGCGCCACCAGGGAAGCCTTGCACTGATCTTTTCTTGAATATCTACTTTAGTCTTCACTCATTTCCTCAATTCCTTCTGGTCTCAACTCAAGTATCTCTTTGACACAATGGTTTTCATTAGCCACCCATTTAAACTATTATGTGCCACCTTGCCCCTCCCCACTTGTGACTTTCAAGTCCCAGGCCCTCTTTTATCTTTCATGTGACACTTTGTACCATCCTATACAACATGCTTTCTTATTTGTTAAGCATGCATATTGAGCTTCTCTTTAAAACCAAAAGTCTTGGGACCACAGACTTCTTCATTTCTATATTTCCACCTCTAGCACACAACAATATCCTTGGCATACAGTTGAGCCTTGATGTAATCTTGTGGAGTGATTGCATAAATGTCAAATGTTCTCGTGTCCTGCTCATTTGCTTAGACTTTTCATTTTCCATGCATGCCACTGCCTTTTCCTTCTTAGCCTGGCCTTTATTTCTAATTTTGTCCAAGTCCCATGTCTTCTGTATAATTTGTAGTAATATTCCTATTCATGGTGAGCTTTCCCTCCTATGAGCCCTTAAAGAGTTTTGAATGTCAAACATATTTGGCAATTATGAAACACAATATTATTTTCTTAGAAGAAAAATCTAATGTCTTTGAATGCAATGACATTCTTTTGTTTTTTTTCTGTATCTCAAGTTTTTCCTTTGTCTCTAAAGTCTGATAATATTTTATTGAATCTGATTAATTTTACACGTTTATAAGATCATTGTCTTAACTAATCTTTCCAAAAACAGTACTTTAGATATTATCAGCCACGGTATATTCTGTTCAGGCAAAATAAATTTGTTTTTTGTTAACATAGGATATTCGATGTAAGTATAATCAATTAAAACGTGTAGTTATTCTGGTCCTAGATCAGTCCCGTTGACAACAGCCTGGAATCTGAAGAACTGGAAGTTTTTCTTAGGTCTGAACCATTTATAATGATGATCTAGCCAAATGAAGTAACTTCTAAATCATTACAGAAAGATTAAATTATAGTCAGCATAATGTTGCTATTGGTATTTTAAAATATTCTAATTCTCTTAAGATGAGTAATTTATATTTGAAAATGTGCATGTAACCTTTCTCTACTCCAAAGTATCATAGTGTTTCAATAATTTCTCTTTGACTTTATTATTACCCTTTATTGTTGGTAGTAGAGTAAAAATCTGTTGTGTTTCAGACTGAAAGTTTCTTGATTGTAAGGATTAAACCTTGAAGTTATAAAATGAGGAAAAATAATAATACATATCTCATAGGGTAGTAGTGAGAATTAAATGAAAAATTCATATAAAACACTCAGCACAAATTCTGACATACAGTGGGAATTTAAATTTAAAAAGCTATTGTTTTTTTTTGTTTTTTTTTTTTGTGGTATGCGGGCCTCCCCCTGCTGTGGCCTCTCCCGTCGCGGAGCACAGGCTCCGGACGCGCAGGCCCAGCAGCCACGGCTCACGGGCCCAGCCGCTCCGCGGCACGTGGGATCCTCCCAGACCGGGGCGTGAACCCGGCTCCCCTGCATCGGCAGGCTGACGCGCAATCACTGCGCCACCAGGGAAGCCCCAAGCTATTGTTAATAATACTATTTATTCTTCTATGAAAGAACCTACCATAGATGCAGTACAAATTTCATGCTAAATAGATATCTATAGATAAAGGATGGATGGATGGGTGGATGGATTGATTGATAGGTAGATCCAATATGGAAGAAAGACCATATACCATAATAACACCATAATACCAGTTTTCAAAAATTCAGTATTAAGGAGATATAGATAAGCATACATATGTTTATTCCATCCTAATCGGCCTTGTCTAGATGATGTAGGGCTGATGAGAATCTTATAAAGATTATCTGAGCAACAGGTAGAGATAATATTATTGAGACCCTGTGTATCTGTTATATCTTTTAATCTTTATAGTGGTTTTATTTAGTAGGCCAGTTTTTGTTTTATTTTGTCTTTCATTTACAAATGAAGACACCTGAGGCTTAGGGACATGAAATAACTTGCCCAAGGATTCACATAAGTGGAAAAGATAGACTATCTCTAGCGCTCTTTCCAATTCATCTTACTGCCTCTCACTAGCCCTGCCAAAGGGTGTTTGCTTTCTTGAATCACTTTCAAACTGGTAGTTACATGTGAAACACATGATTCAAAACATGGGGCACCTCCTACCTTTTTCTGGAAGTTTGGACTAAGGGAACTTCCTTATCTGTTAAGTCTTTAAATTAAGATTTTCCAGGTGCTATAGATTGAATATTTATGTACCTCCAAAATTCATATGTTGAAATCCCAACCCCCAGTGAGCTTAAAGTTGGAGCTGGGGCCTTTGGGAGATGATTAAATCATGAGGGTGCATCTTCATAAATGAGATCAGTGTCCTTATAAAAGACACCCAAGAGAGTTCCCTTGCCCCTTCTGTCATGTGAAAACACAGAAAGAAGACAGTCTTCTATGAACCAGGAAGCAGACCTTCATCAGACAGAAAATCTGTCAGTGCCTTGATCTTGGACTTCCCAGCCTCCAGAACTGTGAGAAATAAATTTCTGTTATTTATAAGCCACCCAGTCTATGGTATTCTGCTATAGCAGCCTGAACTAACACACAGGGCTGTGAAGGTTTTAACCTTTTCTGAAAGGCTTTTGAAAATCACAAGTAGGTGAGCGTAGCTATACCATGGATAATCACTGCCAATTCATTGTAATTTGTATTGTAAATACTCAAGCAATTTCCCCTTTACTGATATATTCTGATCTTGGTGTTGGTCATATCTTAACACAGAAAAAAGATGTCCAGTATACCCAAGACCATCCATGCCCTTAAATAACTGTCTCACATTAATAGGTAAGGGAAGAAGGCACACACAATACTCTATACCAGATCAAGAGAAAATTAGAAATCATGATTTTCAAGGATGCCAAAGAGTGTTCAATGCCAAAAAGTAGTACAATTCAGAAGAAAGCCAGATAATGTACAATATATTTTTGTTTTATTGATGATTCTCACTGCTGTGCTGATACACCCTCCAACTATATTTTATTGATTTATTAAATAGAAATTGGGTGCGATTTATTTTTTAAAAGGCCTATTTCCAGATTGAAAGGCAGTTTTCTCTACAAAGATAGACTGTTTCTTGCCCATAAATGGCAAAAGTTGAGCCATGTTCTCCCAATATAATTCAGAAGTAGAAAACAAAGAATGCTATTTTAGTCAAGCACTAATTATTTTCTATATTGCTTACAACTCATATTTGGAGCTGAATTTAGGTCACATTCACCCACAAATCTTTCTGGAAAGAAACAAAAAATGGACACCTGATTAAATTTGGTAAAGTGAACGTGCCGTTTATCTCATCTCTTTCCTAAGTGACAGAGCATGAGAATGTACAAAGGTATATACATCTGCAATGACAGTGCAGAATACAAGACAACAGAAAGTTGGAAATCAATAGAGTAGCGTCTGACTTATTAACAGCAGTTCCAAAAAAACTTAATCTTAAAATAGAAATGGGAAAGGCATTCCCAATTTGCATAAAAGAGCTTAAATGGCTTAGCCATTGATTGCATAAGGGAAGTGGGTTTATAAACAAGAGACTGTTTAAAAATCTGTTTAAGAAGTAGTTTGACTCCCCAGTCCCATGCCCATATCTACGCGATAGGGAATCAGCTCTCTCACTCTCCAGCAGAATACTGCCAGCCTTCTGGAAGGGGATATGATGCTCACCATGCAGGAGACTGGCAGTCTCTTCACTAGTGATTATCACTTTACTCTCCCACACACTTTGGATATAAAAACAATCCAAAGTGTCACTGACATTGGAGGTTCTCCAAGGAAATAACCCATTCAGACTAACTTACAATAAAGATGACAGTTGATAAGCATAAAGCGTCTCCTTCCATAATGGCAGAAATTCCAATGGGCGTTTTAGTGCCCCTACTCTTAAATATGAACCAGGTATCACCAGATAGCTAAAGAAAGCATCTAACATGAAAGGCAGACAAAAATAAATAGAAACACACACCAAAGCCAGGAAAGACTCTTAGAAGGTATTTTCATATTTAGGGAAAATAGTTATCAAGTTTGGGAAAAAATATACTCATTTATTGAATAGTTTAGCTGAGAATAGCAATTTCTTGACCATAATATAAACACTGACAATTGAGGGACAACATAACGTAGTAGTTAAAACATGGCCTCTGGAGCCAAACTCCTTGGGCCTGAAGTTCAGTCTTTGAGACTGTAGTTTACTAACAGAACACCACTTATTCTTACTCATCCCCTCTGTGCCTCAGTTTCCCTTCTGTAGAATATACATGAAATAGTACTTACCTCCTAGACTAGGAAATAATGTTGTGAGGATTAAATAAATATTTGTAAAGTTTGTGGACAATGTCTGACACATAAAAAGCACAAGAAAAATGTCTGTAAGAGACTGACCTAAACAAAATGATGGTGTAACTGTAATACTAAGAATACAGAAGTAGAAGTGTATGTGTGTATGGTAGAGATGAAGATGGAAGGAAAGGGAGCTAAATATTCATTTTCTGCACTGGGAAAGACCTCCCTAACTGGAAAAAAACAAGAAGAAGCAACCTACATATGTTATTTCAAAACGTAATGGTCTCTCTCACACAAAAAGGAAAAACATGTTTTTCTAGAGGTCAAAAATGGGGATAGGAGTGGTTGGAGGAATACCAATTCCGAAATAAAA
Organism: Physeter macrocephalus; assembly: GCF_002837175.3. NCBI lineage: Eukaryota > Metazoa > Chordata > Mammalia > Artiodactyla > Physeteridae > Physeter > Physeter macrocephalus. The sequence goes on from NC_041221.1 coordinate 156,309,970, forward strand.
ATTTACAACTATGTGACTTGTTTAAACATAGGCAAGCACAACTTTGATAAATTTACTTAGAAATATGTTACATGTATAATATAAAAAAGAAAGTAGCCCTGGCAATGTTTAACCACATATTCTGATATGATTTTTTGTCATTTTAACCATTTGCCTGGAACTTTTAAATCATTTGAATTTTTCCTCGAGCATGAAGCCCTCTTGCTACTTCTAGACCTTGTCTTGACTTTGGGGGCTCTTAGTGGTAATCATAGCAGCTGTAATATAAACACTTATGGCAAAGTTTTCTACTTTACCATGTGAGTAGTGACTCCTGTGCACGCTCTCGCTGAACTTTAAGGGGTTGGAAACTTCACTGTAGAACAAGTTAACCTATTCCCCACATATGGTATTAAAATAAACAATTCCCTTAGCTGAACAGCAATACATTCCCTACTCACTATTATTTCACTAAACACCATAACCCATTAGAAGATGGGTGAAATCATGATTACCTACATTTAAAGGAAGGAGAACAAAAAACACAGGAACATTAAAAGGGAATTATGTGACCAAGCATCTGTCTTTAATGCAAGAAGGATATTATGACTCAGATGGTATTATCTATAATCATGTAAATCATATTTGGAGAAAATGTACTCAAATTACCAAAAGGCATTTATTTTATAGAAGATGTGGAACTTGAAGACCCTGAGGAAAGAGAAGATGGTGGAAAAAAGGAAGAACGCATGTATCTCTCTTGAATAATTTAATTCTTGGATGCAAGGTATTAGATGGGATCAGACATCAAAAACCGAAATCTGGAAGAAGTGACGGGAACATAAATGAGCAAAGCTGTCAAGAGAGGAAGGAGCAGCTGGCACTCAGCTCTGGCTGACGGTAGCCATGCAGAAACAGGTCTGGGAAGGACACATTTCAATTCTCCCTGAGAAGCCAGCAATCAAACAGTTGTATGTCAAAAAGGCAATTTGAAAAATTTGAGCATAATTTAAAGGAGGAAAGGGATGGAGAAAGGGAGGGAAGGAGGGATGGAGGGAGGGAGGGAGGGAGGGAAGAAGGAAGGAAGGAAGGGAGGGAGGGAGGGAGGGAGGGAGGGAGGAAGGAACTCTTAAAGAAGCTTCCAGCTATTGTATTTTAGCATATCTTCACGAGCAGGGGTGTATCTTTCTCTACGCCTGTTCCTAAGTTCTAGTAATACCATCCTTATCAATAAAGTTAACTTGGCAAGTGGGAATACATATGAATTAGGTCTCCATTTTCTGAAGACATACAGGAAGTTTTCAAGAACAAATTATTTTATATTCAAAACCTAAGAGTTCTAATTATTATTCTTATTATACCCCAACAGATTAAGACTTACTAGCAGAGGGCTTCCCTGGTGGCGCAGTGGTTGGGAGTCCGCCTGCCGATGCAGGAGACGCGGGTTCATGCCCCGGTCCGGGAAGATCCCACATGCCGCGGAGCAGCTGGGCCCGTGAGCCATGGCCGCTGAGCCTGCGCGTCCAGAGCCTGTGCTCCGCAACGGAAGAGGCCACAACAGTGAGAGGCCCGCGTACCGCAAAACAAACAAACAAACAAAAAAAAAACCCAAGACTTACTAGCAGAAATAAATGAGTTGGGTAATATGTATATTGGCTTTTTGTAGCGGGGAGGGCATTTTGTTTATATTTATTCTTTCCTGAACAAAGCTGAATAGTAAAGCTGACGATTTGAGTACAAAGCATTGTGACTGGAATCTGAAGCCATGTCCAGTGCATCAGCTGCCTGAGACTGCCTTCACTCAACCCATTTATTTTCTTGTTATTACAAACAATTTAATAAGTTCTGGCTTGTTTTAGTATTGTTATAGCTAATTAAAATTGGAAGAAAATAAAAATCTGAATTGAAAAATTTTGTGTAAGAATACTTATAAATGTAACAGAGTACTATAATCTCTACATTTCCGAGTTAAAGGAAACAAAGTCTTATTGAATGGCTGCTGAGTACTCTCCTACTTTCAGAAAGAGGCAGTCATATTTTAACTAGTGCATTAACAAAATAACCCATGTATTTTACCTACAGGCTTGATTCTAATCATTCAGTTTAATTTAAAAATCAGATTTCTTTTTCTATTGTGTATGCTTTTCCCACAGCTATTGACTACTGCAATATTGGAAAATTGATGAATTTTTCTATTATTTGTCTAATTATTAGTTTCCATTGTTGAGGCATGTAATCCATATTTGAGATGCTCTATTAATAATATAACTTAATAATGGTACTGATATACAATTTTTATTTCCCATGCTCTTTGTACACAGATTTACTGTGAACCAACACAGATACTTGCTTCACAGTCACAGGACAGTACCTAATTTATTTTAATGTATAAACAGACTCTGAACCCCATATGAGAAAAGCCTTTATTTTACTCACTGAACACTCAGCACCTGAAAGATAATAGTTCACATATACCTTCATTTAATGAGAGTTTACGGAACACGAGGAAGTGGGGCTTGTTTTGTGGTCATCAATCACTTTCTTTGATGTGCAGATATTTCAAGACACTATAAAACTGATAAGGTCATCTTATAGTTTGTATGTGTGCATGCGTGTGTGTGTGTGTGTGTGTGTGTGTAGCTGCTTGATCTCTTTGTGTTTAATCGTAGTGGTAGTAGACAATTGATACCGTTTTAATCATTCTTATGAAAGACTTTCCTATGGGACTGCTGTCAGAATCCTGGTGCTATCTTTGATAATGATAATGATGAGAGAGAGTGAAAAAAAATGCAGCTTCTGACATTCAGAAGTTGGCCTGACACTCATGTTATTCTATCAGACACAAACATTCTCACAAAATACCATCCTCACACAAGGTTACACTGAAACTATGATAAAATGAGACCACTTAGTAATTTTGTCTAAGCACAATAAAAACAATGTCTATAGACCACCCATAAATAAACACTACTTCTTTACTAGTCACAACCTTTCCTCTTTCTCGTCTTCCCTCACTATAGATGATACTTGAGATATCCAACCATAGAATTGCCCTCCGTTTCTGGCAGCATCCAATCTAGAGAGAACCCGCACTACTTTAGACCTTCCCCCAATTACCTGACCAAAGCTCAAATCCTATACAGGCTCTTTCTAACACCCTTTTACTGGGACAGTTAGTACACGGTTCCCCATGATGTGTATTCTCCCTTGCTGAAATGAATAATAAGCCCAACTTCCTCAGCTACAGGTATGTTCCTGGAGGTCTCTGGCTAGAGGGCACTGATGATAATAACAGCAACAACAACAACAATCTATTGCTCACGTTACTACAGCCACTATCCTTCTTGCTACTTTGTTTTCTGCGCTTCACTTTTTAAAAATTGAAGTATAGTTAATTTAAAATATTGTGTTAGTTGCAGGTGTACAGCAAAGTGATTCAGTTATAAATATTCTTTTCCAGATTGTTTTCCCTTATGTGTTATTACAAAATATTGAGTATATTTCCCTGTGCGATATAGTAGGTCCTGTTGGTGATCTATTTTATATATAATAGTGTGTATCTGTTAATCCCAAACTCCTAATTTATCCCTCACCCCCCACCCCCATTTTTCCCCTTTGGTAACGATAAGTTTGTTTTCTATGTCTGTGAGTCTATTTCTGTTTTGTTTGTAAGTTAATTTGGGTTTTTTGTCTGTTTGTTTTGTTTTTTGTCAGATTATTCATAACACTTATTTTTAAATTAATTTTTATTGGAGTATAGTTGATTTACAATGCTGTGGGATTGGGAAATTGGGATTGACATATACACACTACTATATATAATAGATAACTAATAAGAACCTACTGTATAGCACAGGGAAAAGAATCTCCTTGCTACTTTGAATGCAACTCACACACCCTCCTCCTCAGGACATTCTGTTCTCGCTGTTCCTTCTGCCTGGATAATTATTAACTAGTGACCTGCATTATTCCTCTCCAATTTCTTCCAGATCTATATAAAAGTGATTACTGGATAATAAACTGTTGCAAAACTCAGAGGCTTAAACAGCATTATTTTATTCTCAGTCATGTGTGTGTGGATTTTCTGGGGGTCAAATGAACTAGAATGGGCTTGTCTGTGGTTTCTGCTTCAAGCTGTGGGCCCCAGGACTGGAGGGTACCACTGTGGGTTGAGCCCATGTACGTTTCATATATATTCATTCTGTAGTGAACGGACAATAGTCATCTATAAGAAATGTTCTCATGCAAATCGTAGAGCCACAAAACAGTATGCTTCACTGCATAAGCACATTTCAAGCTTTTGTTTTCTTCATAGCTGCTAACATCCCATTGATCAAAGCAAGTCACATCACCAAGTCTAAAAGAAGCAGGGTAGTGGGCTCCTCCTTTAGTGGCAGGAACTACAAAGTTATATGACATAGGGTGTGGATATAGGGATAAGTGAAGAATTGGGACTTGGACCCATAACTCAATCTACCACAAGATCTCGGCATAAATTTTATCTTTAAAGAGAGAACTTCCTCAATCACTCTGTCTAATGTCACAGCTCCTCCATCCCCATTGCTTCCTTTTATCAAGCTTTATTTTCATTTAAAGTTTCACAATCTGATCTGTGTGTTTGTGTGTGTTTATTACAGAATTTGCCAACCTAGCCCACCCCCATACCCAGCCATACACACACATGGATGTAAGCTCCAAGGAGGACAGAATTTGGTCTGGCTTGTTAATTGCTGTGTCCTCAGTACTTAGAATGCACCTGGTACTTATTAGACACTACATTACTATTGAGGACTCTGGGATCCTAAAGCCAAGAGGAGGTCTTATGAAGATAGAAATACCTATGGACACTGACACTTCAATAGGTAGAGAATACTATTCCATTATTGGCCCAAGGTGGAGGTCATTGGTAGTCTATAAAAACGGTAATTATTAGCTATATGTAAAATGAGAAAATTGCTGTAGGATTATATATTGATGAATTATCATTCAGTTGAAATGTATATTTTAAGATGAGAGGAAGAGAAAGGTTTAGTGATATTTATTACTTCAAAGATGGCTTATATTTTATTTACACAGACTGTTTCCAATTTAGAAATTATAATACAGAAGCAACAAGGATTGACCTAAATCCAACGGAGGACTAAAATAGTAAAATGGGGCTTCCCTGGTGGCGCAGTGGTTGCGCGTCCGCCTGCCGATGCAGGGGAACCGGGCTCGTGCCCCGGTCTGGGAGGATCCCGCATGCCGCGGAGCGGCTGGGCCCGTGAGCCATGGCCGCTGAGCCTGCGCGTCCGGAGCCTGTGCTCCGCAACGGAAGAGGCCACAGCAGAGGGAGGCCCGCATACCACAAAAAAAATAAATAAATAAATAAAATAGTAAAATGAACACAATTTCAAAAGAACTGTCTAAGAACTTTCCTCTAGATAAAGTTCAGTTTATATTGGTTTTCTCATAATGCCCAACTATCTTTCTCTTCTTTTTTTTAAATCTATTTATTTATTTATTTGTTTGTTTGTTTTTGGCTGCATTGGGTCTTTGTTGCTGCATGTGGGCTTTTCTCCAGTTGCGGTGAGCAGGGGCTACTCTTCATTGCGGTGCATAGGCTTCTCATCGTGGTGGCTTCACTTGTTGTGGAGCATAGGTTCTAGGCACACGGGTTTCAGCAGTTGTGGTTCGCGGGCTCTAGAACGCAGGCTCAGTAGTTGTGGCACATGGGCTTAGATGCTCCGTGGCATGTGGAATCTTCTGGGACCAGGGCTCGAACCCATGTCTGCTGCATTGGCAGACAGATTCCTAATCACTGCACCACCAGGGAAGTCCTATTTTTCTCTTCTTAATGACTATTAGGGGCATTTGTTTCTGGACATTTCACCGAAAAATGATGATGACTCGTAACACTCACACGTACTGAAATATCAACATGTGTGATGAATCTGACAATGAATGACATATTTTTTTCTTAAATTTGTTGAAATATTTTTCTTAATACAGACAAAATATAGGTCTAGCTACACTAAAGAAGTTTCACTAATATTTAGCAGTCAAGCTTAAAAATTATAAATTGACTATTAAACCTTTAATTATATAAAAGAGGAAAACAACTATAATAAAGATGAAAAATTTATTTTAAAAAAAATCTAATTTGTGTTAAATCTGAGTCAATATTAAAACTATTTTGGGATTGGCATTTTGTTATTTCAGAGATGAAATTACATGCATTTCAAGAAAAAAATGCTTGAATGCTTAGAGATGGCATTTTAATTTTGTCTGCACACTGCTAAATATTCACATATTTGAAGATATATTCATAGGATGAAAATAAATAACACAGATAAACATATTTTTTTTCCATTTTACAATCAAGATTTCTTGGCACCAATAAAGATTTTGGATTGTGCAAGTTTCTGAAATATAGGATCAGAGTTAGAAGGGTTTTAAAAGTCAGTTTACTGAGCAATGTCAAAAACTCCATTACAGAATACCTCTCAGATGCTCATCCATCCTCTAATTGCGTATAGTGCAAGGACAATGAACTCACTATTTCCCAAGACACTCCATGCTAATATTGATAATCCCACTTATAGAAAAAGTCTTTCTATGCTATTCCCCTGGAAAATGAAAAATAATACATAAATTGCAACAAATTCTCCTCTATTTTTTATAACTGCAAAAATATATAATTAAAATCAAGACTAGGTTCTTTTCCCATATTGGCCATTACAGAGTACTGAGTAGAGTTCCCTGTGCTATAGAGCAGGTTCTTATTAGTTTAGTTATCTATTTTATATATAGTAGTGTGTATATGTCAATCCCAATCTTCCAATTTATATCTCTTTATCCCCTGGTAACCATAAGTTTGTTTTCTTTTTATTTTTTTAATTGGTGTATAGTTGCTTTACAATGTTGTGTTGGTTTCTACTGTACAGTGAAGTATAAATCAACTATACTCCAATAAAATTTTTAAAAAAGAATAAAAAATAAATCAAGACTAGTGTTCCAAAAGTTGAACCTTCTAAAGTCCCCTCAATTCATTTGATTGCAAATATCTGCAAAATCTTTCTTCCAGAATTTTTGTTAACAGTATGATTTAGACCTCTTTTTAAAACTACAGAAACAGATCCAGAAGGAGAAAAAAATATGTTGGCAGAAGTATGATCAATAAAAAGAGCTTGGACTAGAATTTATAATTTTAAACCATAGTTGAGGACTCCACTTCAGTTCCTATATTATAGAAGAGTTATGACTGAGGTGTATACATCTACAAAATAAAGTATATATATTATTCATAAAGTAGATAAAAAATGAAACATAATTTTATTCATGTCATTCATTCATTTATTACAAAACTCCTAATTGAATGTTTAATAGGTGTCGGATCCTGTGTTAGGCACCTAATAGCTCACAGACACAGAGGCTTTTATAAAATCACTGTAGAAGTATAGCAACAGAGACCTTCCATATACAAAGGTTTTGATACCAACCTAGTCAAAGAGACATAGGTACAAAATTAACTTTTACTAAGAGGAACACTGATGCTGTTGTGGCATCTCAGACTGAGAATGAGATTCATTTGTTGGTGCAATAAATTGCTAAAGGCAGTGGTATAGAAAATGACTGTAGAGCTAAATAAAGCCCTAGAGGTTGAACCATGGCACTAGGTGCTACTCAACTGAGCTGACAGGCACCAGCTCTTGCTAAAACCAGCAATTTTTCATCCAGTTAATTGTGAACCAGACAAACATGGTCTGAAAAATAAACCTTGGTGTAATCTGCAAGTATTAACCTCTGTTTTGAGGTATGAAATGAAATGGATAGCCCATTGTTTTTGTCTTTGGTATGAATTGTTTTGTTGAATATGAAACCATCTGTTACTTTACTGGGAGATATAAGTAAAGGTGGCAAATGCTTATTTATAATGGCCGTCTTTTTCTTAGACTTGTTAAAGATAAAAAAAATTGTATGGGGCCCTAACAGAAATTCTAATTCCAGAAAACCCAGAAGGTGAACATCTCCTTTGAGCAATGGCTCTTTACTACTTTGAAAGGGGAAGAGAGATTTTAAACATAATTAAAATAGTGATCTTGCAAATCTTTCACCTATAGGAGATTTTCCTATTAATAATTTGTGCTACATAATAGGCCATTTGAAGATTAATTGACTATGTAGAAACCATGTGTTCAGGGTCCCTGGAACTATCTGACACGCATAGTTGTATACATTTTTCTCAATATATTGGTAGATGATCTGTGTTAAGATAATACCCTTGGAATCCACTATCAGGAAGAGATGAATACTTTTATGAATGTGTTGTGTTTCATGAGGTGTCTCTTTGACTGCATATTTCTTAGAGTAAAGGTACATTAATATTAGTCATCTACTTCTTTTAAAGTTTTAACTGTTTGCAGATAAGATGAACAGAAATGAACTTATTTACGTAACAATGATTATTAGGAAATAAACTTTCCAACACCTTGCATAAACTCAAGGTATCCCATTATCCAGCTACCCTGTACCATTTTCTTCACCACATAAGGATCCAGAATATATTATCCATAATTCTGTTCTCTAAAACTTGAAATTCTGAATTGCAATGATTCTACCCAAATATCCTTAAGACTTGTAAAAGAGTGATATTTATAAATTTATCATTATTGTCCAATAAGTTGACAAAGATCAAAACCTGAAACTTTGTTTAGTCCAGGAGTCAACAAACTACTCTAGCAAGCTAAATCCAGCTTGGTGCCTTTTTTTTTGGTAAACAAAGTTTTACTGGAACATAGCCATACCTATTCCTGTACTTATAGTCTATTACTTCTTTCATGCACAGTGGCAGAGTTGAATAGTTGCAATAGGGCATATAGCCCATAAAGCCTAAAATATTTACCATATGACTATATACAGAAAAATTTTTGATCCTTGGTCTAGACTGTATACTATGTTTCAATACCACATTCTTATTCATCAAATCTTGTTACTCCTACCTCTTAAATAAATGAATCTTTATTTAATTCACCCTTCTCCATTATCTCTGCTACAAAGCTAATCCAGTTCCTTACTATGCTTCCCTGAATGAATACATCTTCTTAACTGGTCTCCTGTAGTCCCACCATAATCAATTCACCTTCAATACTAATGATGTGTAAAGAAGTGGGTCTAACGGAAACAGCCTAAATGTCCAATGACAGATGAATGGGTAAAGAAGATGTGGTACACACACACACACAAACACACACACTGGAATATTACTCAGCCATAAAAAAGAATGGAAAAAAAAATGAAATAGTGCCATTTGCAGCAAACGTGAATGGACCTAGAGATTATCATACTAAGTGAAGTAAGTCAGAAAGAGAAAGACAAATACCACATGATATCACTTATATGTGGAATCTAAAATATGACACAAATCACATATCTATGAAACAAAAATAGACTCACAGACACAGAGAACAGACTTGTGGTTGCCAAGGGGGAGGGGAGTGGGGGGGAAGGATTTGGAGTTTGGGATTAGCAGAGGCACACTATTATATACAGGATGGATAAACAACAGGTTTCTATTGTACAGCACAGGGAACTATAGTCAATATCTTGTGACAAACCATAATGGAAAAGAATATGAAAAAGAATGTATATATATATGTATATATATAAGTATAACTGAGTCACTTTGGTGTACAGAAGAAATTAACACAACATTGTAAATCACCTAAACTTCAATAAAATTTTTTAAAAAAGAAAGGGGTCTATTAAACTTTCAGAGAGCTTAAGAAAACTGTCCAAATTTATTAGCATCTTGTATAAAGCTCTTCACATTCTAGGCTCAAATTAATTTAAATCAGACTTACTCATTGCCTTGCATGAAGTCAAGACTATTACCCAGCTACCCTATACCATTTTTTTCACCAGCATCTTGCTTTTGCATGTATGTTTCCTCTTCCTGGTATGCCTATCTCCTCCTTAACAGACCAGACAAACTCCTACTCATATTTTAAGCCCTTTCTTAAATGTCACATGCACAGCCAAGCCCTTTCTGATTACCAATGGCTTAAATGTTAGTGTTTTCTAATGAGCCCTAATAGTACTTTGTATGTACCTCTTACCACATTGTACTGGACATACTTATTTGTATCTGATTTTTATACAGGTCATTTTCTGTGACATTTTCGTGAGTTTTTCAAGGACCAGGACCATGAGTTAGTCACCTCTGTCTCTGAAGCCTTGAACAAAACCTGGCTGGGTAAATTAGTGTTTGCTTAATGGATAAATAAAAAAAGTGGCATTCAGAGTATCCTAAAATCATGAGAGTCTTTTCTATGAAGTGGTTGCTGCCATTAAATCTCTATTTTAATTTACTCTGATTCCCACTTGCTTAATAACATCTCCCAAATTTAAAAGTCAGTATATTAATATTATGAACAGGTGCTAAATGTATATGGGAATTTATTCATATTTGTAGAATAATTATCTGTCATAGCCATCATATACATAATGGCTACATCTATATGTGTTCATTTATTTACTCAATCTACTGGGTGATTATTATTCCAGAATCCATACTAATCTCTGAGGATAAAGTGATAAGCAAAGCAGACAGTCTCTTCCCTCATAAAGCTAACCATCTGGTAGGGGAGACAAACAATAAAATTAAATAGACAGACATACCTTTTGATTAGTTTTATATCAGAAATGAATAATACAATGTAACAGAAGATAGGAGTTGGGGCTACTTAAGGAGTTCAGGAAGTTTCTGTGAGAAGGTAACATTTGAGCAAAGATTGGAAGGATAAGATAGAGCCAGTAACTGTGGTAATTGTGTGGTAGTAAGTCTATTCTAGGCAGAGAGAATAGACTGAATCTAGACCCTGAGGCATGAAAAAGTTGAGAATTTTAAGGAATGGACAGAGAGTTTTTTGGTTACGACTTAGTAACAGTGAGGTAGAATCAATTGAGGCTAAGAACTAAAGATCTACCTGCACATTCATAGCCTTGACAGTGAAAGTTAGATTTACTCAAAAAATTTTAGGAAGCCTTTGGCAAGCTTTAGGCAAAGGATTAATTTCTACCAATTTGTGTAATAAAAAAAAATTCTGGTTTCTGTGTTGAGATTGTATTGGAAGGGTAGAAGTTAAGATATCATTAAATAGAACATCATTCTAATAAAGGCAAGAATTGTCAGTGCTTTGGTCTAGGTGCTAAGATAATAATAATAAGATGGATAAAGTGACTACATAGAGGTATCATGATTGAGAATACTAATTCATGATTGCTAGACATGATATCTGGTATTAACTCTGTGTCTTAATCCATCACATATGATGCCAAGATCATAACTTTGGTTCCAGATGGTTCTATTAGCTTTTTTATTCCACGATTATCAAGGGTCCAAAAAAAGCCTCATATAGGTTCATATTCAGTAGACATGGGGTGACAGTATGGTTGGGTAAATGTAAAATTTTCTCTATTAAAGAGATAATTCCTCATACTTATTCATTATAACTCCATGTATCATTAATTTAACACAGGGATTGGCAACCTTTCCTTAAGGGACCAGTGAGTAAATAGTTTAGACTTTGTGGGCCATGCAGTTTCTGTTACAAGAACTCAGCTTTGCAGTTGTAGCACCAATGCAGTCATAGACATTATGTAACTGAACATATGTGGTTGTGTTCCAATAAAAACTTTATTTATAAAACAGGCAGTAAGTATGATTTGGTTTTGAGGCTGTACTTTGCAGATCTCTGATTTCGCATATGGGTAGTATACTACCATATACCAGGCTTGTTTTAGTTGAGCATATTATTACCTATATCTTACCTTGTGCTAACATACATCTGGATCATAATTAATATTTAAATACCTTGTGAAATGCTGAAACTGAAATAAACATAGAATGATTTTAAGAACCAGAATAACAGAGACGGTTAAATTGATCATGATCCTATTTTTATCAATGAGTTTGAAAAAAATTTATGAATAAAAATTTTTCCCTATCTCAGCCTATTGAAACGCTATACTCACTTAAAGACCCCACTCAAATGCTTATCTTTTTGGTGAACTTTCTAGTTCTTTGACTTACTCTCTCTGACAAAGTGATTTTGCCTATTCTCTGTGATCTCACAGATTTAGTTCTTAAGTACATTATGGAGCTCATCATATTGTATTAAAACTATTTATGTGACTACATCATTTATCATGTTCCAAGCTTTTGGTGAGCACTATTTCTTACTCATCAGTAATTCAGTTATCTTTTATTAAAAAATTCTTATTAGATACCAACTGTGTGTAGACACTATTCTAAGTGCTGAGGATATAGTAGTAAATAATATACGCTTGGTAGTTTTTCTTATAGGGAAACAGATACCACAAAAGTGAACAAGTATTTTCCATTAAAATTTAAAAGATCCATGAAGAAAATAAAATGATGAGTAATTAAAAAGAGTGCTTGGGAGTCTCTTTTAGCTAGGGTGGTCAGAGTAGACCACTTCAAGCTGGTGATATTTGAGGATTTGAATTATGAGAACAGGGTGGTCAGAGCTATGAGATGGAGGATACCACCTCCCCACAGCTCTCCCTCCAAGCAAACAAACAAACAAACAAATGGTATTAAAATAGCAAGTGTAAAGTCTCTGAGATTCAATTTATTTTTATAAGTTATAAAAACAGAAATAAGGACATTACAGTGCAAATGATGAGTTTAAGAAGTAGACAGGAACCAGATAAAAAAAGCCTTGCAAGCTACCTTGTACAAAGCTGTATTTTCCAAAAAGCACTACAATGAACAGCCTGTCTCACATGTTATTCCAAAACTGTGCCACTTTCCCCATCAAGAGACAGCATCCATTTCACCTTCACATGAATTTAGGTTGGGCTTTCTGACTGCCTTGAGTAATAGAGTAAGGCAGAAGTAAGACTCTATGACATTCAAACCATACAAAGAAAGGATTTCTGCCTGGTTCTTTCGTGGGATGCTCACCCTTGGAACTCTGCCATCATAACATGAGGAATCTCAGGCCACATGAAGAGTCCCTTGTGGAAAGAAACTGGGCTCCTGGCTCTCAGAAATGATTGAGTTCCTAGCCAACAATCAGCACTCAATTGCTGTCTTGGAGAGGTTTGTTGGCAGCAAAAGAAAACTAGAACATTTAGTTAGGAGCCAAGTTCACTTCATAATCTGTGCCTGGGACAGATAAGGCCATAATTAAATCAATATGGATATTAAGGGAATCATAGAAGAACACATGAATAAACAATAATTGCAGAAAATGTTTCCTCTGCGTAAATGAACTCAGATAATCTCTGTGACACTAATCCTAGCCATGATTTCTAAGCGTACTTAAATTCAAACATTTATCATTGTATTTATTATTTTGTAATAGACTTTATTTTTTAGGTCGGTTTTAGCAGAAGGTAAAGATATTTCCCATATACCTCCTGCCCCCATTCATGTGGAGCCTCCCCAGTTATCAACCTCATTTCCTCAGTTTTGCATTTGGAGATATCAATTTATATGTTATAATTTGGTTGCTATAGAAATATGTTGCCTTAAATTATTGAATATTTCATATATTTTAAGTACATTTTTATTGAAGCATGACATACCTAATGAAACATGCACAAATAATGGATATATAGCTTATGGAATTTCACAAAGAGAACACAGCTGTGAAGACATTAAAAAGCCAGAACATTACTATTACCTGTAGTCCAGAGTCCTCTTCATACCACTCGTAATCTCAACTCCTACCCCCAAAATAACCTCTAAGTTGACTACTAACACATAATTTTGCCTGATTTAAAATGTATGTAAATGGAAGCATACAGAATGTACTTTATGATTTTCATCATGCTGTAGTATAGAGATATATTACATTAATTCTCATTCCTATACAGTATTTCACTGTATGTATTTATCAAAATTGATGTACCATGCTACTCATGATGAACATTAGGGCCACTTCCAGCATTATTAAGAAGTACTGCTACTAGGCACATACATAGGAGTAGAACTGCAAGGTTGCAGGCTTCACATATGCTGTATTTAAGAAGATATCACCAGAGTGGTTGTACTAATCTTACTAATTGATACTTCCACCATTAGTGTGTTGAGAGTTCCTAATTATTCCACATTCTCACCAATGCTTGCAGTTGCCAGTCTTTTCATTTTAGGAAATCTGGTGAATATGCAGGGGTATCTCATAATGGTTTTATTTGCATTTCCTAATGACTAACGCTGTTGAGCACAGTTTCATATGTTTATTGAATATTTGGATACCTTCTTTTGTGAAATATCTATCAAGTCTATCAGATATTTTACTGCATTATTTGCCGCCTTCTTATTGACTGTAGGATACATATGTATATTTTTCTGAATATATGTCCTTCCTTGCATAAAAGTATCACAATTTTTTCTCTCACTAGTCTCATGACTTTCAATTTCTTCATGATGTCTCTTAATTAATAAGAATTCTTTGCTTAAAAGATAGTCCAATTATGATGTTTTTTCCTTTTTGTTCGTGACTTTTGGAGACCTATTTAGGAAATATTTGTCTATCTCCAGGTAATGAAAATTTTCTGCTATGCTTCCTTCTAGAAATATTTTACAATTTGATTCACAGTTCAAGTAAAATTGATTTTTATATATCGATATCTATTTTTCTCATATCAAATTTATTCTATGCCACTTATGAAATGATATCATACTGTATGCTCTTGTGTATGTGTGACTGACATTTTCCACTCAATCTAATGCTTATGAGATTTATCCACGTTGTATTATGCAATTATAATTCACTCATTCTCTTAGCTGGATAATATGCCAATGTATGTATATACTATCATTCATTTATTCATGCTACTTAGAAACACATTTGGGTCACTTCCAGTTTCATGGTGAACATATGCACACATTTCAGTGGATACACAGTCAAACTGATGGTTTTGATGGTATGCTCATGTTCTGATTTAGCAGATAATGCAGAAGAGCTTCTCAAATGGTTGAGTAATTTTACAGTCCAAACAGCACCGTACAGGCACTTTGAGTTTCTATAATTCATCAGATAACTTAGTATTTGTCCTGTCTTTTAAATTTTGCTCTTCTAGTGGTGTGTTGTGGTATTTTTTGCCATTTTAATTTGCATTTCCCTGATAACTAGTGGAGTTGAAGAATCTTTTACGTATTTTCTGGCCATTTGGATATCTTCTTTTGAGAAGTGACTATTCAAGACAACTGTCCAATTTTATGTGAGGTTATCTGTCTTTTTGTTATTAATTTTTAAGACTTTTAAATGTATTCTGGATGTAAATATTTTATTTGAGATATGTGTCATAAACATATTCTCTTACCAAATAATTTATATTTTTCCCTCTCTTAGTGGTGTTTCTTGATTAGGAAAATTTCTAAATTTACTGTATTCTATTTTTTTTCTTTTTAGCACCTTTATCCAGTTAAAAAAAAACTTTTGCTAACCCCCAACTTGTGCAGCTATTGTCTTTATCTTTTCTTTTAAATATTCCACATATTTATAATGAATAAAATATCTTACCTTATACTTTATAAGAGCTAGAATATGTTCTAATAACAGAGTTTTGAACTGAATAATTCTGAAAACATAAAAAATGTGTGTCTGAATCTGTATCCAACTCCTCAACTATCTTCTTTTTACCAGTAAAATATCTTGAAACTACCCACTCCTACCAAGTTCCTAGAGGATAACTTTTATTTCACGTTTAATATTTGATCAAACTTTCAGATAATCTTCAAATTTGAAGGAGTTGGAATGGCTAGTTCTATAATGATCTTTTTTATTTCTGAGATTTATTTTGCCAAAAACAGACTAAAGATCCAAAACTGTATAGTAAACAAAACTGAGAAATGAAAAAAATATGATTCTTCAAGGTTTTGGAATTGTCTAAATGCTGCCAAGGTGTTTTATTCTCATTGATTAAAAATCCATCTTTGAGGGCTTCCCTGGTGGCGCAGTGGTTGAGAGTCTGCCTGCCAATGCAGGGGACGCGGGTTTGTGCCCCGGTCCGGGATCCCACATGCCGCAGAGCGGCTAGGCCCATGAGCCATTGCTGCTGAGCCTGTGCGTCCGGAGCCTGTGCTCCGCAACGGGAGAGGCCACAACAGTGAGAGGCCCGCGTACTGAAGAAAAAAAAACAAATCCATCTTTGAAATGTAAACTGTATACAAGTGTGAATTTAACAGAAATTAAAAGTATGCCCCCCTTTTAAATGACAGATGCACAAGAGATTCACATACAACAGCTGTCTGGTCACTCACACAAACTCCTTATCATTTTCCAACACTTCAGACTGAGTGATTTTGACTGCCATTTGTTCCAGACCAAAGACTTTAAGACCAGACACAAATGTCTTTTTAAATTGCATCTGATTAATATCCCTCAACAGCATATTTGTCACTCCTAAAGACTCCACATATTTTTCTCCAAGGCAAACCTACTCTGAACTGATATGAACATGAAATGAGGCATGGTGAATAAGTACTACCAGATTCTAATGTTACTGAAACTCAGTAATCCTCACTGCTGGAAATACAATATTAAGTTCCTGAAGCAGAGACATAAACTAAATTTTTTTACTTTTTTCAAACTAAAATTTTACTTTTTTTTTTTCTCTCCAAAGTCTGGAGAGAAAATGTATAAATTTGATCAGTGAATAAAAAATAATGTGCTAGGTCATAGAGATGCCACTTAGAAGGAACCCTATTTGACCAAGTTTCCATACAATTCCTAAGAGAAACAAGATCAATTTTCTAATTTGGCAATGTTCTGAGAAAGGCAACCCCTCAGTTTTTTTTCTTAGTGTTTCAAGGTCTCAGTTCTATCCTTCTCAGCAAAATGAGTTTTGTAAGATCTTAAGCTCAAGAACTCTTGCAACCTACGCAATTACATTTTCTCTTTCATGAGTGATCTTTGACCATGAAGTGAAAATGGATGGATACCCATTCACCTTTAAATACCATAAAGATTCACCTTTATAAAAATCTTTTATGCCTCATGATATTACTAAAATACAATTTTATTTAGTTTCATGGGAAAGTGAACAAATGGGACTTAGTGAAACTTAAAAGCTTTTGCACAGCAAAGGAAACTATAAACAAGATGAAAAGACAACCTTCAGAATGGGAGAAAATATTTGCAAATGAATCAATGGACAAAGGATTAATCCCCCAAATATATAAACAGCTCATACAGCTCAATATTAAAAAACAAACAACCCAATCCAAAAATGGGCAGAGATCTAAATAGACATTTCTCCAAAGAAGACATACAGATGGCCAAGATGGGCAAGAGGCACATGAACAGCTGCTCGACATCACTAATTATTAGAGAATTGCAAATCAAAACTACAATGAGGTATCACCTCATACTGGTTAGAATGGGCATCATCAGAAAATCTACAAACAACAAATGCTGGAGAGGGTGTGGAGAAAAGGGAACCCTCTTGCACTGTTGGTGGGAATCTAAATGGATACAGCCACTATGGAGAACAGTATGGAGGTTCCTTAAAAAACTAAAAATAGAACTACCATATGACCCAGCAATCCCACTACTGGGCATATACCCTGAGAAAACCATAATTCAAAAAGTGTCATGTACCACAGTGTTCTTTGCAGCACTATTCACAATAGCCAGGACATGGAAGCAACCTAAGTGTGCATCGACAGATGAATGGATAAAAATGATGTGGCACAAGTATACAATGGAATATTACTCAGTCATGAAAAAGAAATGAAATTGAGTTATTTGTAGTGAGGTGGATGGACTCATACAGAGTCCATCATACAGTGTGAAGCAAGTCAGAAAGAGTAAAACAAATACTGTATGCTAACACATATATATGGAATTTAAAAATATGGTTCTGATGAACCTAGGGGCAGGACAGGAATAAAGAGGCAGACATAGAGAATGGACTTCAGAACACAGGGAAGGGGAAGGGTAAGATGGGATGAAGTGAGAGAGTAGCACTGACATACATACACTACCAAATGTAAAATAGATAGCTAGTGGGAAGCAGCCACATAGCACAGGGAGATCAGCTCAGTGCTTTGTGACCACCTAGAGGGGTGGGATAGGGAGGGTGGGAGGGAGACGCAAGAGGGAGGGGATATGGGGATATATGTATACATATAGCTGATTCACTTTGCTACACAGCAGAAACTAACACAACATTGTAAAGCAATTATACTCCAATAAAGATGTTAAAAAAAATAGACATATGTACCCCAATATTCATTGCAGCACTATTTACAACAGCCAGGTCATGGAAGCAACCTAAATGACCACTGAAAGACAAATGGATAAAGAAGATGTAGTACATATATACAATGGAATATTACTCAGCCACAAAAAGGAAGGAAATTGGGTCATTTGTAGAGTCGTGGATGGACCTAGAGACTGTCATACAGAGTGAAGTAAATCAGAAAGAGAAAAACAAATATTGTGTATTAACGCATATACGTGGAATCTAGAAAAATTGTACAGATGAACCAGTTTGCAAGGCAGAAACAGAGACACAGATGTAGAGAACAAACGTATGGACACCAAGGGAGGAAAGCAGGGGTGTTGGTTGTGGGATGAATTGGAAGATTTGGACTGACATATATACACTAATATGTATAAAATAGATAACTAATAAAACCTGCTGTATAAAAAAATAAAATTCAAAAAATAAAATAAAATTTTAAAAAATGTACTTAGTGTCATGGGAAATGAAGGAAATAAAAATCAATCCCCTGGAACTTTTTAAGCACTTTTTTTCTTAAGTTCACCTAGTAAATATCTCCTCTTTGAAAAGATAAGAGAAAAGCATTTTTTCTATTGATATTACCACATTCTCAGACTCTGAATGGAACACAGTAAATTCTCTAGACCAGTGCTATCCTACAGAAATATAATGTTAGCCACAAATGTAAGAAACATATGTTATTTTACATTTCTAGTAACCACACTAAATGATATATAAAAAACAGGTAAAATTAAATTTAATAATGTTTTATCTAGCCCAATATATAACAATATTATCATTTCAATATGTAATCACTATAAACTATTAATAAGATATTTACTTTTTTGGATATGAAGTATTTAAAATCCAGTGTGTGTTTTACACTTCCAGCACAAGTAATTTGGAATAGCTACATTTTAAGTGTTCAGTAGTCACATGTATCTGGTGGTTACCAAATTGGGCAGTGCAACTGTAGAATATTTGCAGAAACACTTGGAATAAAACCTAGTCTTTTATA
Organism: Physeter macrocephalus; assembly: GCF_002837175.3. NCBI lineage: Eukaryota > Metazoa > Chordata > Mammalia > Artiodactyla > Physeteridae > Physeter > Physeter macrocephalus. Next base: position 156,329,213 of record NC_041221.1, read on the forward strand.
TATCTATAGTCTTTTTATGTCTATTTTTTCTAATTGTTCTTTCTGCCTTTCTTTTCTTTTTTAGTCACCAGTCTTTTTTAGCTCTTTTCTTTTTTAGATACACCAAACTGATCTCTATTTTCCTTCAAACTAGCAAAAGAGACTACTGGAATTATAAAATTCTGATCAGAAGACATGAATTCTAAGGCAAATATTGAATTGCTTATAATTATTGATAATTAGTTTGTTTTAAAGTTTTCTTTTAATAGTTTTTTTTTCTGCCTAGGATAAAGCTATGTCCATCATTCATAAACTATGTGAATTTAAGCAAATTAATTTGACTCGGGCTTCCCTGGTGGCGCAGTGGTTGAGAGTCCGCCTGCCAATGCAGGGGACACGGGTTCGTGCCCCGGTCCGGGAAGATCCCACATGCCGCGAAGCGTCTGGGCCCGTGAGCCACGGCCGCTGAGCCTGCGCATCCGGAGCCTGTGCTCCGCAACGGAAGAGGCCACAACGGTGAGAGGCCCACGTACCGCAAAAAAACCCAAAAAACAAAAAACAACTTTTAAAGGATTTTACTGTCCAATATGAGGTTCTTCATGAAAACATCCAGCATAGCAAGCTTAAGAAGGCCTACATGGTAAGTTTGAGCTTTTTCTGCTCTTATGCAAATAACCAGGTTAAACCTAATACAGCTGGTAGCCTTATTTTGTGACCAAACAAAAACATCTTTCTATGGTTTTCCTTTTTTTATCATAAGGGAGAAGACTATAGGGAAAAATTCTATTCTTCAATGGAAATTATACACTGAAACAAATCTTTCTGTGTTATCGGATTCTGTTTCTATTAGAGGTATTGTACAGCCCTGTAAATTGTAAATAACTAACAGCAGTTCAGAATAACCCTTCTTCAGGAAGGGAAGACAGGCCTTGGGTGCAGATGCCAGCTATCCCCACCAAGAGAATCAGAAACGTGAATTTATCCCCCATCTTCAGAATTCAATTCTTAGCCTTCCTATACTTGCAATTCCCTTTCCTGATATGTGAGGCTACTTGCCTCTCAGCTTTCCAGGAGCCCTTTTGGGGAATGTTGCATCCTATTAAACTTTAATCTTGTTATCTGAAGCTAAATAGAGTTCAGAAACCGGGGAACAGGAGAAGGGATTCTTAAGCCAGGACCTGGGACTCAGGTTTATTTTTTTTTTAATTTCAAAAGACTTGAAGGTTTTTATAGTAATCTGTCCATTTGTATGTTTTCCCTAGTAAAAAATTATATATTATGAAAATACCCTGTATTTTTAAAAAATAGGATATCTGAGAAGGTGCAAATAATAGAACCAGGACTGTAGTGGGTGTTCAACATCCTTGTCACCCTCCCTCCATGAGCAGCGTCTCCTCTTAGCAGCCAAAGCAGAAACTGAACAGCAGCTGAAACTAGCACCTTTCTTCTTTTTGCCTGAGCTACTTGGATGCCATAAACTTCAACCCTAAAGTGTGGCAGAAACAGAAGACACCATCCTCCTATGAGAAGAAACAAATCTATTACAAAGGAAAATATCAGGGGTTAGGTTAAACAGGGACCACATTTTTTTAAAATTTTATTTTAACATCTTTATTAGAGTATAATTGCTTTAAAATGTTGTTTTAGTTTCTGCTGTATAACAAAGTGAATCAGCTATATGTATACATATATCCCCATATCCCCTCCCTCTTGCGTCTCCCTCCCACCCTCCGTATCCCACCCCTCTAGGTGGACACAAAGCACCGAACTGATCTCCCTGTGCTATGCGGCTGCTTTCCACTAGCTATCTATTTTACATTTGGTAGTGTATATATGTCCATGCCACTCTCTCACTTCGTCCCAGCTTCCCCTTCCCCCTCCCCGTGTCCTCAAGTCCATTCTTACAGAATTTGCTAGCATAAAATATTTTGTTTATATGGTCTAAATTTTCTCTTTGAAAGAATTTTTTTTCTCTTGGAGGGTAAAACAAACTGTATGTGACACAACCCAAAAGACACTGCCCAGAGCAGTGACATAGGAAACCTGAGGAACCTAACATCCAAGGCTCTCTGGGAGGCATGGAAGGACACAGTTACCGGTTATTGACTTCTTCGACACTTGTAGGAAATCTGCACTTGTATCTGACCTGCTTGCTGCTCCCTCAAGATTTTCAGACTCGCAGAACTTGTTTAGTTCTGAGGACTGGCCTTTGTCTCTCTGCTTTGCAGAAGGAAGGAAGGGGACCTGCAATCACAGCAATATTTAGCTATGGGTCCCACCTGGGCCTGAAGGACTTTTTTGTGTTGACTATGTTCCCTTACATGAAGTCCACAACTTAGACCCAGTCCATTCTGTAAGGTCAGGTTCATGACTGGCATTGATCCTGGCCTTCAGTATCTCCACTATCACAAGACCAGACTGTTTGGATCAGGGCCTGCCTGGGCTCTGCTCAGAGGTTGGTACTAGTTTGTTTTGAATGACCTGTTGACTTTTCTTTCTCCTGAGACAAATCCTCTGTAACAAATGTCTCATCCTTTGCCTGGGTTTACTTTTTTGAAGATCCTGTTCCTTATGGGGAAGGATCTGACGTGTCTTTCTCAAGAAGGTCTCTGTCCTGGACACCAGAGTGAAGCTTAACTTCACTCTGGCAAGGGAGGTCCCCAACCCAGAATCCGCTTCTGAATGCTTTCCTGATATGAGTCCTTTTTGTTCTTTGGGGTCTAAATCAGTGCCCTAACTCTTTCTCAGGAACTAAAACTTAGGGATTTATACTCTTGCCTACTGAGCGTGCCCTATCTTTCCTCCACCTGTCTAGTTCAGCTACACTGTGCCAGATTTTATTTTTGGTGCAGGGAGTGAGGATTGAAAAATATGTTTCCTCTGTTCCCCAGTTTGATGTGCCTCTGCAAGTCTATGGCCAGTATCAAAGTGGGACCATCTCAGAACTACCTGCCCTTTTCCATCCACAGGTATGTGTTAGCAACAGTACTATACATGGTGGGCAGCATCTGCTTTATGATTACTTCTTCCCCATGAACTTAATGATTTGTTCCAAGGAACTGGGAAACCTTGGTTATGGAGTCTGCTCCTGAACCCTTAGAAGGGTGTCTAAGAAGGGAAAGGTGATTTGGTAAAGGGGCCAGAATTGTACCTTTCTCATCTGATACAATAGTATGGATTAAGAATCTTAATAGGATCTACTGTTTCTTCCACATACAGCCATATATTAGCTGGGTGCAGCTTTACCCCTTGAGTTCTTGGAAATGACCCCATCATTTCCAAGGTCGTCAAAGACTGGAGTTTTTGCAGGAATTTTTGCTCATTCCCATGTCTTTACTCTCAGAATTTCTTGTTTTAACTCCAGCTGCCCCACAAAATCTGGTCTTTCCTTGGATCAACCCAGACATAGAACCCAGTCCCAACTTGAAGTTTACCCCCAAACCCCACTTCCACAAAAACAAAAACAAAAACACACACACGACTGAGCAATATATCCTCAATTAAATATATCAAAAGAGTGACAAAGCAAGAGGGAAGTGCTAGCACATCCCATGGTAAATAATTTAACAACCTCTCTTAGTAACTGTTTGTCTTCCATGTTCTTTGAGGTGTTCTGCCCTGAGAACACCCTTAGGTCTATCAAGTCCCCTCATCTACCCATGGAGTGCCTACCCTGCTGGTACCTCTCTCGCAGGTCCTTATCACCCCTAACATTTTAAATGTTCAAGTCTCCTACATCCTACTCTAAGCCACACACCCAAACATACTGTGTTGTGGAAAGTGAGTGAGGATTTCTCCGTAGCAAAATCCAATTTCTTATGATATCACCTGGGATTACACAGAGCAGGATTTACGGTTGTACTGAATTACATATATAGTTATTTTCTCTGTGAATGGTTGCTTGATTTTTCTATTCTATTCTATAACTTCACCCAAACTACTATTTGCTTTCTAATATTTTCAAAAATAAATAATGAAGTTACTTGACTGTGTGTATATATTATACACACACACATGCATACATATGTCTACATGTGAGCTATACATAAAACAGTTGGACTAATGTTAGTTTCATTATTAAGATTACAAACTGCTGAAATCAAGTACTACATCATTTACTTTGACTTCCTCAATTGCCCTTCAATTTTAATGAGCCTTGGTCTAGGACACCACACCTTCTCACCCATATGATGGGGTTTTATCAAGATTGACAGCTCCTTTTTTGGCAGTTCTTTCCTGTAATAAAAGCTTCTCCATAGTCAGCTCTCCACAAAAACTTAGACTTCAACTTGTGCCTTGCCCCTTATCTGCTCTCACTGCACTGCAGGAAGTTTGTTTAGAAAATTCCCTCAAAATCCTAGGATCTCTGGCATTATTATTTTTGTAAAGACTCACTGTTTAGATTTGGGAATAAGACAAACTGAGTTCATATCCCTGTTCTGGCACTTATCAGTATATGAATTGGTGTAAGTCATTTTCTTTGATATTCGGTTTTCTTTTATACAATATGGAGATTAGCATCTTTAGTCTATCTTTAAAAAGTCTACACACACACACACACACACACACACACACACACACACACACACACAAATATACAGGCACAGGATGAAGACTCCTAAAAAAGAAGAATAAGGAGGAAAGCCTAGCAATATTGTTCGGAAAATAGAAAGCTACCACAGTTAAAATAGTGTGATCCCAAAGCAGAACAAGATTAAAAAAAAAAAAAAAAAAAGAAAAAAGAAACAGAAAAGAGTTCAAAATCAATTTAAATATCCACAGAAATTTTGCATTTGATTCAAGTCCTTTCAAATAATTGGAAAAAATTACAGTCAACATATTCCCATTGCGGAAGATGGGAAACTGAAAAGTGGATTTTCAGAATGATGAGTTAGTGTTCAGAACACCTGGGTACTTGAACTCCCTTTTCTCCCCCCTGGTGAGAATAGGGACCTCCTGACACAGAGCTTATACAGGAACTTGGATGTCTCTACATATTTTCATAAATTTTCTTGGACTGATAGTGAAGGCCACAAGTAAACGGTGGCTTTGTTAGGGCAATAACTCAGCTTTCCAGGCCCAGCAGGCTCTAGTAGGTTGAGCAGGAAATCACCCACAGCTGCCTGACATCTTCAAGACTCTGAGGGACAGAGGAGGCTCCTGTAAGAAGTGCTGTGTCCACTCATGACATGGGAGGGAATCTTTTTTTTTTTTCTATATTGTGTGAGCATCTCTGACAATGTGCTATTTCTTCCCATTAATCATAGGCCCACCTTACTATCTGAGGAGCCCATCTATAGAGTATGAAATTAATTCTTTACCTCATTCCTTCTATGAAAATCAGTATCAGTCAAATCAAAGATTTAAAGGTAAAGAAAAAACACAAAACACTGGAGATTTTTTTTCTTAAGCGTCTCAGAGTGGGAAAGTTTTTCTAAATATGGCTCAAAAACTACTTTCAAAAGTTATCAATAAACTCGAATACATGGGGAAAACATTTCTCTACTCGGGAAAAGATATATATACACATACAGACTAAAAAGCCAAAAACACTTGACAAATTGGAAGAAACTATTTTCCACCAAATATTGAAGGATTTATCTCCTTAATGTATAAATCGCTCTTACAAAACAATAAAAATATAAAACATTCAGGAGGAAAAAATGAGTATATGGCAAGAATACAGCTCAAAGAAAAGTAATATAAGTAATTTTAAATCTTTGAGAAAAATGTTCAGCCTTACTCATAATGTAAGAAATCCAAATTGAAACCACAAGTTGACATTTTTAAACTGCCTGATTGACAAAGCTAAGAAAGTTTAATAAATAACCATATCAGATAGGATATAGGTGAAAAAGGCACATTCACCTTTGATTACTATGGAACATAAATGGTTCCAACCACCATGGAAGACAACTAAATGACATGTTTAAAAATTTGAAATGCATATGCCTGCATCAGCAATTCTATTCCTACAAATGTATCAAAAGATTTACCCATGGATGTGTATTGAAGAATTTCAATACAGTAGCTCAGTGATAGAACAGAAAATAACAAAAATATTCATCAACAAGGACCTAGTCAAATAAGTAATGTATGTTCATGCAACATTAAGCTACGCAGTAGCTTAAAAGGACTGGGCAATTTCCATAGAGTGATACAGAATTGCCAAAATATGAGAAGAGCAAGGTGAAGAAAAATGTTTATAGTAGGTTACAGTTGTGTTACATGCTAGAGGCCATGTATCTCTATGTTCTTATATATATGCACAGACTACTGGCAGGGTATTCAAGAAACTAGGAAAGTTAGTAGTCAGTGGATAGTGGTACTGGAGGGCCAGGGAGCACAAATATGAGAGGAACTTTTTTTTTTTTATTGAATGACTTTTTTGTTTTCAAATTATAGACTATGAGCATCTATAACCTTTTCAAATAAATGAATAATGAAATAAGAAAAAATGCATAATAAATAATACAGTCATCCATGATAATCTGAGCACAGAAGAAAATGTCAGGGGATGTATGGATGCTTTTTCACCTATTTAAAAAAAAATATTGATTCCAATGTTTCGTGTGTGTGTGTGTGTGTGTGTGTGTGTGAATTTCTCTCTCTGCTTAAGAAAATAGTTTTCTTAGGTACTATTTTCTTATATATCAATTTACCTTAGTAAATTACAATTCAGGCAAATTAATTATCAACATCAAATGAAACAAATGTTTTGTTTTGAAAAAAATGCTAAAGAATTAATCACACCAAAAACTATATTCAGCTTTTATATGCTTTTATATTTAGTATATTATACCAATGTTTTATTAAAATTTGTTTTTCATTAAAATTAGTAAAAGGTTTGGATTTTTTATCATAGTTACTAATTTTCTGAATAATGTTTACATTTAAAGAGCAAATGATTAATTATATGGTCATATTCTAGATTTTACACCATTACTTAAGAAAAACGTGTTGAATACAAATTTAACCTGATAATTAGAAATATTCAAAAATTATCTGCCCATTTTTTACCTTTTTATTTAGCTCATTTTATAAACATTTTTGTTACTTAGAGAATAAAATTATCCCCATGAGTGTTATGATTAGAATTTCAGTAGTACTCACTTAGCAGACTTCAAGTAGATCTTTAGTAGTGAGTTAACTGAATTAATCCATGGCATATCAGTGGCCAAAACGACATCATTTAAATACTTGTACATAAAGTACCAGTTATGTTACTTAAAAAAATACTCAAAGACAGGATTATTGTTTGCAGCAGGGTTTAAAGAAACTTATTTCACTTATTTAGTAGCCAGCTCAACATAAAAATTTTTGTAATTTCTCCTTTTTCTATTTCTCTATTTTTCTCTTTTCTCTCTCTCCTTATATCCTTCTTTTTATGGGAGGAATCACAATAGTTAACTATGAAAGGAAAACAGGATTGGAAACTTAATTTTTATATTTTTATCTGATCGTACTATTTAAATTTTCTATCTATAGAATATACAATAATGAAGGTATGTCATTTGTATTTGTTATAGGAAACATTTTAAGTGGATGTCTGGGAAGGACATTACGCACTCCTCTCCCCCTTGCTTTTTATACTTTTACAAGAAGATTATGAAATTAAAGAAAAGTATTTTGAGAATATATTTAAAAGGCTGGATCCTCTGTGATCACTGTCTATGTGATTATTTGCAGATCCCAAGACAATGGTTCAAGGATAGGTGGTTTATTTGGGAGGTGACCCTGGGAGACGCTGACAGAGGAACAGGGAAATGAGACAGAGAAGGAAAGAGAGCCCACAAAGTTCACGTTTTCATGTCAACTAACTTAATCTCAGTCCCCACTAGGACGAAGCTGGGGGCCAGCGTGGCACCCGTGTCTCAGAGTCATCTTATCAGGGATCACTAGCTAAGCGTTAATTCTCTGGCCATTCAAGCTTGCAGCAGTCTGGGGAGAGGAGGCTCTGGCTGTCAGAGAGAATCCTCAGCAGGAAGTAAGGGCAATTGTGTATGACAGTGGTAATGCCTGAGAGGGTACAAGCAGGAAGCTTCAGCACTGCTTTAGTCCCTGCCACTTAAAGTGATGGTGCACTTGATCATAACTTCCTGTGGTCTGAAGTTTCAAGTGTGTCTTCCTCTCTACTGCCCTGATTTGGCTACTCCTGAGACTTGGGAGCTGGTCAGGACTTCTAGACAGGACTTGCCTGGAAGGGGAGTGAGGCCAGCTGGAGAGCAGATGAACATCAGGTCCATCGTGGGTGTAGTGTTTCATTTATGTTTGCCCATTTGGAAGGTATTCTGCTTCTACAAACATCCTCAGCTTTTGTATGGGGATGATCCTCCCCCATGCACATCCTTTCAGTTCACATGAGTCAGGGTGAGAACATGCTGGTTTAAGTCAGGACAGTTTAAATAGGGCAGATTAAATACTAGGATCTTTGCTAAGAATACCAGAAAAGATCTTTGCTCTGGAGCTGAAGTTGGAAAGATTCTGCCCTGGTACCTCTGTTTGCCATTATGTGATCACAGGGAAAGACCCTCTCGGAGTGGATCAGTGAGAGAGAGCTGTGAGCTCAAGAGTGAGAGAAATTAGGTTCTGAGCCTTCATTTAGAGGTACAGTTCCTGTCCCCGCCAGCCTGGGTGACCGTAACCTCCTTGAATAAGTCGGTTGGAGTAAGACTTTTGGATTTGAATCTGGGAGGTTTCTAAATGCAATATTAGATTATCAGATTATTACAATATAGAAAGAAGTAATATTAACGTCCTATTTAAAGAATTTTCAGCAATAGGTAAATCTTTAATAAACAGAAACAAGTGTGATCATGGCTGAGTTTTTAAAATTTTTTAGTGCCTTAGTATCCTCAGTAGTAGACTGAAGTAAGGCACTGTATTGACATAATAGAGGGGCTGTGAACGCTAAACAAAAGCTACTAAAATTGTCAATTGTACAGTTTTTGTCACATCATATCATGAGCTCCATGAGGACTAAGACTCTGTCTGGTATCTATTTGTTAACCACTGTAAATCCAGCACCAACTATGCTGCTTGCACATAGTAAACCATCAACAGATGCAGGGATGGAAGAAAGCAGAAGTGACAGTCAAAAACTGAGCAACCGTTATAGTACCAGCACCATCAGAAGACACTGGGCAGCCATAAACAATCAGTACAGCCCTACTGGTAGGCATGCCTACTGAAAATGAGCTAGGAAGAATGAGGAAGCAAATATTAAAATGCAAATTATAGGTAGGTATTTTCTTATATACAGTATATGCTACCTCACATCATTCTAAACCTTTGGCTATCTTTGGTTTTTACCTTCAAACTAGCATATGTGGGGTGATGTTGCCCACTGGTTATTATTTTACGAAAAAAACATTGCCAGAACATATTTTCTTGATTACATGGATCTTTTATATAGACTTCTTTACTCTTGAGAGAAGAATCATGACTAAATCCCTCCAACATTTTCCCTTATAAGCAGTGCCTTGCCTGTGCTATATAATTCTGCTGTTAAAAGGACACTTTGGGATTATATGCTGAGTATATGCACGGTACTACAGTGGAAGTAACTTCATTTTAAGTCTCTCAATATGAGCTGGCTAGTTTTACTATTACTTTTGAGTCATGACTCCTTTGATAAATACTATTTTTAATGTTTCCCTCCCTCCACAAGGCCTAAGATAGAATATTACTCAGAATCGGAGAGTTTAAGGTGTGCCTTTATGTCACATGGAAAGGGCAGAATAGAGCCAGAGTAAAAACCCACCTCTCCACACCCTAGAACATTCAAGGTCTAGGTCTGTCCTAGGACTGAATCCAACAGTAAAATTGAAATTCATATTTTGATCAGGTAACCAATTCAAGCATTCAAGAATATGTTCATCAAGTTGCATGCTATTTTTTACCATCCCACTATACCAGGGTAACTTTCCAGATTCTCATTTACTCAAGGGCTACCTCTTCCTTTTACCAGTGTTTCCTCTTGATATGTCCTCAGGAAATAGGAACTAATTTCAATATATGTTGGTTAATTCATTAAACAAATATTTGTTTAGAACCTAAAAGAAAAAGCCACTGGGCTAACACTGATTAAGTAAAACATGTGAATCATAAATGCCCTGCAACAGGAACACGAATAATAAAAACTGCAATACCCAACATTTCTTAAAGTCAATGGAATATCTTACATCAGTCAACTGGGTGACTCCAATTGTCTATTCCCAGAATAAATACTTTGTTTTATCCATAGTAGGCCCTTGATGGAGCAGAACGGAATCATATTTGACATTCACTGGGTTTGGCAACTGCCATCATTGTTTAATCAGATACTTATAAGAATTCTTCATTTGTTATTATTGTTTCTAAATTACAAACAAGACAAAGATCAACAATTATTCAGTACTTTGGGCTTCAATCAAAATAAACTCAATGGAGTATACCAGTCATATCCCATCCCACAAACTTCCATTTCACTGTAGTCTCAATAATACTTCCTCCAGCATAGTGGATGAAATCCTGTGAGTTAACTTGCTTATTTATCAACAATCACAAAGACCACATTTCACTGCAGATGAACCATCCATCTTCAATTTGTGACTTTTTTTCTTTGTGTATGAAGGAAATGAGAAGGAATCAGGAAATTAAAGGTAAGCATTCTAGCTAAAAAAATAAAAAAGACTCTATTCATTTTCTACTTAATCTCATAAAATGCCTTTCTTTTTCTAGAAACTACCCCCCTTCCTTCAAATAACAAGAAAATGACATCTGCAGTACTTCAAACTAAAGTATGTATCATGGTATTGCAAATGTTTTCTAAAAGGTCAAAACACATTTTCTACTGTAAAGATTGTTGGCCCAGAATCAACACAAATTTTAAAAATTATACTGTTTAAAATCACTGAATATATATGTGAATATATACATTACATGTATGTAATTGTGTATGTGTACACACACACACACATTTCATAGATTCACATGCAACATGTTCCTCCCTCCCTCCCTCTCTCTCTCTTTCTTTCTCTCTCTCTTTCTCTCTCTCTCTTTCTTTCTTTCTAAAACACACTGAAAAACACTTAAATTCCTTAAGGGTATTGCTTGGGTCTTCTATTTTATTTTTATATTCTTTCTACAGCATTTATATTGAAGACAAGGAATACAATGGTGGCATTCAATAACTGCTTTCTAACTATATATGATAAAGGAAAATTTAAAGGCTCTGTTGTCCACAGAACTCAAACTACTTAATAGTGACAATATGTATAGCCTTGTATTATAATGTTAATATAGAAATGCAAAATATAATTATATGAAATAATCATTATCCATTTTAATAATAAAATATATATTATATAGTACATTATAAATACTGATACTATATAACACACAGTATAATATAAAATCTAAAGTTCTAAGTATGGGATGATACTAAGACATTGTCTAAATATATTTTTGTTCAACTCTCTCTACATATTTCCTTTACAAGTAGTTTAAAAAACTGCTGAAGATGTAGGAACAACCAAGTTACTTCTCAGAGAAACCCCCAAAAAGTCTATCTCCTTAATTATAGATTATAGAAAGAAGAGCAAGGCATTATCATCATGACCACTGAGGGAAATGAAAATACATCTTCAAGATCCCATGTGAAAAACTCCCTGCTATCTAAATTATTTTTCTCAGTAAATAAGATAGGCTTTTGAGGGAGATATAATGTCTAGGTTTTTGAGGGAGACACAGGTATGTGAAATACAGCAGAGCTAACTGGAGATAATTCCAACCATCAGACCATCAGGAATGTATTTGTATGACAGGTACGTTTTAAATGGTAGAAGTACATGACCTAGTTTACTAGTTAAGTTACATTTACTGTCAGCAACAGAAACCAACTCTAGTAGCTGCAAGCAAGTGGATGGATATCTATTTGAGTAATACGATGACTTCATAGAGCACTGGAAGTCTGGAGACTCAGACTTAGAAAACAAAGGTTCATGTTAGGGTGGACAGCTATTGAACAGAAAACATGGCTTTTTCTTTCGTTCTTTCTTTTTTCTGGTTTAAAAATTTTATTTATTTATTTTTAAAAATATTACATTTTAATTTTTATTTCTTTAATATTATTTTTTACATCTTTATTGGAGTATAATTGCTTTACAATAGTGTGTTAGTTTCTGCTGTATAACAAAGTGAATCATCTATACATATACATATATCCCCATATATCCTCCCTCTTGCGTCTCCCTCTCACCCTCCCTAACCCAACCTTCTAGGTGGACACAGAACACCTAGCTGATCTCACCGTGCTATGTGGCTGCTTCCCATTAGCAATCCATTTTACATTTGGCAGTGTATATATGTCCATGTCACTCTCTCACTTCGTCCCAGCTTCCCCTTCCCCTTCCCTGTGGCCTCATGTCCATTCTCTACATCTGTGAGTTTATTCCTGTCCTGCCCCTAGCTTCTTCAGAACCAATTTTTTTTTTTAGATTCCATATATATGTGTTAGCATATGCTATTTGTTTTTCATTTCTGACTTACTTCACTCTGTATGACAGACTCTAGGTCTATCCACCTCACTACAAATAACTTCATTTCTTTTTATGGCTGAGTAATATTCCATTGTATATATGTGCCACATCTTCTTTATCCATTTATCTGTCAATGGACACTTAGGTTGCTTCCATGTCTTGGTTATTGTAAATAGAGCTGCAATGAATACTGTGGTACATGACTCTTTTTGAATTATTGTTTTCTCAGGGTATATGCCCAGTAGTGGGAATGCTGGGTCATATGGTAGTTCTATTCCTAGTTTTTTTAAGGAACCTCCATACTGTTCTCCATAGTGGTGGTATCAATTAACATTCCCACCAAAACTGCAAGAGGGTTCCCCTTACTCCACACCCTCTCCAGCATCTATTGTTTGTAGATTTTTTTAATGATGGCCATTCTGAGGGTGTGAGGTGATACCTCACTGTAGCTTTGATTTGCATTTCTTGAATAATTAGTGATGGTGAGCTTCATTTAATCTGTGTGTTGGCAATCTTTATATATTCTTTGGAGAAATGTCTATTTAGGTCTCCTGCCTATTTTTGGATTGGGTTGTTTGTTTTTTTTTGATATTGAGCCATATAAGCTGCTTGTATATTTTGGAGATTAATCATTTGTCAGTTGCTTCATTGGCAAATATTTGCTCCCATTCAAGGATTGCCTTTTCGTCTTGTTTATGGTTTCCTTTGCTGTTCAAAAGCTTTTAAGTTTCATTAGGTCCCATTTGTTTATTTTCATTTTTATTTCCATTTCTCTAGGAGGTGGGTCAAAAAGGATCTTGCTGTGATTTACATCATAAAGTGTTCTGCCTATGATTTCCTCTAAGAGCTTTATAGTGTCTGGCCTTACATTTAGGTCTTTAATCCATTTTGCATTTATTTTTGTGTATGGTCTTAGGAAGTGTTCTAAATTCATTCTTTTACATGTAGCTGTCCAGTTTTCCCAGCACCACTTATTAAAGAGGCTGTCTTTTCTCCACTGTATGTTGTTGCCTCCTATGACCATATGTGCAGGGGTTTATCTCTGGGCTTTCTATCCTGTTCCATTAATCTAAATTTCTGTTTTTGTGTCAGTACCATACTGTCTTGATTACTGTAGCTTTGTAGTATAGTCTGAAGTCAGGGAGCCTGATTCCTCCAGCTCCATTTTTCTTTCTCAAGATTGCTTTGGCTATTTGGGGTGTTTTATGTTTCCATACAAATAGTGAAATTTTTTGTTCTAGTTGTGTGAAAAATGCCATTGGCAGTTTCATAGGGATTGCACTGAATCTGTAGATTGCTTTGGGTAGTACAGTCATTTTCACAATGTTGATTCTTCCAAACGAACAACATGGTATATGTCTCCATCTGTTTGTATCATCTTTAATTTCTTTCATCAGTGTCTTATAGTTTTCTGCATACAGGTTTTGTCTCCTTAGGTAGGTTTATGCCTAGATATTTTATTCTTTTTGTTGCAATGGTAAACGGGAGAGTTTCCTTAATTTTCCTTAATTTCTCTTTCAGATTTTTCATCATTAGTGTGTAGGAATGCAAGAGATTTGTGTGCATTAATTTTGTATCCTGCTACTTTACCAAATTCAATGATTAGCTCTAGCAGTTTTCTGATATCATGTTTAGGATTCTCTACGTAGAGTATCATGTCATCTGCAAACAGTGACAGTTTTACTTCTTTTCCAATTTGGATACCTTTTATTTCTTTTCCTTCTCTGATTGCTGTGGCTACAACTTCCAAAACTATGTTGAATAACAGTGGTGAGAGTGGGCAACCATGTCTTGTTCCTGATATTAGTGGCAATGGTTTCTATTTTTCACCATTAAGAATGATGTTGGCTGTGGGTTTGTCATATATGGCCTTTATTACATTGAGGTAAGTTCCCTCTATGCCTACTTTCTGGAGGGTTTTATTGCAAGAGATTTGTGTGCATTAATTTTGTATCCTGCTACTTTACCAAATTCAATGATTAGCTCTAGCAGTTTTCTGATATCATGTTTACAATTATCTATTATCTATCATATCATGTCATCTGCAAACAGTGACAGTTTTCCTT
>NC_041221.1:156343798-156345335 GCF_002837175.3 Physeter macrocephalus
GCTGTGGGTTTGTCATATATGGCCTTTATTACATTGAGGTAAGTTCCCTCTATGCCTACTTTCTGGAGGGTTTTATCATAAATGGGTGTTGAATTTTGTTGAAAGCTTTTTCTGCATCTACTGAGTTGGTCATATGGTTTTTATCCTTCAATTTGTAATTACGGTTTTCACATTGATTGATTTGCATATATGGAAGAATCCTTGCATTTCTGGGATAAACCCCACTGGATCATGGTGTATGTTCCTTTTAATGGGCTGTTGGATTCTGTTTGCTAGTATTTTGTGGAGGATTTTTGCATCTATGTTCATCAGTGATATTGGCCTGGAGTTTTCTTTCTTTGTGACATCTTTGTCTGGTTTTGGTATCAGGGTGATGGTGGCCTCATAGAATGAGTTTGGAGTGTTTCTCCCTCTGCTAAATTTTGGAAGAGTTTGAGAAGGATAAGTGTTAGCTCTTCTGAAATGCTTGATAGAATTCACCTGTGAAGCCATATGGTCTGGGGCTTTTGTTTGTTGGAAGATTTTTAATCACGGTCTCAATTTCAGTGCTTGTGATTCATCTGTTTATATTTTCTATTTCTTCCTGGTTCAGTCTTAGAAGATTGTGTTTTTCTCAGAATGTGTCCATTTCTTCCAGGTTGTCCATTTTACTGGCATAGAGCTGCTTGCAGTAATCTCTAATGATCCTTTGTATTTCTACAGTGTCAGTTGTTACTTCTCCTTTTTCATTTCTAATTCTATTGAATTGAGTCTTCCCCCTGTTTTTCTTGATGAGTCTGGCTAATGGTTTATCAATTTTGTTTGTCTTCTTAAAGAACCAGCTTTCAGTTTTATTGATTGCTATCATTTCCTTCATTTCTCTTTCATTTATTTCTGATCTGATCTTTATGATTTCTTTCCTTCTGCTAACTTTGGGGTTTTTTTGTTCTTCTTTCTCTAATTGCTTTAGGTGTAAGCTTAGGTTGTTTATTTGAGACGTTTCTTGCTTCTTGAGGTAGGATTGTATTGCTATAAACTTCCCTCTTAGAACAGATTTTGCTGCATCCCATCAGTGTTCAGTTGTCGTGTTTTCATTGTCATTTCTTCTAAGTATTTTTTGACTTCCTCTTTGATTTCTTCAGTGATCTCTTGGTTATTTAGTAGTGTATTGTTTAGCCTCCATGTGTTTGTATTTTTTACAGTTTTTTTTCCTGTAATTGATATCTAGTTTCATAGCATTGTGGTCAGAAAAGATACTTGATACAATTTCAATATTCTTAACTTTACCAGTGCTTGATTTGTGACCCAAGATATGATCTGTCCTGGAGAATGTGCCAGGAGCACTTGAGAAGAATGTGTATTCTGTTGTGTTTTGATGGAATGTCCTATAAATATCAATTAAGTCCATCTTGTTTGATGTATCATTTAAAGCTTGTGTTTCCTTATTTATTTTCATTTTGGATGATCTGTCCATTGGTGAAAGTGGGGTGTTAAAGTCCCCTACTATGATTGTGTTACTGTCGATTTCCCCTTTTATGGCTGTTAGTATTTGCCATAT
>NC_041221.1:156345810-156384279 GCF_002837175.3 Physeter macrocephalus
TATGTAGTGTCCTTCTTTGTCTCTTGTAATAGTCTTTATTTTAAAGTCTATTTTGTCTGATATGAGAATTGCTACTCCAGCTTTCTTTTGATTTCCATTTGCATGGAATATCTTTTTCCATCCCCTCACTTTCAGTCGGTATGTGTCCATAGGTCTGAAGTGGGTCTCTTGTAGACAGCATATATATGGGTTTTGTTTCTGTATCCATTCAGCCAGTCTACGTCGTTTGGCTGGACCATTTAATCCATTCACATTTAAGGTAGTTATCGATATGTATTTTCCTATTACCATTTCCAGAGTTTCTTCTGAAAGATCAGCTGTTAACCTTATGGGGATTCCCTTGTACATTATTTGTTGTTCTTCCCTTGTGCTTTTAATACTTTTTCTTTGTTTTTAATTTCTGATAGTTTGATTAACATGTTTCTTGGTGTGTTTCTCCTTGGATTTGTCCTATATGGGACTTTCTGTGCTTCCTGGACTTGACTGACAATTTCCTTTCCCGGATCAGGGACGTTTTCAACTATAATCTCCTCAAATATTTTCTCAGTCCCTTTTTTTTCTCTTCTTCTTCTGGGACCCTTATAATTCGAATGTTCGTGCGTTTAATGTTGTCCCAGAGGTCTCTGAGACTGTCTTCAATTCTTTTCATTCTTTTTTCTTTATTCTGCTCTGCAGTAGTTATTTCCACTATTTTATCTTCCAGGTCACTTATCCCTTTTTCTGCCTTGGTTATTCTGCTATTGATTCCTTCTAGAGAATTTTAAATTTCATTTATTGTGTTGTTCATCATTGTTTGTTTGTTCTTTAGTTCTTCTCGGTCCTTGTTATATGTTTCTTGTATTTTCTCCATTCTATTTCCAAGAATTTGGATCATATTTACTATCATTACTCTGAATTCTTTTTCAGGTAGACTGCCTATTTCCTCATTTGTTTGGTCTGTTGGGATTTTAACCTGCTTCTTCATCTGCTGCATATTTCTGTGTCTTCTAATTTTGCTTAACTTACTGTGTTTGGGGTCTCCATTTCACAGGCTGCCGGTTCATAGTTTACATTGATTTTGGTGTCTGCCCACAGTTGGTAAGGTTTGTTAAGGGCGTTCTGTAGGCTTCCTGGTGGAAGAGACTAGTGCCTGTGTTCTGGTGGGTGAGGCTGGATCTTGCCTTTCTGGTGGGCAGGATCATGTCTGGTGGCATGTTTTGGGGTATCTGTGACCTTTCTATGATTTTAGGCAACCTCTCTGCTAATGGGTGGGGTTGTGTTCCTGTCTTGCTAGTTGTTTGGCATAGGGTGTCCAGCATTGTCGCTCGCTGGTCATTGAGTGAAGCTGGGTCTTAGCGTTGAGATGGAGATCTCTGGGAGAGCTGTCGATGTTTGATATTATGTGGGGCTGGGTGGTTTCTTTCTGGTTGACCAATGTCCTGAACTCAGCTCTTCCACCTCAGAGGATTAGGCCTCACACCTGGCCGGAGCACCAAGACCCTGTCAGCCACACGGCTCAGAAAAAAAGGGAGAAAAGAAAAAAAAGAAAGGCAGGGAGGGAGGGAGGGAGGGAGGAAGGAAGGAACTAAGAAAGAAAGAAAAAATAAAGTTATTAAAATAAAATAATTATTATTAAATATAAAATAATTTAAAAGTAATATAAAAAGAAAGAAAAATAAATGGAAAGAAAGAAGAGAGCAACCAAACCAAAAAACAAATCCACCAATGATAACAAGTGCTAAAAACTATACTTAAAAAAAAAAAACAAAAATGGACAGACAGAACCCTAGGACAAATATAAAAGCAAAGCTATACAGACAAAATCCAAAGAAGCATATACATATACACTCACAATAAAAGAAAAAGGAAAAAAATATATATATACATATTTTTAAAAAAGGAAGTGGGCAACCAAATCAGTAAACAATGCTACCAGTGATAATAAGCTGTAAATACTAAACTAAGATCAACATAAAACCAGAAACGAATTAGAAGCAGAAAGCAAACCCCAATTCTACAGTTGCTCCCAAAGTCCACCGCCTCAGTTTTGGGATGATTCATTGTCTATTCAGGTATTCCACAGATGCAGGGTACATCAAGTTGACTGTGGAGATTTAACAGGCTGCTCCTGAGCCTGCAGAGAGAGATTTCCCTTTCTCTTCTTTGTTCACACAATTCCTGGGGTTCAGCTTTGGATCTGGCCCCGCCTCTGCGTGTAGGTTGCCTGAGGGCGTCTGTTCCCCACCCAGGCAGGCCAGGGTTAAAGTAGCAGCTGATTAGGGGGGCTCTGGCTCACTCAGGCTGGGGTGGGTGGGAGGGAGGGGTATGGAATGCAGGGCAAGCCTATGGTGGCAGAGGCCATCGTGACGTTGCAACAGCCTGAGGTGCACTGTGAGTTCTCCCAGGGGAGTCGTCCCTGGATCACGGGTCCCTGGCAGTGGCAGGCTGCATAGGCTCCTGGGAGGGGAGGTGTGGATAGTGACCTGTGCTTATACACAGGCTTCTTGGTGGCTGCAGCAGTAGCCTTAGCATTTCATGCCCATCTCTGGTATCTATGCTGATAGCTGCAGCTCACACCAGTCTCTGGAACTCGTTTAGGCAGTGCACTGAATCCCCTCGCCTTGCACACCCTGAAACAGTGGTCTCTTGCCTCTTAGACAGATCCAGACTTTTTCCTGGACTTCCTCCTGGCTAGCTGTGGAGCACTAGCCCCCTCAGGCTGTGTTCACGCAGTCAACCTCAATCCTCTCCCTGGAATCTGACCTCTGAAGCCCAAGCCTCAGCTCCCAGCCCCTGCCCGCCCGGGTAGGTGAGCAGACAAGCCTCAGTCTGGTGAGTGGTGGTCGGCAGCGATCTTCTGTGTGGGAATCTCTCTGCTTTGCCCTCTGCACCCCTCTTGCTGTGCTCTCCTCCGTGGCTCTGAAGCTTTCCCCTGCCCACCCCCCATCTCCACCAGTGAAGGGGCTTCCTCGTGTATGGAAACTTTTCCTCCTTCACAGCTCTCTCCCAGAGGTGCAGGTCCTGTCCCTATTTTTTTGTCTCTGTTTTGTCTTTTTTCTTTTGCCCTACCTAGGTATGTGGGGAGTTTCTTGCCTTTTGGGAAGTCTGAGGTCTTTTTCCAGCATTCAGTAGGTGTTCTGTAGGAGTTGTTCCACATGTAGATGTATTTTTGATGTATCTGTGGTGAGGAAGGTGATCTCCACATCTTTCTCCTCTGCCATCTTGAAGGTTCCCCCAGCTTCTTCTTTTTAAAAAGAAAAATTTGGGTACCCCTCTGTAGCTGATGCAGTGAATGATTTCTAAAAGTATCCTATAGCATCTTTGCATCATTTGATCAAGATTCAAATTTCTGGGCAGGAGTATGCAATTAGCTAAGCTAATTCACCTTTCTATGCCCTGGTTCTCTCAGGTTGAGGTAAGAGACAGTCTGATCCTTTTAGTTTTAGTTCTAGAGCATGTAGTACAACCTTGCACCAAAGCTACTTGAAACGCAAAATTATTCCTCTAAAGGAAAAAGGGGGTGAAGACCATGGAGGTACTTTTTTGAAAAGCCAATATTCACTATACTTAGACATGACAGTAAGAAAATCTTTTCTCCATTTTACACATAGATCATTTTATAATAATCTTCCAAAGTTATGCCATTTATTTATTTATTTACTTGTTTATTTATGTTTATTTATCTTGTTCTTTTTCAGTTTAACTTGCTCATTGTCATCAATGACTAACATATAGGCCTCATAAGAACCAGAATTTGTCTCTCTGGTTCAATGCATTTAGACCAGATACTGGTAAATCAGCACTTAGTTTATCAATATCTATTTGTTGAACTACTTGACTGATCAATAAAAGGACATTGTAATGTGTGGAAAATACTACTTCCCCAATTTCTTTGTCCAACTGAATCCTTCTGAGTCACTTTTGACACAACTCTGTGGGGTATTTTCAACCTCAAATAATTGTTATGACATAGAAGCCTTGACTAAAAAAGATGGAGAGCTTCCCACTGTTATTTCACAGACTCAGCAGGTTTATCTCTACAGTCCCGTGTAGAAAGTGTATTTTTTACCTACTTTCTCTAATGGTCAGTGTGCTAGAGTTAACAATGAACTTGTGATGTTAAAGAATCAAGTGTGAAACAGATGCTTCCTCCTGGTCCCTCTGAAATTGTTTTAAGTTTCAAAAAGACATTTTCTAAATACCAATGGAATTTGAAAGATAAATGTAAACTGGACTTCTTGGAGTAGCTTTCTCAGTGAGAAGTTTCTAACATCTAATTCTGAAGAAAGAGTCAACAGTGAAGATTTGAAAGGAGTAATGGTAGTTACTATGGCAAAAAAATGTCAGAAAGGTATTCAGTGTTTTTTTGTTTGTGGGTGGACATGGGGAAGATAAGTAGATGTCAAGATTTAGGTTTAGGGTCCAATAATTCCGGGTGATGCTTTCTGTCTAAAACCCTTTTGTCTTTTAACACCTAGTTCTAGGTTCAGGTATGTCAAAGGCTTTACCTGAACTTTCAAGGTGGCCTCCCTTCTATGTTTCCATTACATGCTACTTTACTTGAAAATTTACCATATTTTTTTTACACTTAGTTTATTTTCTATATTTCTCTACTCAGATGCTGTCATTCCAAATGCAGAAGCCCCATCATATTGTTCTTTGTGCCCTCAGAACCTAGCTCAACATTGTACAGCACATATAGTTCAATATATTTTTCTTGAAATATTAATTGCTCTAAGGTAAATATAGTCATGTAACTTGCTGAAAATCAATGATAAGCCTGATTTCTGGGTTATATGAAGAAAGGTAATATGTTAAAATAAGAAAACAATTTCTACCCTGGAACCTGTAATGAAATTCCCTCTTATCTGTTAAGTAGTAAATATTATGAAGTTTTAAAAAAAATCAGCAGTATGTAAATAATCAGCAAGGACCATCTCCTGAATATGAAAATAAAGTTCAGAGACAATAAGATAATTATTACCTTTCTGCTTTTAAAGAGTTAAGAGAGAAGGTGAGCAAATAGATGTAGTAAGGCAACAGGAAAAAAAAAAAAAAGGAGGGACAGGGAATTAGAAGTACAGAGCAAGATACAGTTCCTCATCTTTGCCAGTCTATCTGGGATGACTTAGAAAAAAATGGATGAAGACAGAAAATCCCAGTGATACCTTGTTTCTGCCATAACACTTTTAGATCCATTTTAATGAGGTTTCAGAGTTTCCCAGAAAATAAACTCTGTCCCTCTCAAGGTTCCTATATTTTCCAGATGCTTCTGGACATCTAATAATTTCTGCAAAGACTTTGGCCATTAGTAATTTCCAGACATCACAGCCTTTACTAACAGAAAGTACTAGAAAATAATTCCTCTCATCTTTACAGACATTAGCTTTAGCTATCTATACTAGGGCCCTTTTGCAGAAGAAGTGGAGTAGAGAAGTCTTTTGCTAGATACCATAAAAAAATTCTTTTTTATGTTTTCACCTCTTTCGAAGGGATGCTTGCTTGCTTGCAAACTAACTCAATCAACCTTCTTCCCCATTACTCAATGAAAGGGCAAAAGCTTTATAGGGAAAAAAAAAATAGGCTTCATAAACAGCCAATGTTCGACAAGCATTCAGCATAATGTGAAAGCGCTGAATTATCTTCTAAAATAATATTATTTTTAATTAAGAAAATAAATGTAAAGAAGAAAAATTATTCATAATGTAAAAGCCTTTTCATATAACTTTTATATTTTATCCTTGCTCCATTCTCGGAAAAATATTTTTTTTTTATTTACATAGTAGTTCCTGAATATTGTGTGTATCCCTTGTTAAATGTCATATTGAAGAAAAGTATATAGTTTAAAAGTGAACATTTCCATTAACCCCAGGCCCCAATGTTCTGGGTCCTATAGTGAAGACAGCATTAAGTAGAGTTCCCTTCTACTCTTTGGTGGACTTAAGGCATGAGGGAGAACTAAATTCTTGTTTTAATCTATTGAGACCTTTAGTTTGTTGATTTGCAAAGTGTAATCTAGCCTACTGTTTTAGATATGAGAGTTATATCTCTCATAAAATAAATAAGTATTCTTTTATAACATATTATTCAAATTTATGCTACTATGGACAAAGATTGTCACCTGCCATATCAGTAAACAAAGGATGTTGGGGCCATAAAGCCATTAGCCACTGCAGTCATCCTGCCCTACCTGGGATGGTGCACCTTGAGGGGATTCAGGATGGAGAAAACAAGATATTGGCCCTAGATACTTAAAGTGCATATGAAAGAAATGATTTCAGTGAGCCCAGACTCTTTCATCTTACCATATACAGAAAAGGGCTAAATTCAGTAACCTGAGATGTCTGTTTTTCTTTAATTAACAGTCCTGGTTTCTTTTGCAAAAACTCCTACATATCCTGGCTCTTCCCTTACCTCTTTGGAACAGTCCCTCAGAGCTATCTAAGAGACTGTTTCCCAGGCTTAAGTCCTCAGTATGTCCGCCAAATAATAAAAAATCATTCTCAACTAGGTTGTGCACATTTTTCCAGTTGACACTACTTTGTATTTCTTCTATAACTTGGTATTTTTTTAACTTGGAAAATCACTGTTGTTAGTCCACATTAATCCACTTTATTCTTTTCAACAGATTTATGATATTTTACAAAATTAATGTAACATAACTGATACACCAAATTGGTTGAAAGAACATAAAATGTAGCAGAAGAGGACTCCATATTGACTCAAGCTTCTATAAAGAATAAAAGTGAATGAATAGGGCTTCCCTGGTGGCGCAGTGGTTGCGCGTCCGCCTGCCGATGCAGGGGAACCGGGTTCGCGCCCTGGTCTGGGAGGATCCCGCGTGCCGTGGAGCGGCTGGGCCCGTGGGCCGTGGCCGCTGGGCCTGCGCGTCCGGAGCCTGTGCTCCGCGGCGGGAGAGGCCACGGCGGAGGGAGGCCCGCATGCCACAAAAAAAAAAAAAAAAAAGTGAATGAATAGAGCAGAAATAAGGAAGACAGTGAATTCAGAAACAAGTCTAGGGTAAAATGAAGATCAAAAGTGGAACAGATAAGACATATGAGGTAAGTTTGCTAAAATGTAAATTATTAAGAAAGAAACATAGCCAAAAGCAAGGGAGAGCTACTAATCACCTATGGACAAAGCATTATGAGGGAAGTTGTCTTTTTAAAATTTATATTTATTATAGAACTAAGAATACTACCTGATACATTCACCTATTTAGGGTTTAAAATGTGCTTGTAGAGTAATGATAATGATAAAAATAAAAACAATTCCTACCACTTATTGGAAATTTAATATGTGCCAGACACTGTGCTCTGTGCAAAGTACTTGTGCTAAACCTTGAAAAGGTCCCTCCAGCAAATTTTCATTCAATCTATTCACTTAGTAAACACTTTCTAGATTCCTCTTTTTTTCTCAACCACACATAATCCAGCAATAAGTTCTACAGTCTCTACTTTCAAAATATATCCCAAATTTGACCATCTCTCATCCCTTTTACAGCTCCCCTCTAATCCAAGCCACCTTCATTTTTAGGAACAATATAATAGCCTTCTAACTAGTTTCCCTGCTTCCACAGTTCCTCATCCAGCAACAAAATGGTTTCAGCATGTAAAGCAGATCCTATCACCCCTCTTATTCAAATAATCCTCATAGATTCTCAGTCAGGAACTGTGACTATAATAAAGTAAGTATTACTCAGAGGGAAAATGAGAAAGAAGATGATGCCCAGGAAACACCTCAAAAATCAGTTGCAAAATCCCAAAAGTCAGGTTATCCCATGAAGAATGATGGAACTGCTGATGTAGCTCACTAGATACAAGGAGTCAAACAGCAACACCAGCTGTTGGGATTTGGGGGAAGCTGTGACATGGGTACTTGAACTCTGCCTGCACTCAAGTGTTACTACTTGCCATAGGTAGCCACCCAGGTAACCCTAGCCTCGAAGGGCTAATGAAAAAGCACCTGCCACAGGACACCAGACGGTTCAATTAACAGCAAGAGAATCACATAGGTGACAGAGAGGGAAGACTTCAGGAGGCTCATCAGAGGACTACGGCAGAGGAAGACAGCAGTAGATCAGAGAGTTGCTGAGAAATATATTAAGTTGATCAGCCAGCAGCACTAATGGAGGGTCAGAAGGAACTGATAGTGAGTTACTCGCAGGCCCTGCGCACAGCTGCTAGCAGCAGGAAGAGCCGGCAGGGTGAGAGGAAGCAGCAGCTCATCAAACTGTCTAACGTGCTGACTAGACAAGTGGTGGGATCAGACAGCAGGGGTAGGAGATTCAACTGCCGGAGGATCAGAAGAATGGGAAAGGCAAAGACAGAACAAGGTCAGTCAGGGGTCTGCGTAAAAGGAGTAGCTGATTGGGCGGCAGTCTGATCAGCCAGCTGTGACAGCTCATCGCACAGGAAAGGGAGCCAACTGTAGGAGAAGCCGGGAGGACTGAGGGGACGGAGCAATGTTTAGAGCCCAGGAATCTCAGAGTCAGAAGAGCTCATGAGAGCTGACAGCAGCTCCGCAGAGCTGGGGGTGGGGTTGTTTGTGAGTTTGCAGCCTGTGCCTTTGGCCAAGGGTTTACTTTTCACACCACAAGCAAAGCATGCTACTCAGCTGCTTTCTCCACTCTCGCAAGGCTCAGGGGACTGTGATTTGAAGTCTCCTTGACAAAGTAGGGCAGTGGCCAAGTCTCAGCTCCTGTCAATACAGCAGCCTGGACCAGGATCTGAGGCCTACACTGGAACCCTGGCCAGCCTGACTCACCAGGGAAGATAAATACACAAACACTCCTTTTCTTGTCCTCCCTCCCTCCCTCCTTTCTTCCTCCCTTCTTCTTTCTTTCTTTCTTTCCTTCCTTCCTTTCTTCCTTCTCTTTCTTTCTTTTTTTTTCTTTCTTTTTCTTTCTTTCTTTCCTTCCTTCCTTCCTTCTTCCCTTTCTTTCCTTCTTTCATTTTAACATAAAACACACATTATTGGAAAAGTTGCACAAAGGATTCTGAACGTAAAGGTTTAGGTCAAAATACGACATATCTTAAATGTGTCAGAAATGTCTGTTCCATGTTCTTTAAACTTCAGGCATAGTCACTGTCCACACTTACGCATTATATTCTTTTTCCACTCCATCAAACCACTATAAGTATTTTTATTCTGTTAGAACACACAGTCAGAAACACACACAACCTTAAAACTGCATTCTTGTGGAGTGCTTTATACAATGGATTTTTTTTTTAAAATAGAAAAGATATATAAAGCTTGAAAAACAAATTATTTCCTTATTTTTCTTTCTGTTGATAGCTTTCTGACTTTCTCCTAATATGAGTCTATCACCATCAAACCCATCCTAAATATTCAGAAAGCTAGCTGCCTTCTTCTAACCTGTATTTTTCTTATTTGTGACAACTTGAGAATTCGAATGCATGTAATAGTAACAATAATATCTACCTTTTTTGAGTGCGTAGTTGGAAAAATGATATGAGATTAAAAACTATTCATATCCCCACTTTCACTGGGAAATGAGACTCACAAGGTTAAGAAGTTTAACCAAAGTTACCCACTAGTAAGTTGGTAAGCTGAAACTCAACTGTTACCCACTCACCTACTGTGTCACACAGCCTTTGTGTTTCCAACAAAATTAAAAGATGTTGGATAAAAACTTGCATAAGACTTTACTATTCTTCTCACTTATATTATCTTCAAGAAATGGACTAAAGGAAGCTTTTTGCCAAGGCTTAAAATTTCTGTACATTATGAAAAATAGTCTGCATACATTTAGAATGTATTGGGTGACATTCTCACAAGAAGTGAGATTGCTATATTTGGAAGGTGTTACAGCAGGTGTGAATTAAAAATGTCCTTATCATACCCTTTCTGACCTCCTGTATCATCTGGATAAGAATCTGACCAAGAAAGAAATTAAAAATGTGATTTTAATGTATAATTTATTCAATATTAACTGGTCTTGAGACTGTAATAATTAAAACAATGTGGTCCTACAACAAGAATAGACAGGTTGATTAATGAAACAAAATAGAAAATTTAGATTCAAGTAAGTATAAGATTTAAATTAGTATAAAGGTGACACTTCAGATTGCCAAGGGAAAGATGAACTTGCTAATGGTTCTAGGTTAATTTTCTGACTATTAAAAAATAGTAAGATCCTTGCGTCAAAAAAAAAAATACCAAAGTGAATTTAAGATAGATTAAATTTAAAATTGGTAGAGTCTATGTTGGAATATACTTTAGCCAATATGTACGAAAATTTTTATAACATGCTTGGTTTCTCACTCAACACTTTTACTTTCAGTGGATGTCCATCACATCATTGTTTATTCTAACAAAAAGGAAAGATTAATGATAACATAATATCAAACAATAGGGGAATCACATAAATAAAATACAGTGTATAGTTATAAAAATGGGCTACACTTATAATTACTAATAATTTGTGCTGTAAGACATATTACTTTTGTAACTAGAAAACAAATAAAACCAATATTTTAATGAAATATACAAAATATATAAAAAATATATATACAAGTAAGCTACTATAAACTACTTGAAGCCAGAAAGGGCACTTTTGGTGTTAGTGCCAATTTTATTCCAAGAGAGGCCTAGAGTGGTTAACACTGTAACTTATACTCAGTAGGCACATAATAAGTATGTGATTATGTCAATTATCACTGTCCTAAAATCATTCCATAATTTCCCAAAGTTAATTTTAAAATGTCTTTGTATCATCATGATCCTCTTTGAAGATGCCTAGGTAAATGCTTCCCTCCACCAGTTGTTATTTAAGCCTTAATACACCATATAATTTTTATATATTATATTATGTACTGGTTCCAGTCCAACTGTAAACCAATGAGTCAGAATGACTAAGGAAAATAAGAAACACAGGGCAATTCTTTCATCTTTCCAATGTCTCTCTTCCCCAACAAATGGGGTCCAATGAGAATTTCTTCCCATGTGGACTTTTGAAGGATCTGTTATTATTCCAAGTATAGCTGTAAGTGAACATCAGCCTCAGTATTATTCTATTCCATTATACATGAGTTTTTCAAAGAAGTAATACATTTTATCTGCCTGCCCTCTCTAGGAGATAGAGAGGAAGAAGAAATAATCATTCCTTACTGGTTACATGACATGAATCATAATAATTATTTTGGACAATGCTTCAAAATTCAAGACATTATACATGAGTCATACTTTGGAGATCCTGAACAACAACAACAAAACAAGAATCCTGAGCATTGGTCTAAAGAACACAATGATTTGTTTTGAAACATGAATAATATCATTAATTAGTAATTCACAAGCAAGCCAGAGGAAACATAGTCAAAATCATTTAATTAAATACAAGCAGCATGGCCATTTCTAAGGAATATTGATCATTAGAAGTAATATGATTTGATAATCTAATATTGGGTATATTTACTCAGGAGACAGTTAATTTCTAACAGTATAATGGCAGCTTTAAAGAGGGGAGATCACTGTCAGTATGGCAGATACTTTCAGTTAATGTTTGCTTGTTCTGTCATTGATATTATTTTTCACTATTGAGGATGGAATGGTATGGAGGAAATTCATGAATTTATAATACTGATGGTTAGGAAAATAACACAAGGACATGGAATAACTGATTGATTCTGGGATTGAATCCAAATTCTCATTAAACCAAAGGGGCTAACCTGTTAGTTGTATAATACACAAATTTATAGTAAGGTTAATGGAGGAATATCTACAGCAGGAGTAGCAGACTCAAATACTTACGGGCTAGGAAAGTACCGTAAATGTGCATATTGGGTTGCAAACATTATAGAATGGTAAAGGGTATTAGAACTTACTTAAACCTTCAAAATTCAATTAAAATAACTGTGTCTGGGGGTGCAGGCCAGGGGTGGGGGGTTGGGATACAAAAGGCCATTTCCGTATAGCAGTCCAGAGATTGTTATTTCTCATGTGGCAAACTAGT
Organism: Physeter macrocephalus; assembly: GCF_002837175.3. Classification (NCBI taxonomy): domain Eukaryota; kingdom Metazoa; phylum Chordata; class Mammalia; order Artiodactyla; family Physeteridae; genus Physeter; species Physeter macrocephalus. The sequence continues at coordinate 156,357,764 of NC_041221.1, forward strand.
GTATATAAATACATCCTCAAAATGAGGGACCCAAATCCTGGAATCCCTGTGTGTGTGATAACCAAGTCTGTGAGCAGTTAATTTGTTCTTTACTCAAGAGGCTGGGTATTTTGTCACTTGCTGAGAAAGGGGGGGTAAGATACAGTCATAATTCCCCAGAAGCTGATAGTTTAAGGAGTTTATAAACTAATATATATTAAATGGCAATTAATTATGATAAGTGCTGGAATAAATGGAAGTACAGAGAAAAGGGGCATCTACTGAAAATAGGGTTAGTGATATCTAGCTTCGAGTCAGTAAGGGTAAACAGGAATTACTCAGCAATTAATGTGAGAAGGACCTCCCAGGCAGGAAAGCAGCATATTACACATATTAGTGATTAGTCTTCCTTATCTTTCCCTTCCATTCTTCATTTCTCATTCAACAGTAGTTACATATATAAATAAATTAGATAGAGAGAGAGAGAATCACTCAATAAATAGTCATTATTATTACAGTGGGACAGTATAAACTGATGTCTGAAATTAGTCAGACCTGGGTTAAATCCCTTTGGAGGCACCTGGAGCTGGATTCAAATTCTGCTTTCTGAGTTTATTAGCTGTGTGACCTAGATTATGTCACTATAACTCACCAGGCATGTTTCCTTATCTGTGTAGTGCAGATAGTAATCCTAACCCACTTTTCTATTATATGGATTAAATGAAATAATGCACATAAAACCCAGCTCCTACTACATAAAAAGTATATAAATTTTTTTAAAGTTTAATTGTCAAGGAAAATAAAACTCAAAATCCAGAGTTAAGCAAAAGAAAGAAAGAAAATTGAGAGTAAATGAAGTGATACTAATTCATCTACATAATTACTCTGGATCAAATTTGGTAATAGTTATTTCTTTCTCCCTAGAAAGCCTTTGGTGCTCAGATGTGACTCATAGATGCCAGCACTGGGACTCAGGAGAGGGCTTCGGGAGAGGAATATTGGTGAGTTGCTAGCAAGAGCCTGAGTGGGAGTGTTCCTGAGTTTCACTGAGCTTTGAGTTCAGAAACAGAGCCAGCTGTTGCCTTGCTGTGGTTTTTATTTACTAAATGTAGGCTGAGATGATAAGATTTGGGTTTCCCGTGTCGTCTTTCATCAGAGCAGCAGCACTGCTGCCGGGGGTCTGTGACGCTCAGGGAGGGTGGGCCTGCCGTGGACGACGGGGCCCCCCCAGTCACCTTCCCCACCAGCCTTCCCAGCCGTCCCAGGGCCGTTCCTTGTCACCTGCACTATGTCTCCCACATGGGCATTTTTTCTGTTGCATCATTTAAAATTAGAGCCTTGATTTTTTCCTCATGGATGAATGATTCAGAATACCACAGTTGTTTTTTATTTTTAATTTCTTTATTACAGATTACTTTCCATCAGGGCCACTTACAAGAAGTTGAGGAAATTTTTAAAATCTGAAATGTAGAAAACTTTCTGGGCAACCAACTTATGTTTATTTTTCAGGTAGCTTAAGTTAGGAATGCCAATCTGAGCCCTCTAGGATAACGCTTACCTTTCCTAGAGTGTGGCCACTCTTTAAAAGCCAAATACTATGCACACAGTGTTCAACAAATGATATTCTGTGCTAATTATCATGGAATCCAAAGGGTTTCTTTGCTTCCTATCGTCTGCATCCAGAAAACTAACTGTGCAAACCATGTGATAAAACAAATGATTCATTCATTCTTGTTGAATTGGGGCTAGTAATGAAAATTGGAAGAAAAATCATGCTACCCATATAAGCTCACATCTAACTGAGAACTCTAGCATTTTTTCACATGCCTAGAACACACTGGCATCTTTAATTCTTCTGTTAGTAGAAAAATACTACTTATAAATAGTATAATAGTGTTTATATGAGGAGATCAAAAAAACAAAGACTAGAAAAAAGACTTACATTTATATCCCAACTCTGATACTACAATATGGCCCTGGGTATGTATTTGAACTTTATGGATACTCATTTATCAAATGTTGATTGAGTACATATCATGCTCCAGATCTTGACTTAAGTACTGCCCTTACCTGTTACCTCTCAAAAATGGGCATAAAAATTATAAGGTCAAGTACAGTTCACTAAGACAACATAACTGTGTATTTTAATTTGGAAAATTATATAGAAAACGATAAATTTGTCAAAACATTCATTTTAGCTGTCTATTTTCTAAACTGTGCGCATTGCAAGGCAAAAACTGTCTCCTACCTTACGAAAGATGAAAATGGTACACGGTTATTTTGTGAAGCCTCCTTTGTAGCCATGAATCAGGCACAGGAGCTAACCTCACCAACTGGATGAACTGACCCTAGAGCCACATGAACCAGGAGGGATTATGCTGTTCCAGTGGTAAATGTAGGGGGACTGGCTTCCCAAGGAATCAGTGACAGCCGTGTGGCTAGCAATGCAGAGTGTGCTGAGCTTGGGGACCTGTATCGCAAGCTTTAGGGACCAGGACTTCATGACCACAGTGCTCCCTCAGATCTGCACTGACCCAGGACATATAGTCCCAAACCTTATTCTTCAGCCTCCTCAGTAATTCCCTAAGCTCTTTAATGTCCTTTCAGTTCCTTTCAGTGCATTTGTTTTCTGTGTTAAGCAGCTATAGATGGTTTCTGCTGCTGCTGCATCCCTAGTTGATATAAAGGGAGTAGTTAAGTCTTAGATGGTTTTAAAATACCCTTACACCTATGGAAGATGTCATGCAGGTACTACCCTGGGCCAAGGAGGAAACAATAAAAGAGATCTTCTCTCCCCTCAGGGATTTTCTGGCCTCTCCTCAACTACAATGGACAGTACTATTCTGACCTCTGATCCTTTTATGGTGAGCATGAAGCAAGTTCAGGAGACAGAAGAGTGTGCTGGGCAGCACATACTAATGTGTGTTCTGAAGAAAACAGTATCTATGAGATGCCCCATGAAACAAATAACTTCAATCAGATAACTTTAGAAAATGCTGCATACCGTGTCTTCTTTTGGAAGTATGCAAAACAAACAGAATCTCTATAAAAGGATGTGGTAAAAAGATATTTGTAACTTTGTACCTTGTACCCAAACTTCTTTTGGGTACACTTATGGAAGCTTATTTTCCAAAACACCAATAACATTCTGCTATACAGCATTCTGTTGAATACAGTTTTAGATATAAGTCTAAAAGTCATCTTAACTAGTTACTTTGGAGGAGATAATCCTAAAGGGATGCTATGCATGGTAGCAGAAAAAGAGCATGGAGATGGGATGCATATCATATATAATTGAGGTCATCAAGGCATGTGTCTGGTTAATAACCCCTTTTTCCCAGGGTTGTAGTAAGGAGTCACTGAAATAATGTATAAAAAACTCTTAACACATTGTCTAGAACACAGAGGAAAATTTGTGTTGTTATTATAAAAATTACATGAGAAGTATTAAAATTTAATGATTGAAAATGCCCTAGTAGAAGCTCTACTATCTATTAGGTGGTTAATAAACAGTAACAAGTTAGGTTACCTTTCCCTCATTGATAAAAGCAAATTTGACCAAAGAAGATAGCTACAGTTGTACAATCTCCTTACTAGACTGTGAACTCAGGGAGAACTGGGGCTGTGTCTGCTTCTAGTCAGCCTATTCCCCGCAACAGAGCATCTAAAACATAACATGTACTATTTTTTGTACATTGTTGATTAAATGTCCCTTGTCTTTATTAACTTCACAGAGCATAGAATCAAAATTCTTCGCTATTTGTTCTGTAGAAATAGCATCACAACAAATATCATAAAATCTCATTATCTAAAATTTACTACATTACTCAGCCAGGTTCCAAATGCATTTATCAATCCAAATTTTGACCGATTAGCAAAAGACAAAGAAATGGGAATATCTTATTTCTGATTGAGTTAAAGTAACACATACTGGCATCTCAACAAAGGTGGAGATTGAAAACTTGATTCTGAAACATTCGAGGACTTTCCCATTAAGCAGTGTTCCACTCTCAAATCCATAAATACCAAATTGCTATTGACGGCAGGGCAGAACAGCCTAACCAATTACACAGAATTACTTTTCAGTATGTGGATTACAACCACACAGAGAACAGCAATTGATCAAAGACGCTGGCTTCTAGGGCTAAGGGAAAGCAGCAGCACAGACAACAGATTCAAGACAAAAATCCAGAATATTTGTTTGATGGTTCGCATTTTGCAGAATTCCAGATTGAATTTTTCTTATCTGGACTCTTCAATATTTCTGCGAGGATAAGAGCAGCTATGATTCTTAGTTTATAGTTATCAGAACTCTCTTAACCTCATTTTCCTCATCATTCCTTCAAGTAGTTATTATGGAATGATTTTTCTCAAAGAAAAATACCTAAGAATTTCTGCTCTTTTTAATACAATTCAGTACTTTCCCATTGGTCTCAGAAAAGTGATCCAAATTATTCATTTCATCTGTAAGGCCCCAAGTAGCCAGAGACCATCTGTAATAGTCAGGTTAGGCTATGTTGTGCTACAGTAAAAAACAACCCCAAAATGACAGTGGCCTAACATAGCAAATTATTATTTTTCATTTACTCAAAGTCTGCCACAAAATTATTCGTCCCTTCAGATCACTCGTCCTCCAGACAGTGAGTTACATCCGGGCCGTTTAGCTTTGGAGGCTTTGCCGTGTCAATACAAGGTGTCCTCATTCATCACCGGATGGGAAGAGGAACGAGGTAATTCTGCATGGACTTTAATCCCTCAGCACAAATGTGACATTATTCATACAGCTCATCCAACCGAAAGGGAGGAGGGGTATGGAACACGTGAGTAAATGAACATTTGAGGAGCACCACTGTCCCTTCCTCACCTCCTTACCTGTCCATCCTTACCTGTATCACGCTTCTACCTGCACTGAGCTCTCAGCTATACACAGTTTCTTCAATAAGCCACACTCCCTCCTCCCACAGGGCATTTGCATGCCTTTTACCTCTGTGGAGAATACTCTTTCCTATCCTACTCCCTTTCCGTCTCCCCCAGCCCTTCTACCTAGTTGTCTTCATTTTCTTGCAATCTCAGCTAAGCATAACCTTCTCAGAGAACTCGTCCTCAAACTCTTCCCCTCCCACAAGTACCATTATAGGAATGTTCTCTTTGGAAAATTTATACTTTGCAGATTTATGCTCCTCATTGTGAATATTTGACCAAGTCTTTCCTATCTCATTAGAATGGAGACTGTAAGAGATCATGAACTATATTGATTTTTTTTAATCAGCATTATATCCCCAGCACATAGAAAAATAATTGGCACATAACATGAATTCAATAAATATTTGTTAAATGAATAAATAATGAAGAATTTAATGTGCAGAGACATTATAACATATGACCAAAGGCACAACTAATTAGTGATAAAGCCAAGACTCATACCTGGGTCTTCTGACTCTGAATCCCACTCTCTTTTCGCTGCTCCCCAGTAGGCTAAATTTGGAAATGGGCAGTTTCTTGGAAGGAGAGCACTGGAGACATCTCACAGAGAGACTTTACTGTCAGAAAGAAAAAAAAGAGACATATTTTCACCATCTGCTTTCACAGAGCCCACAGTTTGGGGGCCCTAGAGATTTTTGGGTATATAAGTTAATTACAAAGCAACCTCTGTCAACTTAAAAAAGAAAACGAAACTACTGTTAATGTCAGCCAAGAGAGCTTTCAAAGTTTGAAGCCAAAACAAGTGTTGCATTGTGGTTTCTTCCTATTGTCCTTCCACATTTATTTTCAGACTGTGGGGACACACAAATCATGCTTTATAATGAGTCACCCTTTCTAAAAACAGAATTCTATTTGCACGAACAACAGTTATATGTCCAGCTTGATAGTCAGTAAGGCTGAAAACCAGCCTCAAATGAGTGAATAGCTTTTTCTGTTCCGGTAGATCACCTGAAATGACATGAAATCTCACTGTGAACTAGTCAGTTAAAATTTACTATTTTGTAAAAGTAGACATATACTCATTGGAAAAAGCATTTAAAAATATTTTAGAAGTACAAGGAAGAAACCAAATTTCATTTGAAATCCTACCTCCAAAATATCATAATCCCAGTTAACACTTGGGTAAACATCCTTCCAGAAAGCTATCTCTCCATAACGTGTATGTTTATGAAACTGTTTTCAGATGCACAATCAAGTTAAGTTGTGCCGGGCTGGAATAAACAGCCTTTGGTTTGAACACTAACCCTGCCACCTACCAGCTGTGTGACCTTGGACAATCATTTAACTTCTTTAACTTTCTCCATTTGTAAAATTATGCCACTATTAAGTTATGCCCCACATAACAATACTGTGTCTCTGCACACTACCAAGGACAGTGCCAGACATACTCAGGCATCTAGGGAAAAAAAACACCCCACAATTCTCCCAATGGAATGTATATAGATGGTGATATCTGACACAAGGTTTGATGCACACAACAAATCAGAAAGTGGGATGTGCAGTCCACAGACACCTTACAGTGAGAACTGCAAGGCCAATGCCTTCAGCTACTTTGTGATCAAAACTGGTGAGTGCTGAGGCTCAACTGGCTTTTAGACAACTTAGAGGGTTAAGTTTACTGAAATTATCTGAAAAGTGATTCTCTGCAAAAAATAAACTCTGTTGGGACTTCCCTGGTGGTCCAGTAGTTAAGACTCCTCGCTCCCAATGCTGGGGGCCTGGGTTCGATCCCTGGTTAGGAAACTAGATCCAGTGTGCCGCAACTAAGACCCAGTGCAGCCAAATAAATAAACAAATATTTTTAGAAACTGTATTATATGAAGATATTATTATCATTAATTGAGCAGTGTGAGGCAAGGAATTATGCTCGGTCCTTGACATTCAATACTTTATTGAATCCTTTCAACAATGGTACAAGGAAGTTACCATTGCCAGCCACATTTTACAGATTAGGAAACTTAAACCCAGCAAATTTAGGAATTTGCCCAAGGATTTACACATGATAATAGAGGGCCACAGATAAGATGCTAGGTCTGGAGAACTCCAAATCTGAAGTCCTAAATCATTGGTCAGTACAGCTTTGCTAGGCAATGGAATGTCGGCATTTATTGTTTAAAATCCTATGAAAATGTGCTTACAAGAGAAGTTACACTTTTAAAAGAAAAATTAATATCTACTTCATAGACAATGAACTTAAGATCTGAAAGGATCCATCGTTTGCTTATTGTCTAATAACATGCACGACAGTGGAATGATAGAACTGGGAATGACCTTCAACTCCTACACTGCTCCAAATAAATTAATTTTTGGAAGGAGCAAGGGAATATTCACAACTCAACACTTAAGAATTGTTGCCCAGGAAAATAGTGAAAATTATATTGCACACCTAAATTTTATAATATACTTGTTCAAAGGTCGCATGATTCATGCAAAAGATTTTAAATCTGTAGGGCAGATATATAATGCCTATTCTACTTACAGAAGAGGTTAGATCAGAGATTCAATTAGTATTAGAAAAAATATCTGGACTTCTATGGTTTTACATTCACTGTTCTCTTTATAATATCTTATTTTCTCTCTGCTGGGAAAAATCTTAAAGTACTTTAAAACATTCACCTACACTGTCATGTCCTCAAGCAAACAATTTACAAGACACTTTATTTTTATTTATTTATTTTTATTTGTAAAAATCTTTATTGGAGTATAATTGCTTTACAATGGTGTGTTACTTTCTGCTCTATAACATACAGAATCAGTTATACATATACATATATGCCCATAGTTCCTGCCCCTTGTGTCTCACTCTCACCCTCCCTATCCCATCCCTCTACGTGGTCACAAAGCACCGAGCTCATCTCCCTGTGCTATGTGGCTGCTTCTAACTAGCTATCTATTTTACATTTCGTAGTGTATATAAGTCCATGCCCCTCCCTCACATCGTCCCAGCTTACCCTTCCCTCTCCCAGGGTCCTCAAGTCCATTCTATATGTCTGCATCTTTATTCCTGTCCTGGCCCTACGTTCTTCACAACCATATACATATATATATATTTTTTTAGATTCCATATATATGTGTTAGCATACGGTATTTGTTTTTCTCTTTCTGACTTACTTCACTCTGTATGACAGACTCTAGGTCCATCCACCTCATTACAAATAACTCAATTTTGTTTCTTTGTATGGCTGAGTAATATTCCATTGTATATTTGTGCCACATCTTCTTTATCCATTCATCTGTCGATGGACACTTAGGCTGTTTCCATGTCCTGGTTATTGTAAATAGATATGCAATGAACATTTTGGTACATGACTCTTTTTGAATTATGGTTTTCTCAGGGTATATGCTCAGTAGTGGGATTGCTGGGTCATATGGCAGTTCTATTTGTAGTTTTTAAGGAACCTCCATACTGTTCTCCAGAGTGGCTGTATCAATTTACATTCCCACCAACAGTGCAAGAGGGTTCCCTTTTCTCCACACCCTCTCCAGCATTTATTGTTAGATTTTTTGATGATGGCCATTCTGACTGGTGTGAGATGATACCTCACGGTAGTTTTGATTTGCATTTCTCTAATGATTAGTGATGTTGAGAATCCTTTCATATGTTTGTTGGCAATCTGCATATATTCTTTGGAGAAATGTCTATTTAGGTCTTCTACCCATTTTTGGATTCGGTGGTTTGTTTTTTTGATAATGAGCTGCATGTGCTGTTTGTAAATTTTGGAGATTAATCCTTTGACAGTCCCTTCATTTGCAAATAACTTCTCCCATTCTGAGGGCTGTCTTTTGATCTTGTTTATGGTTTGCTTTGCTGTGCAAAAGCTTTTAAGTTTCATTAGGTCCCATTTGTTTGTTTTTATTTCCATTTCTCTAGGAGGTGGGTCAAAAAAGGATCTTGCTGTGATTTATCTTGTTTATGGTATCCTTTGCTGTGCAAAAGCTTTTAAGTTTCATTAGGTCTCATTTGTTTATTTTTGTTTTTATTTCCATTTCTCTAGGAGGTGGGTCAGAAGGGGTCTTGCTGTGATTTATGTCATAGCATGTTCTGCCTATGTTTTCCTCTAAGTGTTTGATAGTGTCTGGCCTTACATTTAGGTCTTTAATCCATTTTGAGTTTATTTTTGTGTATGGTGTTAGGGAGTGTTCTAATTTCATTCTTTTACATGTAGCTGTCCAGTTTTCCCAGCACCACTTATTGAAGAGGCTGTCTTTTCTCCATTATATATTCTTGCCTCCTTTATCAAAAATAAAGTGACCATATGTGTATAGGTTTATCTCTGGGCTTTCTATCCTGTTTCATTGATCTATATTTGTTTTTGTGCCAGTACCATACTGTCTTGATTACTGTAGATTTGCAGTATAGTCTGAAATCCAGGAACCTGATTCCTCCAGCTCTGTTTTTCTTTCTCAAGATTGCTTTGGTTATTCAGGGTCTTTTGTGATTCCATACAAATGGTGCAATTTTTTGTTCTAGTTCTGTGAAAAATGACATTAGCAGTTTGATAGGGATTGCATTGAATCTGCAGATTGCTTTGGGTAGTAGAGTCATTTTCACAATGTTGATTCTTCCAATCCAAGAACATGGTATATCTCTCCATCTGTTGGTATCATCTTTAATTTCCTTCATCAGTGTCCTATAGTTTTCTGCATACAGGTTTTTTGTCTCCTTAGGTAGGTTTATTCCTAGGTATTTTATTCTTTTTGTTGCAGTGGTAAATGGGAGTGTTGCCTTAGTTTCTCTTTCAGATTTTTCATCATTAGTGTATAGGAATGCCAGAGATTTCTGTGCATTAATTTTGTATCCTGCTGCTTTACCAAATTCATTGATTAGCTCTAGTAGTTTTCTGGTAGCATCTTTAGGATTCTCTATGTATAGGAGCATATCATCTGCAAACAGTGACAGTTTTACTTCTTCTTTTCCAATTTGGATACCTTTTATTTCTTTTTCTTCTCTGACTGCTGTGGCTAAAACTTACAAACTTGCGTTCAATAATAGTGGTAAGAGTGGACAACCATGTCTTCTTCCTGATCTTAGAGGAAATGGTTTCAGTTTTTCACCATTAAGAGTGACATTGGCTGTGGGTTTGTCATATATGGCCTTTATTATGTTGATGGTGAGGTGAGCTCCCTCTATTCCTGCTTTCTGGAGGGTTTTTCTCATAAACGGGTGTTGAATTTTGTCGAAAGATTTTTCTGCATCTACTGAGATGATCATATGGTTTTTCTCCTTCAAGTTGTTAATATGGTTTATCGCACTGATTGATTTGTGTATAATGAAGAATCCTTGTATTCCTAGGATAAACCTTACTTGATAATGGTGTATGATTCTTTTAATGTGCTGTTGGATTCTGTTTGCTAGTATTCTGTGGAGGATTTTTGCATCTATGTTCATCAGAGATATTGGCCTATAGTTTTCTTTGTGACATCTTTGTCTGGTTTTGGTATCAGGGTGGTGGTGGCCTCGTAGAATGAGTTTGGGAGTGCTCCTCCCTCTGCTATGTTTTGGAAGAGTTTGAGAAGGATAGGTGTTAGCTCTTCTCTAAATGTTTGATAGAATTCACCTTTGAAGCCATCTGGTCCTGGGCTTTTGTTTCTTGCAAGATTTTTAATCACAGTCTCAATTTCAGTGCTTGTGATTGGTCTGTTTATATTTTCTGTTTCTTCCTGGTTCAGTGTTGGAAGATTGTGCTTTTCTAAGAATTTGTCCATTTCTCCCAGGTTATCCATTTTATTGGCATATAGTTACTTGTAGTAATCTCTCATGATCCTTCGTATTGATGCAGTTCCAGTTATAACTTCTCCTTTTTCATTTCTAATTCTGTTAATTTGAATCTTCTCCCTTTTCTTCTTGATGAGTCTGGCTAATAGTTTATCAATTTTGTTTATCTTCTCAAAGAACCAGCTTTTAATTTTATTGATCTTTGCTATTGTTTCCTTCAATTCTTTTTCATTTATTTCTGATCTGAATTTTATGATTTATTTTCTTCTGCTAACTTTGTTGTTGTTTTGTTCTTCGTTCTCTAATTGATTTAGGTGCAAGATTAGGTTATTTGAGATGTTTCTTATTTCTTGAGGTAGGATTGTATTGCTATAAACTTCCCTCTTAGAACTGATTTTGCTGCATCCCATAGGTTTTGGGTCATCGTGTTTTCATTGTCATTTGTTTCTAGGTATTTTTTGATTTCCTCTTTGATTTCTTCAGTGATCTCTTGGTTATTTAGTTGTATATTGTTTAGCCTCCATGTCTTTGAATTTTGTACAGATATTTTCCTTAATTGATATGTAGTCTCATAGCATTGTGTTTGGAAAAGATACTTGATATGATTTCAATTTTCTTAAATTTACCAAGGCTTGATTTGTGACCCAAGATATGATCTATCCTGAGAATGTTTCATGTGCACTTGAGAAGAAAGTGTAATCTGCTTTTTTTCAATGGAAGGTCCTATAAATATCAATTAAGTCCATCTTGTTTAACGTGTCATTTAAAGCTTGTGTTTCCTTACTTATTTTCATTTTGGATGATATGTCCATTGGTGAAAGTGGGGTGTTAAAATACCCTACTATGATCATGTTACTGTCAATTTCCCCTTTACGGCTGTTAGAATTTGCCTTATGTATTGAGGTGCTTCTATGTTGGGTGCATAAATATTTACAATTGTGATAGCTTCTTCTTGGATTGATCCCTTGATCCTTATTGTAGTGTTCTTCTTTGTCTCTTACAATAGTCTTTATTTTAAAGTCTATTTTGTCTGATAGGAGAATTGCCAGTCCAGCTTTCCTTTGATTTCCATTTGCATGGAATATCTTTTTCCATCACCTCACTTTCAGTTTGTATGTGTCCCTAGGTCTGAAGTGGGTCTGTTGTAGGCAGCATGTATACAGGTCTTGTTTTTTTATAAATTCAGCTAGTCTGTGTCTTTTGTTTGGAGCACTTAATCCATTTACATTAAAGTAGTTATCGATATGTATGTTCTTATTACCATTTTCTTAATTGTTTTGGGTTTGTTTTTGTAGGTCTCTTCTTTCTCTTGTGTTTTCTGCCTAGAGAAGTTCCTTTAGCATTTGTTGTAAAGCTGGTTTGGTGGTGCTGAATTCTCTTAGCTTTTGCTTTCCTATAAAGGTTTTAATTTCTCCATTGAATCTGAATGAGATCCCTGCTGGGTAGAGTAATGTTGGTTGTAGGTTTTTTCTTTCATCACTTTAAATATGTCCTGCCACTCCCTTCTGGCTTGCAGGGTTTCTGCTGAAAGATCAGCTGTTAACTTTATGGGGATTCCCTTGTATGTTATTTGTTTTTCCCTTGCTGCTTTTAATATTTTTTCTTTGTATTTAATTTTTGATAGTTTGATTAATATGTGTCTTGGCATGTTTCTCCTTGGGTTTATCCCGTATGGGACTCTCTGTGCTTCCTGTACTTGATTGACTATTTCATTTCCCATGTTAAGGAAGTTTTCAACTTTAATCTCTTCAAATATTTTCCCAGTCCCTTTTTTTTTTCTCTTTTTCTTCTGGGACACCTATAATTTGAATGTTGGTACATTTAGCGTTGTCCCAGAGGTCTCTGAGACTGTCCTCAATTCTTTTCATTCTTTTTTCTTTATTGTGCTCTGCATGAATTATTTCCACTTTTTATCTTCCAGGTCACTTATCCGTTCTTCTGCCTCAGTTATTCTGCTATTGATTCCTTCTAGAGAATTTTTAATTTCATTTATTGTGTTGTTCATCCTTGTTTGTTTGCTCTTTGGTTCTTCTAGGTCCTTGTTAAATGTTTCTTGTATTTTCTCCATTCTATTTCCAAGATTTGGATCATCTTTACTATCATTACTCTGAATCTTTTTCAAGTAGACTGCCTATTTCCTCTTCAATTTTTTTTGTCTGGTGGGTTTTTACCTTGCCCCTTCATCTGTTGTGTGCTTCTCTGTCTTCTCATTTTGCTTAACTTACTGTGTTTGGGGTCTCCTTTTCTCAGCCTGCAGGTTCGTAGTTCACGTTGTTTTTGGTGTCTGCCCCCAGTGGCTAAGGTTGGTTCAGTGGGTTTTGTAGGCTTCCTGGTGGCAGGGACTAGTGCCTGTGTTCTGGTGGATGAGGCTGGATTTGTCTTTCTGTTGGGCAGGACCACGTCCGGTGGTGTGTTTTGGGGTGTCTGTGACCTTATTTTGATTTTAGGCAGCCTCTCTCCTATTGGTTCATTTGTGTTCCTATCTTGCTAGTTGTTTAGCATAGGGTGTCCAGCAGTGTAGCTTGCTGGTCGTTGAGTGGAGCTGGGTCTTAGCGTTGAGATGGAGCTCTCTGGGAGAGCTTTCACTGTTTGATATTATGTGGAGCTGGGAGGTCTCTGCTGGACCAATGTCCTGTACTCAGCTCTCCCACCTCAGAGGCACAGGCCTGACAGCCAGCCAGAACACCAAGACCCTGTCAGCCATACAGCTCAGGAGAAAAGCAAGAGAAAAATAAATAAATAAATAAATAAATAAATAAATAAATAAATAAATAAATAAAATACAAACTAAAGTTATTAAAATAAAACATAAAAAACATTATTAAAATTAAAAAAAATTTTAAGTAATAAAAAAAGAAATAAAGGAAAGAAGAGAGCAACCAAACCAAAAAACAAATGCACCAATGATAAACAAACAAAATGGACAGACAGAACCCTAGGACAAATCGTAAAAGCAAAGCTATACAGACAAAGTCATACAAAGAAGCATACACATACACACTCACAAAAAGAGAAAACGGAAAAAAAAAGTATTTATATATTAAAAAAAAAAGAGTGCAACCAAATCAATAAAGAAACCTACCAATGATAATAAGCTCTAAATACTAAACTAAGATCAACATAAAACAGAAACTAATTAGAAGCAGAAAGGAAACCCCAATTTTACAGTTGCTCCCAAAGTCCACCGCCTCAATTTTGGGATGACTCATTGTCTATTCAGGTATTCCAGAGAAGCAGGATACATCAAGTTGGCTTTGGAGATTTAACAGGGTGCTCCTGAGGCTGCTGGGAGAGATTTCTCTTTCTCTTCTTTGTTCGCACAGCTCCCGGGGTTCAGCTTTGGATTTGGCCCCGCCTCTGCATGTAGGTTGCCTGAGGGCGTCTGTTCCCCACCCAGGCAGGACAGGGTTAAAGTAGCAGCTGATTGGGGGGCTCTGGCTCACTCAGGCTGGGGGCGGGTGGGAGGGAGGGGTACGGAATGCAGGGCAAGCCTGTAGCGGCAGAGGCCATCTGACATTGCAACAGCCTGAGGTGCACTGTGTGTTCTCCCAGAGAAGTTGTCCCTGGATCATGGGACCCTGGCAGTGTCAGGCTGCACAGGCACCTGGGAGGGGAGGTGTGGATAGTAACCTGTGCTTGCACACAGGCTTTTTGCTGGCTGCAACAGCAGCTTTAGTGTTTCATGCCCGTCTCTGGTGTCTATGCTGATAGCTGCGGCTCGCACCCATCTCTGGAGCTCATTTAGGCAGTGCTCTGAATCCCCTCTCCTCGCACACCCCAAAACGATGGTCTCTTGCCTCTTAAGCAGGTCCAGAATTTTTCCTGGACTCCGTCCCGGCTAGTTGTGGCACACTAGGCCCCACAGGCTGTGTTCATGCAGCCAACTCCAGTCCTCTCCTTGGGATCTGACCTCCGAAGCCTGAGCCTCAGCTTCCAGCCCCTACTCGCCCCGGCGGGTGAGCAGACAAGTCTCTCAGGCTGGTGATAGTGCTGGTTGGCACCAATCCTCTGTGTGGGAATCTCTCCGCTTTGCCCTCTGCACCCGTTGCTGCAGTCTCCCCCGTGGCTCCAAAGCTTCCCCCTTGCCACCCACCGTCTCTGCCAGTGAAGGGTCTTCCTAGCATATGGAAGCTTTTCCTCCTTCACAGCTCCCTCCCCCAGGTGCATGTCCCATCTCTATTCTTTTGTCTCCGTTTTTTCTTTTTTCTTTTGCCCTACCCAAGTACATGGGGAGTTTCTTGCCTTTTGGGAAGTCTGAGGTCTTCTGCCAGCGTTCCATAGGCGTTCTGTAGGAGTTGTTCCACATGTAGATGTATTTCTGATGTATTTGTGGGGAGGAAGGTGATCTCCCCATCTTACTCCTCTACCATCTTGAAGGTCTCCCAAGACATTTTAAAAAATATTTTAGACACAAGCTAGGGAAAGTGTTTGGTTTCAGGCACTACCACATATACCTCAAATAGCTCTGTCTGCAGAGTTACAGGATAAGTTTCTAAATGAGATTTATGACAAGGCTTCTCTGGCTTTGGTGGAGGCTTCCTGAATGAAAAACTCTTCCTACTAACTTTGTGAGATCTATACTTGAGGCACTTAGGGACTATTTTTCTGAGAAATCAAAATGACTGCCTTCATCACAATGAATGCTATTTGACTTGAGAAAGAAATTAATTAACTGACTCAAAGTACAATCATTATAAATTAATCAAGAGTAGACAGACATTAATTCAGAAGTGGAAAATCCATCAAGAGCAAACCAAGTTAAACACTGTAGAATCATTAATATCCATTTCAGAAGACTGAATGCCATTAGCTTCAGTCAGCCAACTACCTGGCACAGTCACTTTCTCTTCCTTCTACCACTGGTCAATGGAAAAACACAGCTTACCGAGTTTGTTTTCAAACAACTTAATTGCTTCTCATTAAAGGGCTGTGTGAATGGTTATAATGGATTTGTATTTAAATGAGAAGAGTCTATTAAAATAAAAAAATGTTTTTATTAAAACTATTTAACCTT
This sequence comes from Physeter macrocephalus, assembly GCF_002837175.3. Lineage (NCBI taxonomy): Eukaryota > Metazoa > Chordata > Mammalia > Artiodactyla > Physeteridae > Physeter > Physeter macrocephalus. The sequence continues at coordinate 156,373,456 of NC_041221.1, forward strand.
AATATAAGCTCCTGTTTTGATGTGAAGAACTTATTTACATTTTTTTCCCCTTAAACCTGTATGCCCAGTTTGATTTAGTCAAATATCCAGAGTTGCCTATAACATTCTAGTAGGAAAGTAGTCTATCCAACTGAGCTTTGTGGAATAACCAGAGTGTAGCTAAAAAGAAAATGTGGATAGAATGAAAATTTCTACCATCTTTCAATTCTATGCCATAAGGACGTCACTGTTCCTCTCTGAGTCTCAGTTCTTTCCTCTGTAAAATCTGGTAACTATATACTACAGCAAGAAGTTGTGAGGTTTAAATGAAATAAGGCACGTAAGTGTTTTGTAAACTCTGAAATAATACACTAAGAAAGTTTCTGAGATAGTTTATCATAGATTAGAATCCTGGTTCCTGCAGCGTATTAGCTGTGTGGTCTTGGGTAAATTGCATATCTCTCTGGGTTGAAGATATGTAATCTATAAAAAGATAGCAATAATTCCTTGTAAGACTATTGTGTGAAATTAATAAACAATGAAACATAACATATAGTTGGCACTCAATAAAAGTTAGTATCGTCATTATTATGTTTACTAAATTGTTATACTTCCCCAAGCCCAACATAATAAGACTCTTAGACAGCAAGGAGATAATAATAATGGAAAGTGTAAAATATAATACAAGAAATCCTGGGCAGAAACCAAGGAAAAGACACGGCAGGGTTGAAATAGACAAACATTCTCTCCTAACTATGTGATTATTTGCAACTCATAAATTTATATATTTAACAATTTTTGTGGAGTATTTACTGTTGGGCATGCAAAAGAATGTTATACACAGCCCTTGCTGTTGGGGAACTTAATATCTAGTCAGAGAGATAGATAGATAGATAAAAAATAGATGATAGAAATTTATATTTATATACATGTATATGGTATAAACATTATATATATTATATACACATTTGTAATTTATATATGAATATATGTTTGTATATACACTATATTACATATTAATTTTAAAACTAGGCTATAACATGTTACAAGACAGTATATAGTAAAATTGAAACTATGATGATAAGATGTATTCAAGTACAGGAATGATGCCTGTTTTTCACTGTACTAAGTGAATTCTTTCACCCACAGTATGTTCTCAAATACATTTATTATGTAAACAAATCTATCAATGCATGTTTCATTCCAAAAACTAGATTCTGAGGACTGGAGATTAGCTTTCTGCCTTTGTCATCCCCTTGTTTTCTCTGCTTACCTGGAATAAAGATAAGGGAGATTTCCCTAAGAAAAGCTGCCAGTAAACGTCAGCAAATTAGATTTCACTCAAGCTTGAAGTCCTTCAATGTTACCGCTTTGGTATATTAAATGGCACAAGGGGTTTCATCTCCTGCTACTCTGATACACAAGCACAGTCTATGGACAATGTTACAGTGAATGACTTATAATTCCCCAGCATCTTACTCTGTCATACCACCAGCCCCATGCACAAGCTGTTCTCTATGCTTAAGATGTCCTTGCCTTAGTCACCTAGTGAGCTCCTACTCATCCTTCAACATCTCATGTAAATTCTTCCTCCTCTTTGCGGTTTTCTCAAACCTACCCTAATAAGATGAATCATCAACTCCTTTGTTCTACTTCAACATCATGAATTACCATATTGTAATCATCTGGTTACCCACCCATCTTCTCCACTGGTCTGCAAGTTTTTAAAAGGCAGAGATTGTTTTTCTCTCATGTTCCAGGGCTGGTAAATAGTAAGCACTTCACAAATAAATTTGTAGTCGGTTCTTTCAAATAAACTTAGTCTTAAGTCTGTCACTGAATTACATGAGATTAGAAGGAAAACGTGTGTTGAATAATGTAAGTTAATATCACTGAATATTTATTATACTGCAGGTGTGATACTGTTATTAACCCCATTTCATAAATGAAAAATCCTTAGCTTAGAGAGGTAACGAGATTGTCCCAAGGTTATTCTGGCTGCCTGTATGAGACAGAGCTAGGATTCAATCACTGGTCTGCCAACTCTGAACCATTAAGACAAGCGAGAACTGATTTAGGGTGATCTACCCAACTGTTATTCTATCTAGGAACGGGCACCGATGTGATGATTCAGAACTGTGGAAGCTTTGTGTTATGGAGAAGAAAATAAAGGTGGACAGAACCACCACATTGCAGCCCTCAAAAACACAGGTGCTTATTTTACTAATGAAAATGCAAGCGAGTTTGCTCTATTTGGCAAGGTTAAGACAAACTGGTTCATCTTAAGAAATTAAGACTCCATCCTGCTGGTTTCATAGAAAAGGGCTAAAATAGAACTTTCAACTGCTAATACAACCGTATAAGGGAGATAATTATTTTTGTTAAATGTCACTAATAACTAATGGGGAAAATTCCATTTTTGTTAAACATGAGAAAATATGTGACTAATAGCTGAGTGACAAAGGAGCTTAATCATCACTTATTAACTGATGACTTTTTAAACCAGAGATGCATCTCTTTTATTCTTTATTTTAAAAGGAAACACACATTTAAAAATAAAAGGCTGAGCCCTGTCAAAAACGACAAAGAAGGAACCCTATAGCCTAGACTATTCTTACTGAGTAAACAGAAAAAGAACAGCAGGTGCTCCAGGAGCATTGAAGACATCATTGGAAATCCCTTATTTCTTTCTTTGCATCCCTGGGTATTTCCATGTAATAAGAGTGTTATCTCACCCTCAGAAGTTCTGCTTGACAATCACAGGCATGGCAAGCATAAAGATTACTGATGACTCTGTGAAATTATGTAGCTAAAGGCTTTAGCCTGCGGCTGTTGAACAACTTTGAAAGCCATATCTGTTTGTCTATGTTGGAATCAAGCCTCCTCTTTTGGAATAACAACATTGCAGAGGTAGCCAGTGACAAGATCAGCAACTGCCAAGGAATTAAATGTCCACCATACCTACTCAAATGCATGAATGCTCATATGCATGTGCATACTCTCATACACATGCACACACACAGATTTGCTTGTTCTAGAATTCCTATTTGGCATACTATCATTGAATGGTATTAGTTGAACTGATTTTTTGAGAATGGTCTTTCTTTCTTGTTATTAAAATGACTGGCTAGATGCTCACTGGTCCCATTTTGTCTCATGGAAACAGAGAAAGACCACATTTCCCAGCCTCTTTTTTTCTTAGGTTATACGGCTGGGTTCAGGCCAAGAGAACGTGGACAGAAGTGATAATGTGCTGCTTCCAGGTCTAGGAGCAAAATGTCTCGTCCAATTCCTCTCCCACCACCACCAAATCCCCACACACACCCCTGCCCTGTCAGCCTGGTGGATGACACGAGGCTGACCCTGGGCCTCAACATGATGGAGACATAACACGTAAGCAGCTTGGGTTCTAGTATCACCACTTGGAAGACAGCCCCCTGGTCTGCCTCAGATTTCAATGTCAGAAATAAGCTCCCTGATAAGCCATTAAGCCTTCAGAATTTACAACTCCACCATCGACTGCCTACTCTAACAGAAAACTTGGCACGAGATGTGGTGTTGCTTTCAGAAAAGCCTGAATTAAATAGCATTTGCTTATCAGTTGGTCAGCAATCATTTAAAAGAATCAATATCAGAAGTTTCAAATATGTCAATCAATGGTAGTCACAGTCAAAGCTTTGGTAAAAGTGTTGCCACAGATCAACACTTCTTGGCCCCACACAGCAGTTCTAAAAAAAGAGAACTGAGACTAGAATGCAGATATTTGGTGTTGGTTTTTATTGTGCCCATTTGGGAAGATATTGCAGGAATGAAGAAAACTCCCAGGAAAGAATGGGTCAGTTTTCAAACATAGATGAGTGAATGAGGAGTACAGGAGCAGAGTGTCTCAGACTACAAATGTAAGGAATGGGATTTAAAAGACTGAGGGGTTTCACTGAGACCCAGTGAAACTTCTCAGTGACTCAGCGAACACATCAAATTAGGGACTGTGTCTTCCCATTCAGTCTGAGAAAGAGGAGAGGCATGGAAGTGAGAAAGCCCAGAAAGAAACTGGATATGAGAATTGTGTCTAGGAAAGATCTCTGGGTATAGTTTCATTATATGAAGCTGAGTAGATTTAAATATATCGGAAAGCTACTGTCTAGTTGAGGGAACTGTATTGCCAGATAAACTATATACCTGAAGCTTAAAAAGCCGTTGAGTATTTGAAACTTAAGCAGGCTTTGTTATCTGTCCTTCGGTATCTAATCTTCTAGAGCAGGAGTTAGGCTATTCAAATTTCCATGGACCAATGACTGCTTCATTCTTCTCATTCTTCCAGTTTTTGAATGGAAAGATTTATTGTCATTATCCTCACCCAAGTTTCACCATTTTATATTGAAATATATGACATGGAGGGCAGATCAGTTTCATTTTTATTTATCTTCATTTCATAGGTTACCAGTCCCTAGGCCACTAACTAAACCCAGACCTTATGAAGAGGACTGAGCAGCATGGTTCAGGGGCTGGATAGAATTTGGAGCTGTCATCATTGTGAAGGGGTAACTATTTACATGTATGGAAGGAAGAGATTTGGTTTGGATAGGATTTAGAAGGATGTACAGGGGACTATGGTAGAGACTGGCTAGATACTCACCATATCATTTCTTCTTGGACACAAGGAAGGCTATTTCCCAGCCTTCCTTGCAGTTGAGACCACATGACTAATTTCTGGCAAATGGAATATGGGCATAAATGATTCATAATATTCCAGACATGGTCCTAACACATACTAATTGAACCTCCAGGTTATCTCTAAGTCACACTTACATTTCATGTCTATTACTGCTGGCCGGATAAAGCCAGGGTGAACTAGGACCACAGGATGCAAATAGCTGGGGTTTCTGAATTACTATTTGGGAGTGAAAACACTTGACCTGTATCAGACTGATCTTAGCAATAAAGACACTTATGTTGTATCATGCCCCTAAGGTTTTTGCAGTTTGTTACTGCAGCATGGCTTAAGCCCAGCCAACTTGTAAACTTTCATTATGTGAAAAAAAACCCACAACACTGTTAATCACCTATACTCCAATATAAAAGAAAAAGTTAAAAAAAACATAGTCATGATACATTATTCCATCATTAGCTCACTGGATTCAATTTCTTAATATTTTGTTTGTTAAATCAATTACTAAAATTTTGACAGTTGTTTCACACAGCATCTGATTGGGAGATGGAAATAATTTTAATTGACCACTACATTGGTCTGGCCACTGTGCTAGACACTTTAAAAGCCTTTTGAGTTTCATTACTTTTACTTTAAAAATGAGAAACCTGAAGTACAGAAAAGATATAGGACTTATTACTTGAGTAGACAATTCTATTTTACACCCAATCTCCTTTCTTAAAACCTTCAACTTCCTTTAGGGTTATGTCCAGTTGTCTGAGTAGGGTTTTACATATAGACCTAAACCTAGGCTCATCCCCATGTCTATCAGGACTGATTCAAGGGTGTGATTAGGATGTAAGCCAGTCCAATCAAAATGAATTTTTAATTTTAGAAATTTTTATTGCGATTGGGACAAGTAAGATACTCTTTATTCTGAATCTTAACTAGAGATGGGTCATTTCTTGAACCTGCTGAAAGCTATCTTTCAAACCCATAGGGAGAGCACATTTACATATGAGAAGAGGCAGAATGAGAGATTGAACAGGTACTTATGACATCATATGAACTTCTATATCTTTTGGGGCATAAAATAAAATGTAAATATAAATATATATCCAAATACTCTTATTTGAGTATTGAGTAAATCTCCCTTCCACTTTTTAAAAGCATGATGTTGGTTTACTCTTACTTTCAATATCATGCATCCTAAAATTTATCTGATCCCAGCTAGCTGAACCAAGTATCAAACTCCAGAGCACTATTTTTTTTTCTCATTTCCTAATGTTGTCTTACCTTTCACTTGATAAAATATGGTTTTATTTAAATGAAGCTATTTGTTTACATACAGAAATTTATAGAGCAACAAATATACATTGGGTATTATGCTAGGAAGGAAACATAAAATAAGCAGAACCAAGAGTTTACATTCTTGGTGAGATATAAATAATACCCATGAAGCTTTGAGAGAACTGGAGAAAGCAAAGATCACCAAGTGCTATAGTATGAATCTCTTATTGATCAAACTCAGAGAACATTAAAAACCTCAGGATTAACTGGCTCAAAAGACTTTTCATTGCAACATTTTATGACTTCTGCTCAGTTTATTTTCCTCCCATAAAAATTTCAAAATTCCCTTCTTGTTCTCTCTCTTAATCACATGCTGTCATTATTACCTCCCATTCCTATGACAAGAGAAGAAACTAAAGTATAAATGTCCTATAGATACACTACCAAATGTAAAATAGATAGCTAGTGGGAAGCAGCCACATAGCACAGGGAGATCATCTCGGTGCTTTGTGACCACCTAGAGGGGTGGGATAGGGAGGGTGGGAGGGAGATGCAAGAGGGAGGGGATATGGGGATATATATATATGTATAGCTGATTCACCCTGTTATGCAGCAGAAACTAACACAACATTGTAAAGCAATTATACTCCAATAAAGATGTTTTAAAAAAAAGTATAAATGTCACAGAAAACTTGATTACATGAGGAAGTATGATGTGATGGTGAATGTTTAATAACCAGCTCTCTCATCTGTAGCACATGTCTATTTCCATGGCATAAACACTACCACCATGAATGATTTCAGTCTATCAACATGATATCACTAAATTCAGAGTTGGAGGGAAAAAATGAAAACTACAGGGTCTCAAGAGCCACTAGAAGCCAGCTTCAGCATACTATTGGATATAGTGGTAAGCTTTTCCAAATTGTTTTAAAGCTATAACTATATAAACTCATTTTTTTAACTCACTAAACATTGTTTTAAAGCCTTGTATCTGTGTATGCATATGTGTGCCTATGTGGGTATGTATAAATGTAGATAAACATAAAAATGAAGGGAAAATACAAATAAAAATATTATTACTGGTTATTGCTAAATGTGAGATTATGGATATTTGCATTTTCTCTTAGGTTTTAACTTCTATTTTTCAAATATTCTGCTATCATTCTATATATTTAAAAATATGTTTCTTTAAAAAAGAGAAATAGCTTTACTCACCCAGATTTTTTATTTCCCTGCTGAAAACGTTCATCTGAGAAAAAATCCTCATACAAAGATGACAAAATTATTTATGATAGGGCTTCCCTGGTGGCGCAGTGTTTGCGCGTCCGCCTGCCGATGCAGGGGAACCGGGTTCACGCCCCGGTCTGGGAGGATCCCACGTGCCGCAGAGCGGCTGGGCCCGTGAGCCATGGCCACTGAGCCTGCGCGTCCGGAGCCTGTGCTCCGCAACGGGAGAGGCCGCAACGGAGGGAGGCCCGCATACCACAAAAAAAAAAAAAAAAAAAAAATTATTTATGATACATGACATTGAGCATGTTGCCTGACCATTTAAAACTAATACATTTTTAAAACAATAAAAATGCACAAGACATTTAAAATAGTAACTCATATATAGTCTACCTGGATTTAGGCTAAAGATGAAGATTTTTTTCATGTAGGTGAAAGCAACATCTTACTGAGTTTGAGTCATGTAATTCCAGAAAAGCTATTTGCAAATCAATGATGTGATCCACATAAAATTTTTGCTGCCATAGAATCGGAAGGCTCTAAAGAAAGACTCACAGCATAGGTTTATAAAGTTTCACAAAACTATCTCCACCACAGCACCATTGTCTTATCATCACAGGACTCAGATTCAAGGAAATTAACAGCTTGGTAGCACTTACATTTTAAAAAGACTCTCATGTTAGGCTAATAATGAGATAAAACAAATAGGTTCCTAATTGATCTTAATTAATATAATGTTATATATGAGATTTTGCTTGTAAAGTAAATACGATGTTACTTTTCATACATTTGCTTAGGATATTTCCTTCAGAATAGGTTTCCAGTGAAATCCTTAAGCTGGTAGCAAGGGCATACAGGTAGATCATCCTATTCAGTGGATATTAACAAGAAAACAAAATGCCAAAAATGAAAACTAAACCACAGGGGAAAAAAAAGACATCATTAGACAATCTTTCCAAATTAAAACATGGAAAGATAATAAGGGGTGAAATGTACTGCTTATGGCAACTTCATATCAAAGAATGAATTGCTTTAGTTCTAAAGATGAATTTTAAGGTTGAATTAATAGCTGCCCTCATTAGTTGTGACTGGCAGCTCAAACTTGGGGTAAATTTCTGAGAGGCATGATTTCTACTTGACATTTGAGATGTTCAGTGATAAATGCCTACTGAGGGCCAATATGAAATATTAGACTTTAAACAATAAAGACTTCTGACAAAGTAGTCATGAAATTCTATGTAACGTCAATCCTCTGATACTTATTTCATAATACCTTGTCAAGTGATTTTTGACTCAATTTCAAGTACTTTGTATTCCTTCAAAATTAGTCTGGAAAAGTAGGACAGATGCTTTATTTCATATTTAAAGGGTGTACGTACAGAGTGGGAGAGATATTTATAATTGTATTCAGAATATATTAAATATTTTTCCTAAATATAAATAAGAAAAAGACAGACAGCCCAATGGATATATAAGTCAAAGACAAATAATTCACAGAAAGCACATTCAGAGGGGTAACAAACAGATGGGAAGAGATTTATCTTCATTATTTATGAGGAAAATTCCAATTAAATACAATTAAATGAGAAAATCACAATGAGCATGTGCACACTAAGATAACTAAAGAGGAAAAAAAATTAAGGAAAATGCCAATTATCAGTGGAGATGTGGAACAAGAAGAGCTCTTAGACACTTTGGGTGGGAGTGCACATTGGTAAAAACATACTTACCAAAGCAAATATATGGAATACTATGACCTAACAATTTCACTCTTTTAATATATAACAGCAGAAATATTTTCCAAAAGACATACGTGAGATGGCTCAAACAGCACTCTTCATAATTCTCCCAAACTAGAAATTACCCCCAAAACCTATTAATATCAGGATGGATAAATAAATTATAGCATCTTTACAACAGTGAGAATGAATCTCATTACATGCAAAATTATGGACGTATCTCACAAGCATAATGTTGAGTGAAATATGCCAAACACTAAAGAATGCATATTGTATGTAGATTGTATGCTTTCACTTATAGAAAAATCTAATTTCTGCTGTTATAAGTTAGGAGAGTAATTATCCTTGGTATGAGTAGTAATCAGAGGGGAGTACAAGATTGGGTGGGAGGAGCTTCTAAGGGGCTTGTAATGATCTGGGTGTTGTTTATACAGATGTGTTCATGTTCTAAAAGGGCATCAAGTTGTAACACATATGATTTGTGCCTTTTTTCATAGTTATATAATACGCTTTTTAAGTGGGACAAAAATTTAAAGAAATAAAAGAAATCTGCCTTGGGTCACACAGCAAGTTAGGAACAGAGTCAAAACACAACCAAATTCTGACTTTATAGCTCCTAGAGCTCTATTTTAGATACCTGAACAGATAACACAGAATTTCTATTTTTTTTCTTCAGAAATAGCTATTTTTTTCTAAGTAAAAACTTACACAGTGTTTGGTAATACGAGCAGTATAATTTAGTGGAAAAAACTACAAACTGGAACAACCTGGATTCAAAATCTGTTTCTACTCTGATTATTTATATCTTAAATTCTCATAGCTTTTATTTCCATAGTTATAAGTAGAACAGGAATATATATCTCACAAGATTGTTTATGGAATTAAACTAGTTCTGACATAAAAACACATGATCAATAAATATAGTTATACTTCCTTATGTTGTTAAAATTAGATTAAATGAAGGAAACTCTGAGCTAGTCAACCCTAAGAAAGATAGCTTAATTAAGCAGAGCTCTACCATAAGCCCCATGAGAGCAAGAACCACTGTAAACCCAGGGGGCAGTACAGTTGCTGGAACATAGTAGATAATAAATGTTTGCTAAATTATCAGTGTCCTTTGCCATGCTTCCCAGGTTATAAGTGTTACACTATAAATGTAATGGCTCAAAAATTATTGAAATATAGTATGGTCTCATAGCAAGATAATCTCTCATGTATGTTTCTGCTGCTTAGGACAAGGCACAATCCTACCTTTTATATTGAAGAGCACACTGACATAGTGTGCTGTATGTGGGAAACAGAAATTTATATAGGAATGGGAACAGCTGTTCTTTGGTGTGCACAGTATAATTTATATCAAAATATTTTTAAGGAATTTTATGGAGAAGAAAAGTAAAATATTTATTCTACTTGATAACCTCATCTAATTAGTCTTTAGGCCTGAATTTGAAAATGACTTTTCTATTAATAATGATAAAAAGACCCACCACCAGTCCCTCCCATCCAGCCTCTTAGACAGCCTCATCCACCAGAGGGCAGACAGCAGAAGCAAGAAGTACAATCCTGCAGTCTGTGTAACAAAAACCACATTCACAGAAAGATAGACAAGATGAAAAGGCAGAGGGCTATGTACTAGATGAAGGAACAAGATAAAACCCCAGAAAAACAACTAAATGAAGTGGAGATAGGCAACCTTCCAGAAAAAGAATTCAGAATAATGATAGTGAAGATGATCCAGGACCTCGGAAAAAGAATGGAGACTAAGATCGAGAAGAAACAAGAAATGTTTAACAAAGACCTAGAAGAATTAAAGAACAAACAACCAGAGATGAACAATACAATAACTGAAATGAAAACTACACTACAAGGAATCAATAGCAGAATAACTGAGGAAGAAGAACGGATAAGTGACCTGGAAGACAGAATGGTGGAATTCAC